>NW_011494946.1:1590246-1616305 GCF_000754665.1 Bison bison bison | reverse complement strand
CACTGACTCGATGGACATGAGTCTGAGTGAACTCTGGGAGTTGGTGATGGACAGGGAGGCCTGGCGTGCTGCGATTCATGGGGTCGCAAAGAGTCAGACATGACTGAGCGACTGAACTGAACTGAACTACTTCTTAGTAAATGGTACATTCTGCATTAGAATATTTCCTGGTGCATAGCGGGCACTCAATAAATATTTGTCAAATGAAAGAATAAATGAATGAGTATCCACTTGAGATATTTTATATCCCAGGATCTAGAACATTAAGCACATGTTCTAATGATGTCAGTTTTTATTTGACCCTTGCCATAAATCACTAGTCTTTACAAAAGTCAGACGCAGTCTTCCAAGCACGCGGTCCTCTGCCTCTGGGCTGATTCAGAACTGGAGGGGTTAACGAGGAGCCGGCTGTCTCCATAGGATTGCTGGGAAGCACTGTGAAAAAAGCACACAGGAAGAAGTGCGGTGCCAAAAAAATCCCCTGAAGAGTAAACAAAACTTGGAACTGTGGCAAACAATAAATTGTCAATACCGTATAGAAGCGATGGATAATGAAAACTTATCATGCCTATAGTTAGAGTCCTCTTTACAAGAATTTACAGAGTCTATGAAATTAAATTCTGTGCACAGTTCTCTTAATTTGTCCTTAATTAAACAATACTCCATAAATGGTGCATTCAGTGACCAAATGTTCAGAGACAGCAAAATGGTGGGTCCCAAGCCATTAGGAATGAAATAAAGGCAATCCCTGGAGAGTCTGCAAGAATCTGGTCTCTCTAAGTGACAACTGATGGTTTAGGAAAGATAATTAACTTTGCAATTACAAACTGCAGCTTTCACCAATGCTGTTTTCCCCCAGTATAATCTTTTAAATGTTGAATTATTTCCTATAACATGAAATAGTTTACTTGGAAAGGGGAAAAGCAAACAAATATACCCTACCTTAGGCTGCTGAGTTCATCAGGAATTAAGTCCTTATTGATTAATTTAATGGGTATTTTTATTTCTAATGTTAGATCAATATCCATTTAATGTGCCATGCTATGCAGATTCTCAACACTAAAATTTCAGCAGTAAATTTATACATGTAACAAAACAATATTTAGATTTTACACAAATCCAGGAAAGATAGATCTTTTATTTTTTATTAGGAAATAAACATGAAATTACTATTTAATAAATTAAGAGTCAAAACTTTTAAAGAACCCTTATTTTGCTATAGATTTAGTAACTTCATACCATTCTTCCTGCTTAAGTGATTCTCTGAAAATCTCATTACTTTATTTATTATGGATTTTAAATTACCTTCATACTGGAGTAATCCGGTTTTCCTCCTCTCCCCCCAAAGAATTCAGTCTAACCTAGCTCCACCTGGCCAACTTTTCTCAATGGCCACTGACACCATGCAGTGGGCACATGTCAATGGCAAATGAAAACTGCTCTTTTTCTGATTGCGGGAAGGACTTCTTTGTTGTGTCTATGCAGACACAGTAAATGTGAACTGTACGAATGCCCTGGACTGAGTTTAGACTCCAAACACCTATCTTCTCCTCAACATTTCTCAGTTTATCAGAGGACAGTGCCCATCTCTGCTTTGCTTCATTTTCTGACTATTTTTGTCTCTATAGAGTCATCCCTTGATGTCCAAGGGGGATTTGTTCCAGGACCCCCTCTGATACCAAAATCTGCCAATGCTCAAGTCCTATATATGTATTTTATATATAGAATCTAACAGAAAAATCCAAACCAACTTTTTGGCCAACCCAGGAAGTGGCATAGTATTTGCATACAGCTTATGTATATCCTCTTGTATACTTTAAATCATCTCTAGATTACTTATAGGAGAAGGCAATGGCACCCCACTCCAGTACTTTTGCCTGGAAAATCCCATGGATGGAGGAGCCTGGTAGGGTGCAGTCCATGGAGTCGCTAAGAGTCAGACACGACTGAGTGACTTCACTTTCACTTTTCACTTTCATGCATTGGAGAAGGAAATGGCAACCCACTCCAGTGTTCTTGCCTGGAGAATCCCAGGGACAGGGAAGCCTGGTGGGCTGCCGTCTATGGGGTCGCACAGAGTCACACACGACTGAAGCGACTTAGCAGCAGTAGCAGATTACTTATATAGCAAATACATTTATGCTATGCGAGTAATTACTGGTGTGACGAATGTAAGTTTTGCCCTTGGAACTTTCTGGGATTTTTCCCTCAATATTTTCAATCTGTGGTTGATTGAATTCACAAAAGCAGAGCCTGCAGAAGCTGACGGCAGGTTCTGGCTGACTGTAGACAGGCCTTCGTGTTAGTGTTCAGATGGGTCCTGCATTCACAGAAAACGCACAGGACAACTGTTACTGAAAGGTGACTCACACATGCAAATACCAGATTGTCTTTTGCTTACACTATGGGATAAAGATGAAGAATTAGAAGATGTCAGAGCAAAAGATATACTGGGTTTGATTTGGTGCCTCAAAAATTCATAGAAAAGTTGAGAGGTCATGTCTCATGTCATTAGGCATTCACATAATGTCCTTAGGTTTTATCAGAGACTCTCATGATGTCAGGGTTTCCTAGGTGGAGCTAGTGGTAAAGAGTCCACCTGGCAATGCAGGAGACATTGGAGATGATGTTCGATTCCTGGGTCGGGAAGATCCCCTAGAGGACGGCATGGAAACCCACTCCAGTATTCTTGCCTGGAGAATCCCATGGACAGAGGAGTCTGTTGAGCTACAGTCCACGGGGTCACAAAGAGCTGGACAGGACTGATGTGACTTAGCATGATGCACTCATGATGTTAAATGATCTGTACGTGTTCTCTGATCTTTGGCAGGGTTTCCCTTTCTCCCTACTTCCCTTCCTCTTTTCTTCCTTTCTCCTTCCATTCACTCATCAAATATTCATCAAGTTCATACTATGTGCTAAACCTGCATCATAGTACTGACCCAGAATCTGTGGGTACAGAGATGGACATGCCACAGCTGAGGAAGTTACCGTTAATAGAAGTTGAAGCCCTTTGCTTCTGGATCCCATAAATATACGCCACAGGGGTCTTCTAAAGACAGGAATATGAGCTCTTCTATTCCTGGAGGTCTAGCTTCAACCCTGCCACAGAAAGCCCAGACAACTTTCCACAGCCAAGTCCATGTCAATATCCCCTTAGGGACCTCGCCACCTCTCCCTAAAGAAAGCAACGATGGGAACAAAGTGCCATCAGGCCCCCTGCCAGAGGCCTCTACTCCCTGTGAGACCATGCCTGTTTCCAGCCTCATCAGGCTTCAGACTTTAAGGACGCTCCATCTCCAATGCCTTTAACCTCACTTTCCTCCCGTTCACACCTGTACAGTAACCTGGCCTTGGTCACACACATGTAACTGCAGTCTTAATGGCATCTGTACATCTCCCACTTGCCTAAGTGTGACTTCTCTTTTCTCTTTGTCTTCTTTCCTTGACCAGCTTTTCACTTTGCATCGCACCTCATCTTCCAGTTGGGTCTTTCCTTCCAGCCCTCTTACAGGTCACGGAGTTTGCATTCAGTCTCCCATCTCTGACCTTCTGACGTGTCAAGAATTACCCAGGGTTTAGCCTCTGCCTCCCTTGGCGTCTCTTGGGATTCCCCAGCTGGCCTGGACCCCATCATCCCCACTTAAGAAGGGGCATAAAGGAGCACATTCACTGTTAACCCCGAACTCAAATTTTTGGACAAGTGTAGACGCTTCATGGCTTGTTTCTTTATCCTCATTCCTGAACCCTCAAGTCTGAGATCTGCCGTTTCAAGAGGAACATGTCTACGGTTGTATTCTGATTATATTGCTCTCCATCTCTGAATCACGATTTAAATCGGGCTTTTTTCACTACATAGCACTACATTACTCGTAGTCTGGAATGTACACTATTCATCTTCGTGTTTCCCCTATAGCTACTACAGAATGTTGGCAGAGCACTTCTTGAAATTCATCCGTCGGGTGCTGGATTTCTCCTGGATATCAACCTGCATGTTGCACAGTTTTCCACCAGTAAATATAGGAACCACCATGTTAAAAAACTTAGGTAAGTTAACTTGACTGCAGGATCTCCCTGAGACTTGAGTGTGGTGAAGTACTTGGCGTGTTCGCAGAGGAAGAGAAAGGATATACTCTTGGACAGAAGTCCCTTTTCCCTAGGAGATCTTGCCTGGCTAGTGCTAGTGCTTTGTGAAGTTTAGTGAGATCACGTTTAGTGAGATATTATTCAACAAAATAGTTTCGTATGTAGAGTAAAAAAAAGGCTTCCCTGATTTGTTCCTTCTTCATCCTCCCATTCCACCTTATTGATTTTCTACACATTTCCTCTTACTAACTCCACATCGAGAGCTGCCCAGGTGGCACAGGGACAAAGAACTTGGCTGCCAGAGCAGGAGACGCAAGCGATGCGTGTTCCCTCCTTGGGTTGCAGAGATTCCCTGACATATAAAATGGCAGTGTGTTTCAGTATTCCTGCCTGGAAAACTCCATGGTCAGAGGAGCCTGGCAGGCCACAGTCCACAGGGTTAAAAAAAGTTGACTATGACTGAGCAACTGAGCACAGTGCTATGTTGAAGACTATGCTATTCAAACATATCCTACGCTTTTCTGAACACCTGGGCTTTTCCCCACTTTTTACCGCCCTCCCATCCAAACTTCTCCAGTTGATTTTATCCATCATTGAAACCCACAGCCCTGCCCAAGAAATGTCTTCTTAACCATAAAGAGGACTTTATGGTTATTTGTAACTTTAAATGAAACTTCATGGTTACTCTGGCTTCTTGTTTAACTCAGTATGGCTTCCCTGTAGTCTCAGATTCTGTAAATACCGTGTTATGACCTTATCTCGATCCGTTAGATACTGTGGGCCATGGGAACACCTTTCCACGATCAGGTTACAAATTCATTAAGGAGTGCTGTCACATGTTGAGCCTTACCATGAACTGCGGCAGCCAGTCTTAGAGGCATTGCATTCATTCACCCTCTCATACTCCTCCTATCCTCGATCCATCCATCCATCCATCATCCTGAGTGAGCACCAAAGCCTGTTCTGGGGCCAGGCTTTGGAAATAGAATGGAAAACAAGGTAGACGAAGCACATTCCCTTGTAGAACATATGTTCTAGTGGAGGAACATGGATCATAAACGTGAAAGGAATAAATAAGGCAATATACAGGGCAATAATTCCCCAAGCAGATATGAAATGGTCAGAGGGACCAGGAAAAGCTGACTGGGGAAAAGAAGTTCGGTCCATATGCTTCTGTTTAGTAAATCAGAGACCACAGTAAAAGAGCTGGAGAAGGAAATGGCAACCTGCTTCAGTGTTCTTGCCTGGAGAATCCCAGGGACGGGGGAGCCTGGTGGGTGCTGTCTATGGGGCAGCACAGAGTCGGACATGACTGAAGCGACTTAGCAGCAGCAGTTGATACGTAGAAAATAAAACAGAATAATGATCCAGAGGACAGCAACTTGGGAGGGTATGAGTGCACTGAGTTAGAGTGGTCAAGAGCTTTTGTACATGCCAGTTCATTTCATGCTCAGAATAATACTCTGAGCCACTTCTTACTATTATCAGTGTGTGTACTCAGTGGCTGGAGCCATGTCCAACTCTTTGCAGTCCCATGGACTGTAGCCCACCAGGCTCCTCTGCCCATGGGATTTTCCAGGCAAGAACACCAGAGTGGGGTGCCATTTCCTCCTCTAGAGGTTCTTCCTGACCCAGGGATGGAGACCGTAGCTACTGCACCTCCGGCATTGGCAAGCGGATTCTTTATCACTAGGGCCCCCTGGGAAGCCCTGTTATCAGCTTACACAGGAGCAAATTGAAGTTAAGCTCACAGATTGACAAGGTCATTTAGATCTTAAGTGTTTGGACAGGGTTAAGGTCTTTGATCACATAGGTTGTACATCGCAAAACTCTCAAGAGAGTTATCCATGTCATAGTCTACATGAATGGTCTCTCTATTAGCTGGGATTTGATAGGTAGAACCACTAAGAGGGATGTGGGATAAGGGATCTGGTGAGAGATTGGATCTTGCATAATTATGAGAGCTGATAAAGAATCTCTGCAAAGTTGTCTCTTTGTCTGGTGTGGGAGGGGACAATATAAGTGACTAGGGCTCACAGTCCTAAGACAATTTTATGTGAGTGGACGACAAATCGGAACCCAAGGAAAGCGTGGGTCCCCCCAGCACACACTGGATCCCACGAGGAGAAACTGGAGCCTGTGTCTGTGTCTCCCTGCCCCTAGTCTTGATAACGTGGGCAAAGTGAAGGAGGAGCTGGTGCCCTTCCCCATGAGGCCATACAGCACCTGGACCATGTCCTGATAGAAGCTGAAGGAGATGGGAGGGATGGGGACTGTGGCCTGGCTGCTGCTGAGGCCCTTGAGGTGGGCCCTGAGGTCAGGGACGATGGCACAGGATGCAACGCCGTGTGCGTGATGGCCGCTGCTTCCAAATCTTGCACAGATTTCTCCTGTGCCCATCCCTTGCTAGAATCATATGAAGAACGGAATGACTGGAAATCTAGGTCAAGTTTGGCTAAAAGACGCAGTGGCCCTGGGGTCTGCAATCAATGCAAACTGAGCACAGCCACACCCAGCATCCTTTGCAGCAGAGGTGGGCTTTCATCCAGACTGTGGGACTCCAAAAGTTGCAGGCTTTAACGGCAGTGTTACCTCCATCAGATGAGATGCAGTATGTCTCATATTCATCCATCTCATAATACCTACCACAGAAAGTAAGTGCTTACTAAATATTTAGTAAATAAATAATTCACATGGCATTGCATAAGCCTGACCTGAAAGTAACTACAGACAAAAAAATACTCTTACATTCTCTCAATTGCCTAGGCTGTAGCAAAGCACACAGGCTGGGAAACAAATAACCATTTTTGACCAGAGAAAAATAGAATGATCTACTTGTCACTGAAACACTTGGCTTTCAGGACAGCAGGACTGTTTTCCGTTTCTAAGTGTAAGCATTTGTGTTCTGGCATCGCCAGACCAGCATTACCTGGAGACAGAAGCATCAGCATGAACCTGGACACTTGTTAGAAATTAACATTCTCTATTACTCACCTATGAAAAAGAACACATTTGAGTCAGTTCTAATGAGGTGGATGAAAGTGGAGTGAAGTAAGTCAGAAAGAGAAACACCAATACAGCATATTAATGCCTATATATGGAATTTAGAAAGATGGTAACAATGACCCTGTATGCGAGACAGCAAAAGAGACACAGATGTAAAGAACAGACTTTTGGACTCTATGGGAGAACTCGAGGGTGGGATGATTTGAGAGAATAGCATTGAAACATGTATATTACCATATTTAAAGTACATGACCAGTCCAAGTTTGGTGCATGAAGTAGGGCACTCAAAGCCGGTGCTCTGGGACAACCCAGAGGGATGGGATGAGGAGGGAGATGGGGGGGAGTTCAGGATGGGGGGACACATGTGCACCATGGCTGATTCATGTCGATGGATGGCCAAAACCACCACAATATTGTAAAGGAATTAGCCTTCAATTAAAATTAATTAATTACTTTTTTAAAGAAAGAGAGTGAAAAAAAAAAAAAAAAGAAATTAACATTCTCATGTTTCACTCCAGATTCACTTAATTAGAAATTCTGGGGATGGGGCCCAGCAATCTGTGTTCAAAAAAGTCCACCCCCGCCCCAGCTCAACTCCAGGTGATTTTGAGGCATGCTCAAATTTGAGAATCACTGATCCAGAAATGTGAATTCCTGGGCAAGTGAGAAAAAGGAGAAGTGGAGGCAGGTTTTATTTGGTGAATCTACACATTCGGTGAGTTTACGAAATGATGCAAGAAACAACAGAGCTGTGATCGAGAAAATTCAGGTTAGGGAGGCCGAAGTGGGAAGGGCACGAAGCAGCCAGTAGCAGCAAGTGATGTTTGCAGCAAGCGACCCCGTGAAGCTGCAAAGAAAAGACAGTGTCACTCGCAGGCAGCCTAGGGGACTTCTCCAGTAGGGTAGGGCCAGACCTCTCCACAGACGCTCCTGCTGGCTGATTTCCTGTCGTGGGACAATCTCCGGCAAAACTGAAGGGTGACATGTGGGTTCCCACCCTGTCACTCAGACACTCTGATGGAAAGGTTCATGAAACATCAGTACCGCTGAACTGCCATCTCAAGCTCATGTGTGATCACGTCTCTCCTTGGGAATATTCCTGTCTGTCCAGAGGAAAGCCAGTCCTTGGGGATTCAGTCATTATAAAGGCCAGGAGATGACTTGATTCTGATGAGGGCTGGCGTTCTCACCTGCTTTCCCTCCATCTGTCGGAAGCGCCTCTTCAATCCAGTCTGAATTTCACGAGCTCTGCATTCCTGCTCCATTTCCTCTGCATAGCCATGCGCTTAGCTTTCCAACTCAGTGCATGATCTTCTAGGGGAATAATATTTTAAAATGTGAATCACTGTGGAGGTTTTTCACCCTCTGTTTCCTCTCTGCTCCTCTCCCCTGTGATCACAACTGAAGATCAAATTCTCTGTGGTTTTTCCATCCCTCTACGCTAAGACTTCAGGGGACTTCAGCAAATGTATCAAATGGCTGAAGAAGTAGGATTGAGCTGTAAACAAGTTGTCAGTGAAAAACATAAGGGGGAAGAAATGGGATTTTGAGTGAGGATGGGAGAATCAAAAGGGAAGGACATGGGAGGATTAGAGCAGAGTTTCCATACAGTCTGGTAGTGATGAAGGAGTTCAGAAAGAAAATGGCTCATCAGGTATTTCTAAGCCCATAGGAGCAGAGGAAGCTTCAAAGAAGGATGCTAGGTCTTGAGCCCGAAAAAGATGAAGTAGAGAGCTTCAGGGACAGTGCTGACCTTGGCATAACTCTGTGGACAAACGACCCATGACTCGTCCCATAGCAGCTTTTCCAAGCACCTTGTCACAGTGAAAATCCAATACTTTGGCCACCTAATGCAAACAGCTGACTCATTGGAAAAGGCCCTGATGCTAGGAAAGATTGAAGGTGGGAGGAGAATGGGACGACAGAGGATGAGATGGTTGGATGGCATCACCAACTCAATGGACATGAGTTTGAGCAAGCTCCAGGAGTTGGTGATGGACAGGGAGGCTTGGCATGCTGCAGTCCATGGGGTTGCAAAGAGTCGGACACGACTGAGCGACTGAACTGAACTGTTACTGTGTAAAATTTGAGAAGTGGAACATGGAAAATGGATATGGTCAAATTTTCCTCTGAAGCTATGAAATGGGTTGATTTATGGAAAAAAAAATAGTAGTGTTTCTTGCATAATAATTCTATGAAATTAATGCTTTCTTAAGTCTGCAGTTTTTTTCTCACTATGGTTATATCTTTTCAATTCCTTTATTTTGATAAATAATGTGCCATATACAGAAGACCTTTCATCTGGAAATAACTTAAACATTGCTAGCTTGGCTGCTTTTAGAGTTCAGTTGCTAGTGACAGGGGCAAAAGGAGGAAGAGGCAGATTTAATCAAACACCGGCTTCAGTCCTTCTAACTGGGTACCTGGATTCTAAGCTGGAAGGGCAGGCTAGCAGTGCCTCTGCAGTGGTCTAACTTGGGAGTGCTGCTCCTTAGAGGAGAGTCAGGTGAGTGTAGATCTACAGACAGAATGCAATAAAGAATGCTATTCTAGATAAATGAGATTAAGTCCAATCCACCAGAAAGAGAGAAGGAAGTGATTACATTTGTGTATTAGAGGATGTATCAGTCAAGCTCCCGACACAAAACAGATGGGCCATTTGAAATAGAATAAATCTAGGAGGAAGATTTTTAACAAAAGTATGGGTATAAGGAAATACGGAGCGACAAGACCTCACCCAGGACATGTAGGAAGCTGCGCTGTCCTCACCCAAAGTCTGAAGGAGAGGGAGAGCTACCCGGGGTGGGGGGTATCTGTAGAGTCAGAGGCCTCGTGAGGAACAGTGCTGTCCATCTGAGACTAAGCCAGACGCGGGGTCACAGGAACAGCTTCACCCCGCTGACACCTTCTCGCAGAGGTCCCCGCAGGCTGAACCCAGCCTGATCACGGGACCCGAGGGCCCAGTTGAGGTACTCCATACTCGTTTGCCATGAAACCAAAAATGTTTAAACTTTAACACTCCCAATTACATTCACTCCTTTTAAGGCCTAGTGCCTAATTTTATATTCTTAATTTGAATTATTTTTCTTAAAGGGAGCACCCAGATTATATAAGCTTTGGACTCCACAAAGCCTGGATTCACTTTTTATCCTGGGCTTCCCTGGTAGCTCAGATGGTGAAGAATCTGCCTGCAATGCAGGAGACCTGGGTTGGGAAGATCTCCTGGAGAAGGAAATGGCAACCCACTACAGTATTCTGGTCTGGAGAACCCCATGGACAGAGGAGCCTGGCAGCCTACAGTCTGTGAGGTCTCGAAGAGTCAGACGTGACTGAGCAGCTAACAGCTGTTTTCTTTTTCACTCTTTCTCCCAAGATCTGTTTTAACCTCCAAGCTCAGCTAGTTACTCAACGTAGATAGATGTGATATCTTTATATCCTAATTTACTCCTAACATGCTTTCAAATGCATTGTTCTTTTAAAAAAAAAAAGCCATTAAAAATAAGTTCAAAGGAAGGAATAACAAAAAGAAAGAACGAACAACTTGGAGAGTCCTTGAGCATAGAGTGTTCCAGGCCTAGTGGGATTCCAAAATGAGGACAAGAAGCCTTGTCTAATCTGCACCAAATGGTAATGTTTATATTTTATATTTATTTATTTTGTACGACAGTTCCTGTTTCAGGTGATTTACCTCAGGGAGAAAGTCCATTGCTAATGCTCCTTGTCTCCTACCATTTTTTTTTTCTTCTTTTCCCAGATTGTGAAACCTCAGTTGCTCTGGAGAGAAGATGGAACCAAATTAAAACTACGGTCATTAACATATCTAAATGCAAGCATCCTGCCTTACTGTGTGCATTCATTGGGAGTGAGCTCCAACAGGTCCCAGAATTTGCCTCATTAATTAGGTGGAAGACTCACGCACCTCCTCGGTACACCTCGGCACGGTGGAAGGAGCTGGGTCTCACGGCCCAGGTGGCCACACTTCTAGGGGCTTCCTGTCCCTGTAATTTGTACACCCCCTGCAGCATGGGGCCTACTCCCATCTGTCATTAAAATAACCGTCTTCAGGCATCACAAGTATGTACTCAAACTTAAATCCTATTTTAGAAGAAGAGCTCACATCTCTCAAAAAGCTCCACTGGGAGTTAGGCAAGGCAGCTGAGATCGTCTCAGAAAAAGGAAGCCCATTCGATTCTGTTTATTTTGTTTTGTTGCCCTGGGAAGCAACATCCTGGCACTTTTCTGGGCCATGTTGACTAATGAGAAGTTGTAGAGTTTGTGCACACGACCTGATGTTTTGTTTGGCAACCGCTGCCTGTGACTTCGGCCTCGGATTTTGGTGGTTGACTTTTCCCCTCAAGCTCCTGCAGGAGGGGGCTCTCCCTGAGACTCAAGCTGCACTCCACCCTCTCCCCAATTCTTCCCCAAGGAAGGAGAACTCATCTGATCTGTGAACTTGGGACAAAGACCTGGGAGCTGTTGGAGCAGCGCCTTCCTCTTCCTCTCTCTTTTTTCTAAAATTGATTGTATCGAATTATAGCTCATTAATAATGTTACGCTAATTTCTACTATATAGCAAAGTGATCCGGTTGTACATATAAATACATTCTTTTTCACTATGGTTTATTACAAGATATTGAGTATAGCTCCCTGTGCTCTACAGCAGGACCCTGTTGTTCATCCATTTTACACATAATAGTTTGCATCTGCTAACCCCAAACTCCTAATTCATCCCTCCTTGCCTCCCTCCTCCCACCCCCTTGGCAACCACCAGTCTGGTCTGTGTCCATGAGTCTGATTCTGTTTCATAGACATGTTCATTTGTGTCTTACTTTAGATTCCACATATAAGAGATGTCATATAGTATTTGTCATTCTCTTTTCTACTATTGCACTTAGTATGACAATCTCTAGGCCCATCCATGTTGCTGCAGAAGGCCTTCTTTTGTTCTTTTTTATAGCTGAGTAGTATTCCATTGCCTAATTGTATCACATCTCCTTTATTCATCTGGTGATGGACGTTTAGGTTGTTTCCTTGTCTTAGCTATTGTTAATAGTGCTGCAATGAATCCTGGGGGGCATGTATCTTTCTGAATTACAGTTTTCTCTGTGTATACCCCAGGAATGGGATTGCTGGATAATACTCATATAGGAACTCTATTTCTAGGTGTTTGAGGAGCCTCCCTGTTGCTCTCCACAGCGGCCGCATCAATTTACATCCCCACCAGTGGCATAGGGCCGCCTGCTCTCCTTTGCGTCGTGGTCTGCAGCAGGCACCTGTGCTGTCTGCTGTCTGCCCTGCCATCAACATCCCTGGGTCAGAGTGACAGTCTCGCCCTACTGATGGCTGGTTGTGTGAGGCAGGAGTTGTCTCATAAGGACAGGCTGCCGGCAATTCCTCCTCTGCCTGCCTATTTTATCAACAAGAAGTGGCATACATTTCCTAACCCCTGAAGTTCAGCCTGGCCTTCTGACTTGCTTACACCATGAGAATGAAGAGAAAGTGACGTTTTACTAGTTCTAGGTCTTACCCTGGAAAGGCCTGACAGCTTCCATTTCTCCCCCTCTTGGAATCTGGCCATGCTATGAAATCTCAGGCTGTCCTGCTGCAGAGACAGAGAGTGTGGAGAGACAGCGCCACACGAGGTGAGGATCCACCCAGAGGAGAACCAAGGGCCACAGCCAGCTCCCAGCACCAGAGCCCGGGGCACACTGGAGCTCTCGCGGGCCATCCAGCCCCACACAGCCACCACCCAGCGCGGCCGCGAGGACGACTCCCACCGACCCACACGCAGCAGCCGTGTCCTGTCAACCCACAGACCATTAGAGGCAACAGAGCATTTGGGTGAGTGACACTTTGGGGTATCTACACTAGCAGGAGATAACATATCTCTTTCTGGTAATTTTAGGGTTGCTGCTGCTGCTGCTGCTAAGTTGCTTCAGTCGTGTCCGACTCTGTGCGACCCCATAGACGGCAGCCCACCAGGCTCCCCCATCCCTGGGATTCTCCAGGAAAGAACACTGGAGTGGGCTGCCATTTCCTTCTCCAATGCATGAAAGTGAAAAGTGAAAGTGAAGTCGCTTCAGTCGTGTCCGACTTTTAGCGACCCCATGGACTGCAGCCTACCAGGCTCCTCCGTCCATGGGATTTTCCAGGCAAGAGTACTGGAGTGGGGTGCCATTGCCTTCTCCAATTTTAAGGTTGAAGACTTAGCAAACCCATTTGGACATATACCTAAATCTTATTTTGCAAACAGCTTTATGAATGATTAAGCTGACATCTTTTTAAATTTCCATGTTTTACTCTAGGGTTTGCTTGTCAATTGACTCTAAACTTTGGTGAGAAAGACAGCAGGACTGTATATTGACCAGTCAAGACTCCTCCACCATACTTTTGTATCTACCCGAAACCTTCGTCTCCTCCAAGAATCAGCCCAAAGGTCGCCCTGAAGCATCCCCACTGATTCCAGCCCTGCTCCTCTGTGTTCTACCAGAGGACAACTTTATCACAGCACAGACTTGCTGCCTTGTTTTCCATGCTCCTCTGTGCTCACCGAAGTCAGAGGATATGTTTTATTTGAATTTACATCCCCAACCTCAGCATCAACCCTAGCCCAAAGGTATGTTTTGGAAATGCTTATTGAATATAATACTTGAGAAACTTTACCTGACTCGCTCTAGTAAATTGTATGAAACTACTCTTCCCCAAATCTTTTTTTTTCTAAAAAGTTTTCTTTCAAAGCTCTGGTCTACAGTTTCAAACTTATCTCTGCTACCTTTTTACAGAGATGTAGCTTTGGATAACCACTTTCCAGCTTTGAACTTCAATCTTTTCATTGTAAGATACAAATGACTGTTCATAAAGTTTCAGGAATGGATTTTTTGAACTGTTTTATTGAGAGAATTCACATATCATACAATTCACCTATCAAAAGTGTGCAATCAAGTGAAGTAAGTCAGATAAAGACAATAATCATATGATATGATTTATATGTGGGATCTAAAAAGTAATACAAATTAGCTCAGTTATATAACAGAAATGTACTCACAGACATAGAAAACAAATTCATGGCTACCAAAGGGGAAAGGGTTGTGGAGGGATAAATCAGGATTTTTGGATTAACAGATACACACTACTGAATATAAAACAGATAAACTACAAGGCCCTACTGTGTGGCACAGGGAACTATATTCAGTATCTTGTAATAACCTATGCTGGAAAAGAATCTGAAATATGTATATATATGTTGGTTAATCAACTCATGGTACACCAAACACATTGCAAATCATCTATGCTTCAATTCTAAAAATTAAAATAATAAAAATGGACAATCACCGTGAGCTAATTTTTAAATAATCCCAATACCGGTCAGCAGCCCCTTCCTGTTTCTGTCTGCCTCTTAGCCCTAAACAAGTGCTAACTGGCTTTTGCTCTCAGAGAGCTGTCTTCTCTGATATTTATCACAAGTGGGGTCACACACGGCATGGTCCTGCGTGAGCGCGCTCTTTCACGTAACCGTGCTGTCATTGTCGTCTGTATCAGTGCTCCATTCCTTCACGTTGTTGAACAATACCCCACTGTTTGCTAACCACAGTTTTGTTGGCCTTTCGTTAGGTGATGGATACTTGAGCTGTTTCTTCTTTTTGGTTTTAATGCTGCTATGCTGCTATGAATATTTGTGTATAAGCTTTTGTGTGTACATGAAGTTTCATTTCTCTGAGATATACACCAAGGCCTAGAACTGGGATGCACAACCATTCTAAGTTCTCCACATTCCCATCGACACTTGTGATTGTCTGCTATATTTGTGTATAAGCTTTTGTGTGTACATAAAGTTTCATTTCTCTGAGATATACACCAAGGCCTAGAACTGGAATGCACAAGCATTCTAACTTCTCCACATTCCCATCGACACTTGTGATTGTCTGCTATATTTGTGTGTAAGCTTTTGTGTGTACATAAAGTTTCATTTCTCTGAGATATACACCAAGGCCTAGAACTGGAATGCACAAGCTTTCTAAGTTCTCCACATTCCCATCGATGCTTGTGATTGTCTACCTTTCTTGCTTGAGTCATCCTAACAGATGCGAAGTGGTATCTCATGGTTTTAATCTGTATTTCTCCAGAGAATAATAACGTTTAGCATTTTTCTTGTGCTTGTTTATCATTTATTTTTTTCCTTGGTGAAATGTCTATTCACATTCATTGTCCCTTTTTTTTAAGTTGGGTCACTTGTCTTTTTATTGTTGAGCTATAAGATTTCTTTATATCTTCTGAATTACATTTCTCTTACCAGATATATGATTTGAAATATTTCCATTTTGTGAGGTATCTTTGCACTTTATTGATGGTGCTTTTTGAGATGCAAAAATTTTTAATGTCGACGAAATGTAATTTACCTATTTTTCCTTTAGCCACTCACAGTTATGGGGTCTGTCTAAGAACAGCTTGCCTATTTTGCTCATGATGCGTGGCTTTGTGTGTTGCTCCTGAGGGTGCAGCCTTGGAGATGCACAGGTCACCCCGCTTTCCTCCCCTCTCCATCACCCCTAGGTTAGCAACAATTAGCCAGGTATCCCTGATGGTCTCTTTCTGATCTCCCTGATAAGCTCCTGGCTGGCCTGCCTGTATTGGTAATACACCCAGTTGTTGAGTGTGTGTTAGTCACTCAGTCATGTCTGACTCTGTGACCCCACGGATTATGGCCCACCAGGCTCCTCTATCCATGGAATTTTCCAGGCAGGAATACTGGAGTGGGTTGCCTTTCTTGTTAGTCTTCATTACTTGCTAGTCATCTGCTCTATTGTTTTTAACAATGTCCACGGTGTAAGCTGCTCCCTACTAAATGCAATCCTTTCCAGGAAAGCTTTCTCCTCCCTTTGAATTGGTCATCACCAAAATCTCCATTGCCTTTGACAGTTCCCCACCCACAGCTCTATCTATTTGAAGTTGAACTTCCCTATGCTCAGTCCTGAATATTCATTGGAAGGACTGATGCTGAAGCTGAAGCTCCAATACTTTGGCCACCTGATGCAAAGAGCTGACTCATTTGAAAAGACCCTGATGCTGGGAAAGATTAAATACAGGACGAAAAGGGGACAACAGAGAATGGGATGGTTGGATGGCATCACCAACTCAATGGACATGGGTTTGGGTGAACTCCGGGAGTTGGTGATGGACAGGGAGGCCTGGCCTGCTGCAGTCCATGGGGTTGCAAAGAGTTGGATAAGACTGAGTGACTGAACTGACTGATGCTCTGTTCCAAATAGAGGTGGTCTCCTTACGGAGGGCTGTGGTGCACTCTCACAGCCTGCTTTTCTCCCTGGGAAGACCCTCAGGGCCGTTGCTCTGGAGCTGGAGCATGAGTGTTGTCCTCTCAGAACAGTGCCCCTGCGCCTGGACTGGAGCACCGCATCCAGAAGGCAGCCTTAGGAACGGGCTGAGATGAGGGCAGTAAGCATCTGATATGCTTGACCTCAAAACCTTGGATAGAGCTCCCACCCTACAAAGAAGCTCCAAACCTTGGGCCACACTGGAATAGAAATTCTGCCAGTGGGAACATGGGAGAGGAGAAACACCAGTATCCTGTCTCTCCAAGAAGAAACCTTGGCCCTAGACTGAGCACCTGGAGGAGACAGTGCCCTGAAATGTTGCTTCTTCTACCAGAAGCAGAGCTTCCTCACTGTAAACCAGGTCAGAAAGGGAGTAAAGCTGGTTGTAGTTTGAATGCCACAGACTCTCACTATTCTTACCAAGACTTGGTAAAATTTTAAAAATAAATTTCTCTTCATTTGTTGCATGCCCTTAGGATAATTTCCAAAAACTTTAAATATATTTTTCTTAATGCAATTTTCACCAGTTATGGTTGCTTTTGTGGAGGAAAGCATCTGCAGAGTTCTTCATAGTGCCATTCCAACTCAGTAATGGATTTGTGTTCAGTTCTTTATGAGTTCAAAAAGCTTCCAGAGTCTTGTTCAAAATGGGAATTTTTCATGTTTGTAAACAAATCTGAATAGAAATGTATCAGCTTATTTTTCTTCCTATTTGTATAATGAGTCAGAGTCCAGGGTATGAAATCTTCAAAATCAAGAATGGAAACTGACCAATGCAAATTGGGGAGTATCCAGAAATATTTAGAAGAATACCATTATCCTCACAGAAATAATCATGTAATTAATACTGCTACTGTAAAACCACAAAAAAAAAAAAAAAAAACTGAATAATCTTGTGGTCCAGTCTAAATCTGAGATACAGTTTAAAAATTAGTCCAATGTTTAATTTAAAGTGAAATTTGTTTTTTAAAGGCTTCTGTAAATCTGATAAAAGGATGCCATTTAATATCATTGTGTTTTTACGTTCTTATACCTTGACAATTCTTTCATGTAAGTCAGATTGTAAATCTTCTATTCTCTCTAAAAGCTCATTGAATTCCATCCCTCACCCTCCAGAAAACAACCTACAAGGGCTTTTCTCTTCTCTATTTTTTTTAAAAATATTTGTATACATTCCTTTCTCTTCTACCATTAACCTTATGCTTTTTCCAATGTCAATCACTCAAGCAATTGCCAGTGACTTGCTGTTCTCAACTGCAGTTATTTTCATGATTCTCTACAAGAAAGAGTCAGGATCCAAGCTGGCAGACACAGATTTCTCCTTAATAATGTAAAGGGATAAGAGGTTTTGGGTTCCTAGGCATTAATTTTATGTTTCCTGTTCACTAGAAAAAAAATTGTCTATGTTGAAATCCTTCTGAAGTGGTAAAAATGTCAATCATGGGAATGGTGGGCTTTCGTCAACATACAGTGTTGGATTATCTGTTTTAACTAATCACTTATTTTATTCTCAACCACTTTGAGAAAACTAAGGCATTTTAGCAGACATTTTAATAATTCCTATTTTGTAAAAATTAAATTGTATAGCTAGCATAAAAACCACTTCGTTAATAGGTATTTAATTAATGTGGTTGTACTTCTATTCTCTGCCTACTCTTGGGGAGCAGAATTTATAAATACAAAGAATGGGAGAGTGTCACACCCTTTCTCGAGACTTCTATTGGCTCCTTTAGATCTGCCTGAAGATATTAAAATATGCCTAGAATGCTGGCAATGACTTTCTAGGAATTAGCAGTTGAGAAAAGAATCTCTGACAGTGGCTTAGGGTTATTCACTAACATATTTACTGTACAGATGTACGTTGGTAGAATTCAAGCAAGAACTGATACAGTGTTCCACATTTGCATTAATTAACACAACACTGGCAAGTGACACTGTGGATAATTTTAAAAATATTTTTTAACTCACTATTGTTTATGTTGACCTCTTGAAAATATAATATGGAAATATTTTCCTTACCAAAATAGTTTTTCTTCTGTTTTATGAGCCTTCTGTCTTCCCATTGGAGGTTTTCTCCTAATTGTTTTCTATCTTGTAGAGTTAAAAATTGAGTAGAGAATGATTAAAGATAGACCAGTAGATAAATAGACTTATTTTGATGTTCCAAGGCACAAAGTTCACATAAAATACTAGAATCTAGAGGTAAGCACACTTGAGTTGGAGAATGTCTGTTCTTAAAATCTACACAGAATGGCGTTTGCTGGGAAAGTGAGTCTGGACTCTACAGGGCTATGAGAACATTCTGCCATATGCAGACATATTCCGGGTCATTATCACAGCTACCGTTTCTAGCACGTCATTGTCCTATCTCACTAAGAAGGGTTACTGAGTAAGGAGAACTCAAGGGAAGCCGTTTTATCAAACGCACAGTCTGTGTCTAGCTAGTTTAGCTAGGGTGGAGCTGTGGAAATTTTCTGGTTAAACTCCATTATTTATCCGTCTTTTTAACGTAGGAAGGGTCCTGCTTGACTTTGATCATTGGCGATACCTAGTGCGAGTGGGGAATGGCATTGGCAGCTTTAAACCACTGAGATTTCCCAGTTTTCTGCGGCTGTAGCAGTACGTGGCCTTTCCTGACTAAGGCAGACTCTGCATTCAGTCATGGCAGGTACAGGTAAATGCTGAGTCAGTGCTTAAATCAACAGACTGTTTCTGAGTGCCTGTTATGGGGGAGAAGGTGTTGCACATTGGTGATGCAAAGATGCAAAATGTTGTAGCTGACCTCAAAGAACTCACAGAGTAATGAGAAAGGGAGAAAGGGGGAGACGAGACAAAGGGAACGTCGTGTAGTTGATGCTCTGATAAAGGAAAGCACAGCAGAATATCGTGGGGGAGCAGGAAGGAGGTAGGCTTAATGACATGTAATGAGGGGTTACGCGAAAGGAGGAGGAAGCAGCATGAACACGAGGACCAATCATAGCAGCGTCGGGGCGAAGGGCAAGCAGCCGAGTATGGACGGACGCGAGGGTTAGAGGGAAAGCCGTGAGAGGTGAGGCAAAGGCCGGACGGTGGACGACTGCCGCGTGTGCTGGCACTTTCCCTTAAAGGCAATGGAAAATCAGGTTGTAGTTCTAAAATGGAGAAGAACGTAACAGTTTTCAGTTTAGAAGATCACACCCGCCCTGCAGCTGCTGCTTTTGTGCCCAGCCCCACATCCCCCCAGCCCATCTGATTTTGCTGCCCCTGAGACACCCTGCTCTGTGCTCTTCTGCCCACTCACCTCCACACGTAGGCACCATGGTGTTCACACTCTTCTGCCTCACAACTTTTTCTAAAACATAAAACGTACAAGAGAGTTAATGCTGAAACCGAGCAGGACCCTATGGGTCTCTTGGCCGTGAAAGCTGTTCTGAGTCCCCCATCTCTTGACTTCCCCTTCATTCCAAAAGGCAGGTTGAAACAGTTGTTGATGAGGGAAGAGGGCAGATATGGAGACAAGGGGGAGATATCCAAGAAACGACAGTGCAGCCCGAGAGCAGGGCCCTGGGTCCACTCAAGAGACACAGAGGACAATATTTTTGAGCTCTTCTGCTGAATGAAAGCCCCAACAACTGGAAGATGTCAACGACTTGATGAAGCACTCTTCACTCCAGAGAAAAGGTCACAGTTTGATAACCCTGAGAGCCAGAGAAGCTCATTCAGAGACCATCTGAGGCCAGATTAAAGGGGTGCAGGCCCTGCACACACCCCAATCCTTCTCAGCAATCCCACCCTTGAACCGTTGCTGTAAAACTCCTCAGCAAGTCCCCCTTGATTGAGACACACAATTTTTAAGGGACAAATCCATTGTGTCCCTCTTTGCCTAGCACAGCAATAAAGCAATTCATTTTCACTTCACCCAAAATTCTGTCTTCAAGATTTGACTTGGCAGCAGGTACCACAGACATAGGCAAAATTAAAGACACAAATGGTATGGATCTAACAGAAGCAGAAGATACTAAGGAAAGGTGACAAGAATACACAGAAGAACTGTACAAAAAAGATCTTCATGACCCAGATAACCACAGTGATGTGATCACTCACCTAGAGCCAGACATCCTGGAATGCGAAGTCAGGTGGGCCTTAGGAAGCATCACTAGGAACAAAGCCAGTAGACGTGATGGAATTCCAGCTGAGCTATTTCAAATCCTAAATGATGATGGTGTTAAAATGCTTCACTCAAAATGCCAACAAATTTGGAAAACTCAGCAGTGACCACAGGACTTGAAAAGGTCAGTGTTCATTTCAATCCCAGGAAGGGCAACGCCAAAGAATGCTCAAACTACCACACAGTTGCACTCATTTTGTATGCTAGCAAAGTAATCCTCAAAACCCTTCAGGCTAGGCTTCAACAGAATGTGAATCAAGAACTTGCAGATGTACAAGCTGGATTTAGAAAAGGCAGAGGAACCAGAGATCAAATTGCCAACATCTGTTGGATCATAGAAAAAGCAAGAGAATTCCAGACAAACATCTACTTTTGCTTTATTGACCATGCTAAAGCTTTTGACTGTGTGGATCACAACAAACTGGGAAAATTCTTAAAGAGATGGGAATACCAGACCTCCTTTTCTGCCTCCTGATAAACCTGTATGTGGATCAAGAAACAACAGTTAGAACCAGACATGAAACAGTGGACTGGTTCAAAACTGGGAAAGGAGAACATCAAGTTGGTATATTGTCACCCTGCTTATTTAAATTATATGCAGAGTACATCATGAGAAATGCCAGAGTGGATGACTCACAAGCTGAAATCAAGCTTGCCAGGAAAAATATCAATAACCTCAGATATGTAAATGACACCACTCTTATGGCAGAAAGGAAGAGGAATTAAAGAACCTCTTGATGAAGGTGAAAAAGGAGAGTAAAAAAGATAGCTTAAAACTCAATATTCAGAAAACAAAGATCATGGCATCTTGTCCCATCACTTTATGGCAAATAGATGGGAAACAGTGGAAACAGTGAGAAACTTTATATTTTGGGCTCCAAAATCACTGCAGATGGTGACCGCAGCCATGAAATTAAAAGACACTTTCTCCTTGGGAAAAAAGCTTTGACCAACCTAGACAGCATATTAAAAAGCAGAGACATTACTTTGCCTACAAAGGTCCATCCAGTCAAAGCTATGGTTTTTCCAGTGGTCATGTATAGATGTGATAGTTGGACTATAAAGAAAGCTGAGCACCAAAGAATTCATGCTTTTGAACTGTGGTGTTGGAGAAGACTCTTGAGAGTCCCTTGGACTGCAAGGAGATCCAACCAGTCCATTCTGAAGGAGATCAGTCCTGAATACTCGTTGAAGGACTGGTGCTGAAGCTGAAACTCCAATACTTTGGCCACCTGATGGGAAAAGCCAACTGATTGAGAAAGACCCTGATGCTGGGAAAGATTGAAGGGGGAGGAAAAGGAGACAACAGAGGATGAGATGATTGAACAGCATCACCAACTCAATGGACATGAGTTTGAACAAACTCCGGGAGTTGGTGAAGCACAAGAAGCCTGGTGTGCTGCAGTCCATGGGTTCACAAAGAGTCGAACATAACTGAGTTCGACTGAACAACAACAGCAACACAGAGGCTGAGTTTGTGGCATCAGTATCCATTGTGTAACCCATACTGGGGCTTGATCCCATGCCTGGTAGGACTTAATGAAGCTCAGGTTCTTGATGTCTCATCACAAAAGAATTCAGTGAGAGACAAAGTGATAGGCGGGAAGTAGATTTATTTAGAGAAGCACACAGTCTACAGACAAAGTGTGGGTCATCTCAGAGAGCAAGAAGCACTGAAATAAGGCATGGTTAATTTTTATGGGCTTGTTTATTTCATAGGCTAATGAGTGAAAAATAGTCCAACTATTTCTGGGAAGGGGCAGGGATTTCCAGAAATTGGGCTACCACCCACCTTTTGGCCCTTTAGAGTTATCCTCAGAACTCTCATGGTGCTGGTGGGTGCCTTATTTAGATTTTAATGTTTTCCGCTGAGTGTGTAATGAGGTGCAAGGTCCACTGGAAGTTAAATCTTTTACCGTCTTTGCCCTAGTTGGTTCTAACCAGTTTCTGTCATGTCCTACAGCTTTGTCACACTTTTAAAGTTGTGCCCTGCCCACTTCCCTCCTGTTTCAAACTTATAGGAGACAGTGGTTGGAAGAGAAACGTCCCAGCCTTTTACACTTTGGGCGAACGATTCTGAAGTTGCTTAGTCTACAGAGTTCCTGAGAGGTTCTGGGTTCCCACAGTGGTAACCGATTCAGTTCAGTACCTCCGTTGTGTCTGACTGCCGCCCCATGGGCTGCAGCATGCCAGTAGCACATCCTTGACTGATTCTTCCCTTCTTGCCTGTGATGCTCTCCCCACATCACCATCATAGCTTCCTGGTGTCACCTCTGGATAAAGACACCAAATTTGCGCCTCAGGCTCTGCTTTCTGGGAAATCCAAATGAAGATAAATAGCAAAGTCAAATAAGATGTGTTATGTGTTAATTTTTTTTAAGATAAAACGATGAATATCCAACAAACAGGAAATGAATGCTTGTCAAAGATTTTATTTAACTTATTAACTAATGAGGAAACTAACATCTTACAACTAGTTTAAAGGAGAATTCAAAACATTAAACAAAAACAGCTCAATATGTATTACTGAAGCTAATATACTGCAAAACTTGTGGCATTGCTTTTGTTTTGGGTTCATTTTTGGAGCAGAAAGGTCAATTGATCCTTCACAAGGCAGGATAATTTGCATGTATATGAACCAGATCCGTTGATATTGCTCTCAGTTATCTATAAAGAGTTGTAAATAAATCAAAGACAATGGAATGAAGAAATAACCCAGAAGCATGCCAAATGGGGCACTGGGTAATCTAATTCCCTCAAGTCTTCTGCAACTTTTCTTACAGATGAAAATAGGAAAAGCCAGCAGAGAGCCCTGGGTGGGATCTAGCTGGACATCTACAGGACAAATAAGCAGTGCCTTAACTAATTGAGAAACAGATAAACTTTCGAAAGGTAGAAAGAATGTCTTGTCAACTGTTTGGAGGTGGGGAATGTAGATTGGGAGGCTGAAAACTTGCACCATATTTGTGAAAGGTATTTAAACATTCTCACTTACTCAACCAAATGGAATAAACGGAAAATTATGTGAGCAGAAAAAATGTTGAAAACTTTGGTAGACAGGGGTAGCTGTCCCTAGCCAAATCTGGTGTTATCAACGTCTTACTGCTCTTCTTTAGATTAAGAAGTTAGGAAGTGGGAGGCTGCGTAGCTTAGTAGTTACAAGCATAGGTCTTGAAGTCAATCAAAAAAGTGTTGAGGTGTGATTTACCACTTCCTCTCTATGTGTGTTTGAGAAGCTGTGTAGCCATTCTGAGATGCAGTAGCATTTTTTCCAAAGTTTATGTAAGAATTAACCGAAATATTGTTTGTAAAGATCTTATCTTGCTGCCAAGTAGGTAGCACATAGCTATTTCTTCATACATACTATGATTACATAATCAAAATTGGAGGAATATTTTGGGCTCTGACTACAAGCACCAAAGGTCTGGAATCATACTGTTGTAGAATTAAAGTTATTAAGCCCTCTATGTGGATTTCCCAGGTGGCTCAGTGGTAAAGAATCTGCCTGACAGGAAGATTCGTGGAGACGTTGGTTCAATCCCTGGGCTGGGAAAATCCCTTGGAGAAGGAAATGGCAGTCCACTCCAGTATTCTTTCCTGGAAAATCCCTTGGATGGAGGAGTCTTGCAGACTACAGTCCGTGGGGTTTTACAGAATCGGACACGAGTTAATGACTAAATGGCAGCAGTGGATTTCCTATGTATAACCTGAACACTTTTATCTTTGAAAGTGTTTTACATTTCATAGTTAAAGATGATTTATATGAAGTTAGAACTTTTCTGAAAATGGGGAAAAGGCCCATCACCACGATGCCCAGTTTAACATGAATCATTCATGACTATACCAGCTCACAAAGAGATGTCACTATCATTTTAAAATTCAAGCTGAAACGTTAGTGTCAAACTGACTTAATCCAGTCATTCCTGATTATATTCCTCCTTCCCCATATACCATGGCAGTTCAGTTTTGTGTTGGAAGAGTTGATGTGGTGAAAAGACTACGCAGTATTGTGCAAGGGAAAAAAATTTTTGGTACCTAAATTCATCTTAGTCAAAAATGCCATTCAGACTTAGAGTTTTGCATGGTCTGTCTCATGCGTGTCTCTCTTTCTTCATAAGAATAACAAAATCTCCCAAGATATTACAAGCCTGACTCATCTTTGTCTTCTTCTAAGAACTATAAAATGTCATGACTGCTGATGTTGATGGCATGCGTGATGATGGTGGTGATGATGGTGGTGATGGGCCTGGCAATGATGATGTTAACAATGATGATGGGCCAATGGTGATGTTAACAACCATCATGGTGCTAACTCTGCGGAGGATTGTTATAACTTATGCTTATACATGGGCACTTGTTCCCTAGATTGGAAAAGGGTCGAGATTAACACGTCTCTGACCAGACAGTCTAACTTGAGTATGCGATGGGGGTACGAGACAGGGGAGCCTCCATTGTCACCAAGGCATCTTATGACCCGGGTAGGACTCCAAACCAGCTGAACCCCTGGATGAATGGAAAGGTTACTGGAGAAGTCCAGATGATGGGAAGTCATGAACCAGCAATGGTGGAAGGTTTTTCTCATGGTTTCATTGTTGGGAGGATAATAGAGCCTTTGGGTACAACGTGTGTGTGTGAGAGAGAGAGAGAGAGTGCAACACTGATACTAAATAGAACTTTTAAGCTTATTTACAGCAAAATATAGAAATGCAGCAAAATATAGAAATGAATCTTGGGTTTGGACCAAGAATAGATGATGATGATAACAAAAAAGTAAGAGGTATTAACAGTCATAAAGTCTCTTTACGCCAGACAAGACCACCTGAACTGCCTCCTAAGAAATCTGTATGCAGGTCAAGAAGCAACAGGTAGAACAGGACGTGGAACAGCAGACTGGTTCCAAATTGAGAAAGGAGTACATCAAGGCTGTGTATTGTCACCCTGCTTATTTAGCTTATATGCAGAGCACATCATGCAAAATGGTGGGTGGGATGAAACACAAGCTGGAATCAAGATTGCCAGGTGAAATATCAATAACCTCAGACATGCAGATGACACCACCCTTATGGCAGAAAGTGAAGAACTAAAGAGCCTCTTGATGAAAGTGAAAGAAGAGAGTGAAAAAGTTGGCTTAAAGCTCAACATTCAGAAAACTAAGATCATGGCATCCGGTCCCATCACTTCATGGCAAATAGATGGGGAAACAGTGGAAACAGTGGCTGACTTTACTTTTGGGGGGCTCCAAAATCACTGCAGATGGTGATTGCAGCCATGAAATTAAAAGACACTTGCTCCTTGGAAGAAAAGCTATGATCAACCTAGATAGCATATTAAAAAGCAGAGACATTATTTTGCCAACAAAGGTCCGTCTGGTCAAAGCTATGGTTTTTCCAGTGGTCATGTATGAATGTGAGAGTTGGACTATAAAAAAAGCTGAGTGCTGAAGAATTGATGCCTTTGAACTGTGGTGTTGGAAAAGACTCTTGAGAGTCCC
>NW_011494946.1:1513779-1590146 GCF_000754665.1 Bison bison bison | reverse complement strand
CAATACTTTGGCCACCTGATGCAAATAACTGACTCATTTGAAAAGATCCTGATGCTAGGAAAGATTGAAGGCAGGAGGAGAAGGGGTTGACAGAGGATGAGATGGTTGGATGGCATCACAAACTCAATGGACATGAGTTTGAGTAAGCTCCAGGAGTTAGTGATGGACAGGGAGGCCTGGCATGCTGCAGTCCAAGGGGTGGCAATGAGTCAATACGAAGAGCGACTGAACTGAACTGATCCCGGGAAAACTTTACATTCTTAGAACAACCCCAAGATAGCTACTACAAAATACAAATACAAAAAATTTTTAAATACTGGAGAATTTAAGTAGGTCATGCAAGATGAAGAAGCAAAAGACTTATACAGCCAGGACTAAAGTGTGGCTCTGTTCGACCCAAAGTGCCCCATTTAGTACTGATAGCAGACACTTTGGTATCTGAACTCAGTGCTGGGTGGAATTAAGGGGTGGAAAAACTGGAAGACTAGCACTGAAAACTGAGAAAAGAGGCTCCTGAAGGAAAGTATTTCCCTCAGAGGTTTGTAATTCTGGTTCATAAAGCTCTTCCTAGGGGAGGAGAGGGTGAAGCACTTTCTTCTAATTAAGCCACGAGTCATTTGGAGGTGGGCACTCACACAGGGATGAGGACTAGGTGTTCCTATCAAAACAGCGCTGAGAGCTGTGAGCTGTGGAGGACCAGCATGGAGTGACGAGGGAGCTATTCCAGAAAGTGCAGAGGCAGGATAGGCTGCAGAGTGAGGAGTCTTCAAACGAGCAGGGCCATCTCTCTGTAGAGATGGAGACTGAGAGTTCCGTGCCTGCTTGAGAGTTTTCAAAAAGCTGACTCTGCCCTGGAGCCACCTTGAAATCCCCTGGTGCCTCAGGCAGCCTGACAGCCCGCCAAACTGAAGTTTGGAAGAGGTGACAAAACCTGACAGAATGTGAGCGCTGAAAGGGATCTCAGAATCGTCTTGTCCCACGGCTTGCCAAGCTCTCGATGGGGAAGCTTTGTTAGCCACCCAAGTCCTCACCAGAAGCCAGGCACCCAAGAGAAAAAAACAGCCGCTCTTGTGGCTGCAGATGAGTTGGGACAGTCTTCTACAGTATATTCTTTTTCATTCCTCTCCATTTTCCCTCCAAGGTTGGTCTGTTCAACCCCAAGGTCGGCTTTAGAAGGGCTAGTGTGAAAACCTCTGAGAGTCTGAACACTTTATTTTTTGGTGAGCAAGCCGAATGCTGAGAAGACAAAGAAGCTTCCTGAAGGCCTTGATCGCACTTCTTCTGATCTCTGAATTAATATTTTTATTCACTTGTATAGGTAGATTTCCCACACACTCTTCTATCTCTTACATATCTCATTAACCTGCAGAAAGGATGAGTACGTTGTGCTACCAGTTCTTTGGCAATAATACTAATTCACCTGGTGCTTTTTTTATGCCAGGATACAGGAAGAGGTTTATCTACATTATTATATCTTCACACTGAATTAGGAGCTAAGTTTCATCCCCATTTTACTGACGAGGAATTTGAGTTCAGATAAACTGTCTACCTGAGATTACAAAGAAGTTCATTAGGGAGCCAGAATTTGAAAGCAATCCACCTGACTCCAAAATTTGTCCTTCTTCCCACTGCATCTAATTGGGATTCCAATAGAGTATTTTATGCTCCTGGGTTCCCATCCCAAAAGTCTATCTGAATGAAGAGTATCCTATACTGAAATTCAATCCATGTTAAATTTCCTCTTTATCTCTCTCATACACACAGAAACATACATATCCAGAAATAGTGATCATACAGGTCTATATTTTTTAAAAAAAAATCAATTCAACAGTTCCAGTTCCCTAATTTTATATACTGGAGAAGCCAATGAAAATTGTTCTAGAGCCCCATGAAGCTACAGCTTCTGTACTTGGATGAACAGTGTCCCAAAACCTCATGGAAGGCAAGAGACAAGAGAGAGGTAAAGAGAGGGAAGAGACCGCGCTTGAAAACACTGCAGTTCTGAGCTCAGAGCTCAGTCCACAGGGGTGCCAAGCAAGATGAGAAACTGACCCTATATGTTCAGTGGGAAAATCAAAAAGTAGGCCAAGTGCACATTAGTTAATATTAAAGTGAGAGTCTCTGGAACTGTTTCTGCAAATCCCTCACTCACTGGTCTAATTAGGGAAAATGGAGGATCCCAATGTATCAGTAATTTCACACCAGTGGAATGCGTTGGAGTTACATAAATGTTTACCTCAATAATCCAGGCGCGGGGTTATGCTTGCCTCCGAACAGGGTGTGAAGCAGGAGGGTAAATGAGCCACTGCCAGAGGCTGGTGAAGTTGCTCCTCAAACCAGAAAATCAGTGCCAGCCTCGGGTCTTTGGCCACGCTCAGCACAGTGTGAAACAGCATGACTCCCCGGATCCCATTTTCCCGTTGCTACCTAGCAGGCTGCTTCTCTCCCACTCAGAACCCACCTTCATGTCGGGCAGGGGCAGAGAGGCAGGGAACGCGGGTCATCTGTCATTTCTGGCTAGGCAGCTCCAAGGTGGGGAAAATCAACTGTCCCCTCTTGTCTCCTTCTCCTCTTCTTTACAGTTAATTGTCTTAAAATATCTCTGGAAACATATGCAATGAGTGACTACAGAAAACAGCATCACTCACCATCCCAATATTTTTTGTCCCCAGCTTTTGCGCAATAATAATGCATATTTGCATAGCTCTGTATGGCTTGCACAGCTCTTTTTTACCAGCATCAATTAATTACACTCTCATTTGAATCCAGCTGGGAACCAGGCAGCATTTTTAAGCTGGAGACGTAGAAACAAACTCTCAGACAAGTTTAGCAACTTTTCCAAAATCACACAGCTTATGTGTTGAAAAGCCAGAGTTAGATCCCTGGGGTCTTTAACGTCTAATTCAGCTGCATTTCCCTCGCTATTCTACTCTTAACTCTTCTGTCACCAAAACATTCGTTTTCTCTGTCTTTTGTTAACTGTGTCTCTCCTCATAAACATCCATCTTCCAGCCCAGGGTAAGGTAGTAGTTTTTTTTTTTTTTTTCCCAATCCTCACTGAGTGATTTTCCAATAATTTTTAAATACTCATCAGTAAAACATTTCTACAAGGTTATTAAGTCCTTCACAAGCATGTTAGAGGACCACTTCACTGGCAGCCAAAAAATGCATTAATACATTCTTGTGTGTGAAGTAGGTTAAAAATAATATGTACAACAGAGATAATGGAAACATGTTGACATTATTAAGGTTATAACACATTTGAAGTTACCTTAATTGTAATATCGAGCAAATTAAAGATTATCAAGTACTGTGTCCCTGAACACAGGAACAGCATCTTTCCCCAGCTGACTAATTGCTGACACTTGAGATCTCAGTGTGATGTTTTCCTCCACACAAGCGCACAAGCGGAGGCCACCACACCTCTTTAGAGAAACAGGCAGATGTGCTTAAATAATAAATTAATTTATCAAGAGAACTCAGAGCTGCAGCCCTGATCCTTTGGCTCTACCAGAAACATCCTCTGCGGGTTGAAGAAAAGGAAGGCGCCTGCGATGCTCTGCTCCACTGAGTGTGTGTGAACAGGAGAACTGCTCTTGCTGTGGGACCTTGATGAGAGCCCGGGCGAGCCCGGTCCCTCCCTGCCACCCACATACGACTATGATGCTGTGCAGGGGTCAGCAATACTTTTTCCCCAGACAGTAACAATGTTAAACCTTGCCGGCAGGATGGTCTCTGTCACAGCAACCCAGCTCTGCTGAGGAAGGGAGAACAGAGCTGAACACATGGGCGTCGCTACGCCCGCGTCTCATTTCCAGAAACAGGCAGTCGCTGGATTGGGCCAGTGGGAGGGCTGTCAGTCTCCTACCCCATGATGCAGTGGACGGACCACTGGTGGCCTGGGGGTCAGGAGAGGGAGGCTCATTCAGCCTTGAGTCAGCGATGCTGTGTGACCTCAGACAACTTACTTGTGTTCCTCTGCCTTCACTGAGGTCATTCTGTCTTTGACCATCTGAGACTGAAACTATACTTAGTTAGGACCCAGAAGACAGTCTAAATCAGGGATGACAATTTAAGTGGGTTGTCGATCCTGCCTTAGTTTGAGTTTCCCCCAAAACAGATCTTGAGGCAAGGATCTGGGTACAATAACTTATTTTGGAGGTGACCCCAGGAAGCATGTGAAAATGTGAAGACTGGCTCTAGAAAGTGAATCCCACCGGAGTGTATTAATGAGTGGGTCACCAGAGCGGGCACCAAGGGCTCCATCCTGCCGGGAGCTCTCTGTGAACCTACCTGGAAACACGTCAGAATGGTCCCACTGAGGTGGCAAGAAAGGTGTGGTCTTTATTCAACAACTCCCGTCTCTCATCGGTGGATGTGAAGAGAGAGCCTCGGGCCGAGAGTCCCAGGAAGACACCCACACTGTCTGCAGGCAACCTCTGAGCAGGTCAAGGGATTGCGCTAAGGCTCTGACGGCGCCTGCTACTGGTGGGCTTGTACAGGAACCATGAACAAGGAAACAGGCCTGTCAAGGAGGCCACAGGGAGCCGTAGGAGTTGTGCCAAGCTGGAGAACACGACTTCAGTCTAAAGGGATTATTGGTTTAGGCAGATCTTATTAGGGTTCTCCAGGAAAGCAGACCCGATAAGACATGGAGAGATGTCTATACAAGAGATTTATTAGAAGGCTGGGCTCATGTGATTGTGCAGGCCGAGAAGTGTCACGGTGTGCTGCCTGCAAGCTGAAGAACCAGGAGAGTGAGTGGTGTCACTCAGTCTGCATGTGAGGGCCTGAGACCAGAGCAGCTGAGGGTGAACGTCCCAGTCTGGCCCAGAGACCAGTGGACCAAGGGGTCAGCTGTGTGAGAACCAGTCCAAGTCCAAAGAGCTGAGAACCACGTTTGCCAGCAGGCGAGGACAGGAGAGGATGGTGTCTCAGCTCAGATCAGAGAGAGCAAGGACAGGAGAGGACGATGTCTCAGCTCAGAGCAGAGAGAGCAAGTTCAGCCTTCCTCCACCCCTTCGCTCTGTTCAGGCCCGATGACGCCCAGCCGCATCAGTGAAGATGAGTTTTTACTTAGTCTGCGGATTCAAATGCTAACTCCTTCTGGAAGCACCCTCACAAACACACCCAGAAATAATATTGTACCAGCTATCTGGGCATCCCTCAGCCTAGTCACGTTAACACACAAAATTAACCATCACACAGATGTTTCAATTTTTCAACAGCAGTCAGAAATCCAGATTTTTATGTAAAATGCTTCTTATTTTTAAATCTTAACAACTAACTCAAAATGTTAAACACACAGTGCTGGCTAAGAAAAAAACGTCGGGGATGCAGGACTATGATGGTGAGAAAAAGCCTCTTCTTATGGCAATATAAAAGCCAGGGATCCAACTTTCAAAATGAATTAAATGGATGAATGTCGGTTCAGCTACTTCAGGATCATTTCTTTTCTCTATGTTCTATTTCCAAGCCTACTTATTTGAGTTACTGGTCCCTACTTTCAGCCACCTACTTACTAGAGCCAGAAGAGAGATGTTTTAGATGTTTTTCTAATCCCTTTCTAACAGTCAAATATTTTTTTGTTTTATTTTCTGGGTGTTCTTGAATTCTTTTCTATCGTTTCCATCCCCAATGCCTCTGTTCCCTTAAATCAGGCACCCGTCCCTTTTTCCCTCTCTTTTGTGACTTTATCACTTTTACTACTGGCTTAGGCTGTGAGCAGATCATCCCACTGCTAGTAAAGTCTTCAACCTATGTTTCAAACTATAGGTAAGTTTCTCTCAAACACTGATCTGACGGTATGATATGTTTTCCCAAATTAAAACCCATGGGGCAAGTTCCGTTGGCTAATTATTTAGCCAAAGCATAAATCCCTGGCATGGTTTGTGATGGGCATCACTACATTTGGCTGCATTGGCTCCCCCTCCCCGAGTGCAGGGCCACACCAGCCATGGGCTAATCCCCATGGCCTTTTACCCACTGGCTGCATTCTCTTACCAGAACCCAGATTCATAGGCACACCCTGTCTCCATCTCCCAGTACCCATGAGCTACCTGGGCTTTTCCAGATACCAGATAACAGAATGACCCATCGTTCATGGAAAATATAAAGAAATATGATGCCCACATTCCCTCAGAGGGAATAGGATCTTCCAAGTTAGGCTCAAAGGAATAAAGTTTTCCAGATGCTTACACATGCCAGGTACCTCTTCCACACTCCACTCTCTCTGGATCCATACACTTCCTCATTTATGCCACTCCCAGTATGAGGGCAGTCTACTTGTAATCAACAGTTACCCTTGACTGTTTCTTTCTAGGGATGCCATGAGGTGGCATTTCTTGAAGCTTTGGGAGATCTCTGTGTTTGCTCTGTGCAGCACCTGCCAATTAGCTCTGTAACCATCCCCAGATGCATTCGGGTGCTCAGACATGGAGGCACCAGCGCGTCCCTTCAGTCTGTGCCCGTCCTCCCCCGGCCACCCCACCCGGAGCCACACATCAAATTAAGAGGAGAATTGCAGATACATAAATCTGACATAATAAATGTGGACAGATGGAAAGATCTCTCCACCTGACTATCTACTAATCACAAAGGGGACTGTTTGATCAAACCGAGGCAAAAAGGAAATGTGGAATGCTACCAGAAACTTATATGCCAACTGTCAGGTGGTAACTATGACCCATTATAAATGTCCTAACAAGGGGGACCCACAAATTCAGGGCACAATCTAAGTAAGTCCAACAGCTCTAGGACATCTGCAGTCCTGAAAAAATGCAGAATATAAGAGAGATTATAAAAGGGCCAAATCTGAGAACAGAAGAATATGGAGGTGGGAACAAGTCAAAGTGGGCCTGAGATCCTTTGCCCCTGAAGTTGGAACCAACTGCAGTTTTCCTTATTTTGTTCACGTAACCCCTTTTTTTTTGGAAAAGCCAATTGCATGTCGTGTACCAAGAATGCCCCCTTCTCTCTCCACATGGGTCGGTGGTCCAGATGCTTCTCAGGTGTCACCCCTGGAGAGCCTCCATCTCCAGAGTTTACTTCTTCATTGACTCCGCTCAGAACTTTGCAATAGCTTGTTTCTATACATGAACCTTCATCGCTCCACTAGATTTCGAGCCCTTCCAGAGGACGAACTTGACTTCTACAAATTCCTGGACTCTTAAACTACTGACCTTCAATAAAAGTCAGTGGAATAAAGGAGCAAATGAGTTTCAACTGAAAAGCTAGCGGCCACCTCTGGGCCAGATTACCCCGTGGAAACCAGGCATGTGGCTAACATGCCAGCAAAGTGGAGGCCCCCCAAAATTAGAAAAGTATTTTGAAAGATTTTATTTCATGACCTTATTAAAAAGTACCATGGGAGAAATTTCAATGTTATTGGATTTTCTTACTCTTGTTTTATAGTTCAGAATTGCTTTTATATTATTTTGAATTACATAGGGAGGCTTATCATCTTTTCAAAGCTTAGAGTCTTAAAAATCTAAATTCATCCCTGAGTCTCTCTCTCTCTTTTTTTTTTAATTTTATCTTTCAACAGTTTAACCCATGCACAAAGTATCAAGAAACTACTGTATAACAAGCCTTATGTTCAGTGCTGGAAATTCAAAAGCATGTTGTTCACCACTTTTATTTCCATCTGCTTCGGTATTGTAATTTAATGTTATACAGGTTAAATTTTTCTCCTGTCTAATGTTTTTAAGAAGACCATCAAGTATTTCCTTTTGGAATACACCTCCTTCAAGATCTTCACTCTAGAATTGTGCCTTATCAAGCATCTAGCCTCTGACAAGGAAGATACTGCAAATTTGTGAATGTATGTTTGATGGTACTCACAACTTTTCCCAAAATATAGGAATACATCTGTCATAATAAAGCACTTAAGAACTCATTTTGGCTCTCTGAAATATTTGTTACAACAGACTCAAACTTGTTCAAAATTTTTTGCTTTTGATTTGCTCCCCAAGAAGCATAACTATTTGTTATTATTGCTGAGGAGATAAAATATGATGCGGAGATATCAATGGAAGAGACTTGTTTCCTTAGGGGCCTGGAGGAATAAAGGGAAGATATGAGATAGTAATCTACAACCATAGTGCTTTGCTGCGTGCTGGTGAAGAATGCTAACGTTTTTGTCAAATTCAGTTGATTAATGGATCCACCCTTTTTTGTTGATAGAGATTCTTAAAAATGTGCAGGTGTTCCTATATGTGAACTTGTTTTGGTGAAGGAAAGAGACAGTTCAGATAAATTTTTTTTTTTGATCCCTGATGATGTGCCCAAAGGCACATGCAACAGAGGGTTACCCAACCCTATTCACATTAAAGGGACCTGGAAATATGAGACGAGTGTATCAGTCATGATTCCCAACAGGACGATCACAGTCTGGAAGCCACGTGGGTTTCCTGAGCTGTGGCATTCATTAGATCAGATCCACCTGGTTCATTTCTATGTCCTGAAGATCAGAAGGCAGAGGGGATGCCTGCCCAAGTTATCAGTGAGGCCTAAACCATACTTTCAGTTCAGTCACTCAGTCACGTCCAACTCTTTGCAACCCCATGGACTGCAGCACGCCAGGCCTCCCTGTCCATCACCAACTCCCGGAGTCCACCCAAACCCGTGTCCAACAAGTCGGTGATGCCATCCAACCATCTAATCCTCTGTTGTCCCCTTCTCCTCCTACCTTCAATCTTTCCCAGCATCAGGGTCTTTTCCAATGAGTCAGCTCTTTGCATCAGGTGGCCAAAGTACTGGAGTTTCAGCTTCAGCATCAGTCCTTCCAATGAACACCCAGGACTGATCTCCTTTAGGATGGACTGGTTTGATCTCCTTATATTCCAAGGGACTCTCAAGAGTCTTCTCCAACACCATAGTTCAAAAGCATCAGTTCTTCGATACTCAGCCTTCTTTATAGTCCAACACTCACATCCATACATGACTACTGGAAAAAACATAGCCTTGACTAGACGGGCTTTTGTTGGCAAAGTAATGTCTATGCTTTTTAATATGCTGTCTACATTGGTCATAGCTTTTCTTCCAAGGAGCAAGTGTCTTTTAGTCTCATGGCTGCAGCCACCATCTGCATAGTTTAATACCTTTTAAAAATAAAACTTTGTTCCCAGTACTGGTGTAGTAGCATATGTCCACATTAATGTGTAAAAAAGCAATAGCACAGAATTTTAATTCATTTTGCAATGGTAAAAACTGCTTGTTCCCTTAGGATGTCTGCCTTTTAGCTCCCCTGTTTATTCGGATTTGTTGATCTCAGGATACAGATCAAGAAAGTGTAAATCCAATGTTGTCAGATTTTTTTTTTTTTTTTTTTTGAGGATGTAAAGCGTGAGGAAGATGACAGTATGATTAGCCTAGGTAATCTGCTCCCTTATGTCCAGGGGAAGCTGAAACTGGAGAAAATGCTACTAGTGGCCAAGGAAGGAAGGGGAAGAAGACAGACAAGAAAGAGAGACGCAGTGCCTACTACGTGCTAGCCGCCGCCCTCAGCATCTCTGAACCCTGTAGTAAAATTAGTGTTTATTTTACTGATGAAGAATTTATACTGGAAGTTAAATAACTTGACCAAAGACTCATGGTTACCTACCGAGTGAGAATTCAAGCCAGGAATGTATGACTCTTCCCTATACCGCCTCCCCACGGAGCCTAGGCGTGATCGCCAGTTACAATACTGAACAGAACAAAGAAAAGCAGACAGACATGCATCTGAGTTCCTACATCTTGAGGCTTTTTCCCTCCTCCTCTTCCCTCTCTTTTCACCTTTTGTTATACGTAAAGTTTCCCATTCCTGGCATGAATTCCAAAATGCACCCAAACTCTTGCTCTGTTCTCTCACAAAAGATGAAATGACTGTTTCTCCAGACACTTTGAGTTGGAAGTGTGGCAATCAAGACAAGTGACAGATGATTTCATAAGTTAAAAAGAGCTGTAATACATCTTTGGAGTCTAATATACATGTATTTGAGCAGGCAGGGCTACTGCTGTTTATATTTTTCCAACTTTATTTATTGAGATATAATTTACACATAACACTGTGTAAGTTTAATGCATGCATTGCGATGACTGTATTACCACAGTAAGGTCGGTCACCACACTTGTCCTCATACACAGTTACAATTTGTGTGTTTGTGGTGGGGGAGAACCTGTTACTCTCCTAGCGACTTTCAAGCAACAATACAGTGTTGTTAACTGTAGTCACAGGACATTCTCAGAACCATTCGCCTTATAATGGGAAATGTGCATCCTTTACCCATCTTCACCCTTTCTCCCACTCCCCACAACCCTGGCAATCACTGATTTACATGTCTATGAATTAGGGTTTTCTAGATTCTACACAATGAGACCATGCAGTATTTGACATATTTCACTCAGCATAATGCCCTTAAATTTCATCCATGTTGTTGAAAATGACAGGTTATCCTTCTTACTTTAGGTTGATTGATATTCCATTATGGGGTTGCAAAGAGTCGGACATGACTGAGTGACTGAACTGAACTGAACTGATGTATATATGAAAATTAGTGCTCCGTTATCTGTATCTATATCCGTATCTACTTCTATACATAACAAACTTTCTTTATTCATTTAATATCGATGGATGCTAAAATATTTCCACATTTCAGGTTCAGTTCAGTTCAGTTGCTCAGTCGTGTGTGACTCTCTGCGACCCCATGGACTGCAGCACGCCAGGCCTCCCTGTCCATCACCGACTCCTGGAATTTACTCAAACCTATGTCCACTGAGTATGTGATGCCATCCAACCATCTCATCCTCTGTCATCCCCTTCTCCTCCTGCCATCAATCTTTCCCAGCATCGGGGTCTTTTCAAATAAGTCAGTTCTTCACATCAGGTGGCCCAAGTATTGGAGCTTCAGCTTTAGCATCAGTCCTTCCAATGAACAGTCAGGACTGATTTCCTTTAGGATGGACTGACTGGATCTCCTTGTGGTTCAAGGGACTTTCAAGAGTCTTCTCCAACAAAATAGGCTGTAAATAATACTACAATGAGCATAGTCATGCAGATATATTTTTCAAGACCCCAATTAATTTCCTTTGGATATCTAACCTAAAATAGAACTGGTAGATCAAATGATATTTCCACTTTTTTTTTTTTGAGGAAATACAAACTGTTTCCACAGTGGCTATTTACATTCACACCAACACTGCATATGGATTCTCTTTTCTACACATCCTTGACAACACTTATTAGCTCTTGACTTTTGAGTAGCAGCCATTCTAAAGATGTGAGATGATATCTCATTTGTGCACTTGATTGCATTTCACTGGTGACTAGTGGTGTTGAATGTCTTTTTGTATACCCATTGGTCATTTGTATATGTTCTTTGGGAAATATCTATTAAATTCCTCTCCATTCAGTTCAGTTTAATCACACAGTCATGTTCAGCTCTTTGCTACCCCATGGACTGCAGCACGCCAGGCTTCCCTATCCATCACCAACTGACAAGAGCTTGCTCAAACTCATACCATCAAGTCGGTGATGCCATCCAACCATCTCATCCTCTCTCGTCCCCTTCTCCTCCTGCCTTCAATCTTCCCCAGCATCAGGATCTTTTCCACTGAGTCAGCTCTTCGCATCAGGTGGCCAGAATATTGGAGTTTCAGCTTCAGCATCAGTCCTTCCAATGAATATTCAGGACTGATTTCCTTTAGGATTGATTGGTTTGATCTCCTTATATTCCAAGGGACTCTCAAGAGTCTTCTTCAACAACATAGGTGAAAAGCACCAATTATTCCCTGCTCAGCTTTCTTTATGGTCCAACTCTCACATCCACACATGACTAGTGGAAAAACCGTAAGTTTGATGGTATGGAGTGTTGTCGGGTAAGTAATATCTCTGCTTTTTAATATACTGTCTAGGTTGGTCATAACTTTTCTTCCAAAGAGCAAGCATCTGTTAATTTCATGGCTGCAGTCACCATCTACAGTGATTTTGGAGGCCAAGAAAATAAAGTCTGTCACTGTTTCCCCATTTATTTGCTATGGAGTGATGGGACAACATGCCATGGTCTTTGTTTTTTCATCAAGAGGCTCTTTAGTTCTTCTTCACTTTCTCCCATAAGGGAGGTGTCATCTGCATATCTGAGGTTATTGACATTTCTCCAAGCAATCTTGATATCATCTTGTGCTTCATCCAGCCTGGCATTTCTCATTATGTTCTTTGCTTATGTTAAATAAACAGGGTGACAATATACAGATTTGACATACTCCTTTCCTGATATGGAAACAGTCAGTTCTTCCATGTACAGTTCTAACTCTTGCTAAGTCTCAGGAGGCAGGTCAGGGGGTCTGGTATTCTCATCACTTTCAGAATTTTCCACAGTTTATTGTGATCCACACAGTCAAAGCTTTGGCATAGTCAATAAAGGAGAAGTAGGTGTTTTTCTGGAACTCTCTTGCTTTTTTGATGATCCAACATTTATTGGCAATTTGATTTCTGGTGCCTCTGCCTTTTCTAAATCCAGCTTGAACATCTGGAAGTTCATGGTTCATGTACTGTTTAAGCCTCACTTGGAGAATTTTGAGCATTACTTTACTAGGGTGTGAGATGAGTGCAATTGTGTGGTAGTTTGAGCATTCTTTGGCATTGCCTTTCTTTGGAATTGGAACGAAAACTGACCTTTTCCAGTCCTGTGGCCACTGCTGAGTTTTCCCAATTTTCTGGCATATTGAGTGAAGCACTTTCACAGCATCATCTTTTAGAATTTGAAATAGTTCAACTGGAATTCCATCACCTCCACTAGCTTTGTTTGTAGTGATGCTTCCTAAGACCCGCTTGACTTTGCATCTCATCATGTCTGGCTCTAGGCGAGTGATCACACCATCATGGTTATCGGGGTCATGAAGATCTTTTTTGTACAGTTCTTCTGTGTATTCTTATCACCTCTTCTCAATATCTTCTGCTTTTGCTAGGTCCATACCATTTCTTTCCTTTATTTTGCCCATCTTTGCACAAAATGTTCCCTTGGTATCTCTGATTTTCTTGAAGAGATCTCTACTCTTTCCTAGAGATCTCTTGTTTTCTGTTGTTTTCTATTGTTTCTATTGTTTTCTGTTGTTTTATATTTCTATTCTGTTTTTTCCCTATATTTCTTAGCATTGATCACTGAGGAAGGCTTTCCTATCTCTCCTTGCTAGTCTTTGAAACTCTGCATTCAAATGGGTATATCTTTCCTTTTCTCCTTTTTCTTTAGCTTCCCTTCTTTTCTCAACTATTTGTAAGGCCGCCTCAGACAGCCATTTTGCCTTTTGCATTTCTTTTCTTGGGGATGGTTGATCACTGCCTCCTCTACAATGTCATGAATCTCCATCCATAATTCTTCAGGCTCTCTATCAGATTTACTCTCTTGAATCTGTTTGTCACTTCCACTGTATAATCATAAGGGATTTGGTTTAGGTCATACCTGAATGGTCTAGTGATTTCCCTACTTTCTTCAATTTAACTCTGAATTTTTGCAATAAGAAGTTCATGATCTTAGCCACAGTCAGCTCCCAGTCTTGTTTTTGCTAACTGTGCAGAGCTTCTCCATCTTTGGCTGCAAAGAATATAATAAATCTGATTTTGGTATTCACCATCTGGTGATGTCCATGTGTAGAGTCATCTCTTGTATTGTTGGAAGAGGGTGTTTGCTATGACCAGTGTGTTCTCTTGGCATAATCTGTTAGCCTTTGTCCTGCTTCATTTTGTACTCCAAGGCCAAACTTGCCTGTTATTCCAGGTATCTCTTGATATCCTACTTTTGCATTCCAGTCCCCTATAATGAAAAGAACATCTTTTTTTGGAGTTAGTTCTAGAAGGTCTTGTAGGCATAATCTACAAGTTCTTGGGCATAGTCAATAAAGCAGAAGTAGATGTTCTTCTGGAACTCTCTTGGTTTTCAGTGCAAGTGAACTGTTCAGTTTCAGGATCTTCAGCATTACTGATTGGGGCACAACTTGGATTACTGTGATACTGAATGGTTTGCCTTGGAAATGAACAGAGATCACTCTGTCTTTTTTGTGACTGCGCTGAAGTACTGCATTTCAGACTCTTGTTGGCTATGAGGGCTATTCCATTTCTTCTAAGGGACTCTTGTACAGGGGCTAGTGGTCAAAACCATCCTCAAGAAAAAGAAATACAAAAAGGCCAAATGGTTGTCTGAAAAAATGAAAGTGAATGTCACTTAGTCATGTCTGACTCTTTGTGACCCCATTGAGAAGTCCATGGAATTCTCCAGGCCAGAATACTGGAGTGGGAGTGGGTAGCCTTTCCCTTCTCCAGGGGATCTTCCCAACCCTGGGATCGAACCCAGGTCTCGCTCATTGCAGGTGGATTCTTTACTAGCTGAGGGCAGTGCTGAGCTGAGCTGAGCTGAGGGGGCAATGCTTTCAGAGTGTAGCCACTCCAGTAATCCTTCTGATGGAGTCCTTCTATTTCCCTCTGTAGTCCAGGGAGTGCTTCATCCTCACCTCTGAATTCTTGAGTTTTCACAATGGTGTCTTGTCTATGGGTAGTTCCTAGTTGGTCCTCTCATGAAGGGAAATGAAGTCAGAATGGACCTGTGTCACCTCCTCAATGACATTGCTGTGTTAATATTCTCTGCAGCCAGGATGGCCAGGAGACTCAGTAGCAACTCAGTTTTAGAAAAATTTCGCCTATCATATCTTCTCCAAAAATTAAGGTTTTCTTCCTGATTTTTTTGGCAAGCAGGGAAATTCTGTGTGCCAGCAAAACAATGAGTTACTCAAGGTCACATAGCTAGTAAGTGGAAAAGCCAAACATTCAACTTAAGGTCTGCCTTATTCTGAAGATCATGCTCCTAATGTACTCTGCCATAGTGATGATGACCCTCGTGTTAACCTGATGTTAACCCATCACCCACACATCTATTCACATGTATACACACATATGCATGTTTTTCCTTGGGAAAAAAGAGGGATACAGTTTTCCAATTTCTCCTGAGGCTACCTCGAGATCTGTGCTATCTAACACCACATGGATACAAGCCACATGCTGCTATTTAAATTTAAAATAATTAACATAAATTCAAGGTACAGGTCCTCAGTCACACTAGCCATGTTTCAAGTGCTCAGTCGCCTCAAGGGGCTCGCAGCTCCTGCACTGGAGGATAGCACAGACACAGTGGTTCCCATCACTGCAGAAAGTTGTATCGCACAGTGCTGCTTTCATGTGTTCAACTGGACTTGCTGGTGGTACCGTGGATAGGAATCCACCTGCCAATGGTTCAGTCACTGGGTGGGTTCAATCCTGGGCCGTGGGCTCAATCCCTGGGCCGTGGTCTCCATCCCCGGGCCGTGGTCTCCATCCCTGGGCCGTGGGCTCAATCCCTGGGCTGTGGGTTCAGTCCCTGGGCCGTGGGCTTCGTCCGTGGGCCGTGGGCTCCGTCCCTGGGCCGCAGGCTCTGTCCGTGGGCAGCAGGCGCCATCCCTGGGCCGCGGGCTCCGTCCCTGGGCCAGGAAGATCCCGCGTGCAGTTAGCGTGCCACAACTACTGAGCACAGCACTGCGCCTGCGGAGCCCGTGAGCCGAGAGCCTCTGCTCCGCAGTAAGAGAAGACACCGCAGTGAGGAGCCCGTGCACCCCAGTGAGGAGGGGCCCCCACCAGGCACAACTGGAGAGAGCCTTCAGGCCGCAGCGAAGACCCAGCACGAGCAACAATAAATAATATAAGCACTAAAAACAATCTTTTCCTTTGACATCTTATGTAAAGAGAACTGGTCATAACAGACCATGTAATGTAGGTCTCATCAGGTGTCATTATTTAAAGACACTAACTTTCTCCATTAGGATGCATTTACTTTGGCTGAAAGAAAAAGTTTTAATTCATTTACACACATCGTAAATCACTTAACATTTTCCTTGAGTATTTGCTATTTACTTGGCACTGTGAAGAGTCAGTTGAATACAAACACAGTCCCTTTCCTGAGAGTAGCCCCTAAGCTAATGCCAGAAGCAAACATAAAAATAATGTAATTTCTGTGTCATCTGGAGCATGGTGTCACAGAAGTGCGTGTAGCAGCAGCAGGGCACAGAGAGGCTCTGACCGGTGGCACGGCCACTGACGCTGGAGGCACTAGGGCTGGCCCTCTGTTCTTTGTTGAATCCAACAGGGCTGCCTTCAACAAATAACTCAGTAGGATTTGCACAAATTTCCCTCGCCAGTCCATGTTCAGCGGCTGTCCTTGGACGTGATTCTTTTCATTGCTGCGGAAAATGGTACCAGGCAGCTGCGTTAAACTCCAAGGAGCCCTCTCCCCAAAGCAGGTGGGCATTTCTCTTCTTCCTATTGCTCTTTTACAACAGAGGCTACCATCTTCCAATCACCCCTGAGACCCAGGAAGCTGAGTACAAACAGACTTAGATCATATGGGCCTCCCACTTGTCCCCAATAAATCATCTGAAATTAAGAGCACTTCCATTTGGAGCCAAGCGACATGGGAACGCTAGAGGGTAAATGCCAGGCTACACGGAGGACGTGAGAGCTGGCCCACGGGCAAGGGGGAGGCCCCACACTGCGCTGCATTAAGATGCCACTGTTATTATAAAGGAGAGTAAGCAATCTTTATCCGGAGTCTGTGTGTGTTGGATTGTGGCTTTAAATAAATAATTCCTAGCTCAGTGTTTCAGTCTCCCTTGTCTAGTTAGAGTTGCAAAGGGGAAAATGAAATGGCAAAGTTGTACCATTGGATTACCCCAAGGAAGGATCTTAATATTTGACTTGCAAACTCTGATTAATACTGCATAGGTAATGCTTTTCATGAAAGGCAGGGATAGCGATCCACATGTTGTTTGGGGAAAGGGAAGCCAATTGCACAGAAAAGAAATCCAAAGAGTTCCTCCTTGGGGTCAAAGAGTCACCGTGGCTATCTAAAGGTTCCATAATTCTTTACTTGAAAAAAAAGGGAGCCCTGAGCCATCAGCAGAGAGAATCATGACAGCGTTTAGGGAGGGTGCTCGGGTGGGGGTGTTTCTTCCACCAGACCATGGAGTCTGTTTCACGTTTTACTTGCCACCAGTTCTGAAGCTCATTTGCATATAAAGCATCTGGAATAAGCAAAACTAATTTGAATCTTCTTTTATAAAATGTTAGTGGGATTAAAGGATCAGGTAGCTGGTTCCCTTACAAGATTCACTGGAGGGAAGTCAGAGACAGAGATAAAATCATTAGGCCAGTCCCACACTGGCAACTGTTCCCGTGTAAACTCCGTCTCTGTGAAGGCTGTATTGATCTGGCAGCTTCTCCTCCCCCTTCCGGCCTGCAGAGTGGTCTACAGCACGAGAGCGTTAACTGCAGACACACCTGTGACACTCTTACCTTCCCCCACTTGCGTAGGCCCTCTGATCTTCAGCCTCCCCACAGGGCCGTGGGCACCCCCCTGAGTGCCCTACTTAAACACCTGGGCAGGCCATCTCTACGGTTTTTATCAGAGACCCGTTTGCTGGGCTGTACCTCGCCCATCCCTATCTCTGGGGAGAAGGCAACATCTGGCAAAAGCGGCAGGGCCCCACTCGTGTGTCTAAAAGAGAGCTTGTTTTTGAGTTTACCTTGTAAAATTCGTAACAAAACACAGGTTTACAGATGGCAGGAATCTTAAGACCTTGCAGTTAATTCTAACTCTTTCATTTAAATAAAAGAAAACCCTCAAAACTCAAAGAGGCAGACACTGCTTCAGGGTCATAGACCTGGTTAACGACTGAGTCACTTAGAATTCAAGGTTTCTTACTTTTAGATTACGGTTTTGTCCCTTTTGGGCTCCTTTGATTTATGTTTTTAAAACAGTTATTGAGAAACACCCATGAGAAAGGCAGAGAAGGTACTGGCAACCCACTCCAGTACTCTTGCCTGGAAAATCCCAGGGACGGAGGAGCCTGGTGGGCTGCCATCTATCGGGTCGCACAGAGTTGGACACGACTGACACGACTTAGCAGCAGCAGCAGCACCATGAGAAACTATCGCGTCCTCACCCTGGGGAAATACACTGATGACCAATGCACAACCCTGTCCCCAAGGGTTTATGGTTGAATAGCATAAAATGAACACCATTCAGTTCAGTTCAGTCGCTCAGTCATGTCCGACTCTTTGTGACCCCATGAATCGCAGCACACCAGGCCTCCCTGTCCATCACCAACTCCCGGAGTTCACTCAGACTCGTGTCCATAGAGTCAGTGATGCCATCCAGCCATCTCATCCCCTGTTGTCCCCTTCTCCTCCTGCCCCTAATCCCTCCCAGCATCAGGGTCTTTTCCAATGAGTCAACTCTTCACATGAGGTGGCCAAAATACTGGAATTTCAGCTTTAGCATCAGTCCTTCCAGTGAACACCCAGGACTGATCTCCTTTAGAATGGACTGGTTGGATCTCCTTGCAGTCCAAGGGACTCTCAAGAGTCTTCTCCAACACCACAGTTTAAAAGCATCAATTCTTCAGCGCTCCGCTTTCTTCACAGTCCAACTCTCACATCCATACATGACCACTGGAAAAACCATAGCTTTGACTAGACGGACCTTTGTTGGCAAAGTAATATCTCTGCTTTTGAATATGCTATCTAGGTTGGTCATAACTTTCCTTCCAAGGAGTAAGCGTCTTTTAATTTCATGGCTGCAGTCACCATCTGCAGTGATTTTGGAGCCAAAAAAAATAAAAAAATAAAGTCTGACACTGTTTCCACTGTTTCCCCATCTATTTCCCATGAAGTGATGGGACCAGATGCCAAATATCTTAGTTTTCTGAATGTTGAGCTTTAAGCCAACTTTTTCACTTTCTTCTTTCACTTTTATCAAGAGGCTTTTTAGTTCCTCTTCACTTTCTGCCATAAGGGTGGTGTCATCTTCATATCTGAGGTTATTCATATTTCTCCTGGCAATCTTGATTCCAGCTTGTGCTTCTTCCAGCCCAGCGTTTCTCATGATGTACTCTGCATATAAGTGAAATAAGCAGGGTGACAATATACAGCCTTGACGTACTCCTTTTCCTATTTGGAACCAGTCTGTTGTTCCATGTCCGGTTATAACTGTTGCTTCCTGACCTGCATATAGGTTTCTCAAGAGGCAGGTCAGGTGGTCTGGTATTCCCGTCTCTAGAAGAATGTTCCACCATTTATTGAGATCCACACAGTCAAAGGCTTTGGCATAGTCAATAAAGCAGAAGTAGATGTTGTTCTGGAACTCTCTTGCTTTTTCCATGATCCAGCAGATGTTTGCAATTTGGTCTCTGGTTCCTCTGCCTTTTCTAAAACCAGCTTGAACATCTGGAAGTTCACAGTTCACGTATTGCTGAAGCCTGGCTTGGAGAATTTTGAGCATTACTTTACTAGCGTGTGAGATGAGTGCAACTCTGTGTGGTAGTTTGAGCATTCTTTGGCATTGCCTTTCTTTGGGATTGGAATGAAAACTGACCTTTTCCAGTCCTGTGGCCACTGCTGAGTTGTCCAAATTTGCTGGCATATTGAGTGTAGCACTTTCACAGCATCATCTTTCAGGATTTGAAATAGCTCAACTGAAATTAATGAAAGCCAAAGAAGTGGCCTAAGAAAGGGAGATAAAGCTATCTCAATAGAAGTTGAGAAGAAGTAGAAAATGGATAGGGTTTTAGGGTTCTAGGAGATTTGAACACAGAAGGGTAACTGTCCATTATCATACTGGGTGAGTTCTTCCATTGCTTCAGCCCATGAGACCAGGCCTTCCACCTTCCTAAGGAACCCCCTGGTAGGGGACCATGTTCCTTCTAAGGAGACCATGGGCCGCAAGCGTGCACGGGGACGAGGCGTGATGTAGTGCAGCCTAGCGATGCCTGTCCTCCCCCCGTCTCCTTCCTTTTGTTAGGCTTCCTGGACCTTCAGGACCTTTCCCCGGGACTGCTGAAGACGTGAAGAGTCTTGCGGAAGATCTCCTGATCTGCTTGTTTGCTGAGCACCTCTATCATGAGTGGCTGCTGCAGTTTGTTAAACGATTTTTTCTGCCTCTATTGAGATGATCTGATCAAACGTTTTTTCTTTTCTTTGTTAATATGCGGAATTACAGTGATTGACTTTTGAACATCAAGCCAACTGTGAATAGATTCTTCCCAGACCGTTCGCCTGCTGTGTCCCCTCTCCTTCCCTACCCTCCCTCTCCTTCTCCCTCCTTCTTCCTTCCTTCTTCCCTTCTTTGTTCCTCTTCCTTTTCCTCCTGCCTTTTTTCAGACTATTTCTCATGCCATTTGTTTTCATCTTCTTCCTTAATATGGGGAGTTCTCTTAAAATGCCATTGTTTTATGCATTGTGGGTACATTTTCCTTGACACTCACTATTTGATCCAAGGTCTGTTTCTTTTTGCAAAGCAAGGTATAGTTCCAAGACTGTGCATAACATCCTTTCATCACCTCTGTGGCTCTACAGTGCTGAGAGAGATGGAGACAGAAAGGATGTGGTGAGTGTGTCTGTGTGAGTGTGTCTGTGTGTGCGTGCGTCTGTGTGAGTATCTGTGTGTGTCTGTGTCTGTGTGAGTGTGTCTGTGTGTGTGCGTCTGTGTGACTGCGTCTGTGTGAGTATGTCTGTGTGTATGTGCATCTGTGTGAGTGCGTCTGTGTGTGCGCGCATCTGTGTGTGTGTCTGTGTGAGTGCATCTGTGTGAGTGCATCTGTGTGAGGGTGTCTGTGTGAGTGCGTCTGTGTGTGCGCACATCTGTGTGTGTGTCTGTGTATGTGTGCTTGTGCTGATGGGGAGACGATGGCTCAGCTGGGCTGTGTCCTCCTTTTGCAGGGTCACCTGGGCTCTGCTTCCTCTCCTGACAGGTTGTTCTACATCTGGTACTAGGGTTCACCTCCCTATTCAGGGATGTTACTTCCTTTCTAAGAGAGGTATCACTAAGTTTTAACTCTTTTGTCTTAGCATGGAGGCTTTAAAAATGGTAAATCACACACGTTTTGACACTAATTTAGTAGGAACAGTTTTCACTCATGGGATTTTCTCTTGGTTTCCTGTTGGGGTGAGTTCGGAGGGAAATGTTAGGATGTTTTATTCAATTATTCAAAAAATTATCCTATTCCATTCATAGCACTTATGAAATTGTGAGACAGAATACTGAAAGGTGGAAGACCCAGAGATGTGTGCAACAAGATCAGACCGCCTCATTCTCTTTCTCGCCCGCCGCAGTTGGACGTTCACCCACTTCGTTGTTTGATGATTGATAGTCTCACGTTTGTTTTAAACTCAACTTTATTTATGTATTTAGATACTTGCTTGTTTGGCTGTGCCAGGTCTTAGTTGGGCAGGCAGGCTCTTTCTGGTGTTACTCAGGACCTTTCGTCGCGGCGAGCACTCCGGCTGTGGTGCACGCGTTCAGACCACGCAGACGTCAGTAGCTGCGGCGTGCGGCCTTACGCGCTGCACGGCGTGTGGGACCTTATTTCCCTGACCAGAGATTGAACCCGCATGCCCTGTACTGCAGTGCAGGTTCATAGCACTGGACCACCAGGGAAGCCCTTTAAACCAAAGTTTAAGTAATTGCACCACGTATTTGAGGCAGTGAATTCTACGATTCGGCTTCACCCTTGTTTATACTTCACAGAATTTTCTGTTATTTTTTAAAGTGGAAAGCAGAAATACATGCGACTTAGCAGCAGCAGCAGCAGCATCTTTGCACAATTTAAAGTAATATATGCACACTGCATGCACAGAAGGTCTTATAATGAAAAGTTAGTGGTCGTGAAAGTCGCTCAGTCATGTCTGACTCTTCCTGACCCCATGGCCTACACAGTCCGTGGATTCTCCAGACAAGAACACTACAGTGGGCAACCTTTCCCTTCTCCAGGGGATCTTCCCAACCTAGGGATCGAACAGAGGCCTTCTGCATTGGCAGGTGGATTCTTAACCACTGGACCACCAGAGAAGTCCCCGAACCCTCCTGCTGTTGAAGAAAGTGAAGCAAAAGGGAAAGTTACTCAGTCATGTCTGACTGTTTGCAGCCCCATGGACTATATGGTCCGTGGAATTCTCCAGGCCTGAATACTGGAGTGGGTAGCCTTTCCCTTCTCCAGTGGATCTTTCCAACCCCAGGGATCGAACCCAGGTATCTCGCATTGCAGGTGGATTCTTTACCAGCTGAGCCACAAGGGAAGCTTTGTGAAAATAATGAAAAGTTAGGTTCTTCTATTTCACAATCCCAAAGGTGCAATTTTAGCAATTTCTATATTTATTTGTTGATTTTTCTTCTTACTGTTAAATAATAGGGTTTTACTGCATCTTTTGAGTTGTTAAATTTAGATAATACTTAGGGACTCTGCACTCCAGATGAACTGCTGAAAAGAAATGGTCCTCAGGTCAAAGTCTATCCTAAATTGGATTCCACAGGAAATCATTCTGAGAAAGAGGTTTACATGCAGGAAATTTATTGAAATGGTCCTTTAGAGTTGTCCTCAACTGCACAGAGCAAGGGAGAAGGACATTTATATATCCTCATAGACCCAGCATGGGCTGCAGGATGCCTTTGAAGAGGGGCCTTAACTTTGGGGGAAGCAGTTTCATCTGGCAGATGGAGATTTTTAGAGTGGGACTCGTTTGTGAGCCACCAGCAGGCAAGTCTCTGTGTCCTTAATCCTAAAGAGGGGCCTGAGTGGCACACCCTAGGAAGGTGTCCACTGCACTTTTTTATTAAAATACCATGAGGTCCTATTTAGACTATGGGCTTTTTGCACACGTTTGATTCTCTTGTAGTTTCTAACTCAGTTTTTCTTGGTGATAAAAGAAACAGACATATTCTGGTCTGAGATGAGCAAAGTGCATTTCTACAGTTTAAAAATTACTCCTTATGGAAAAGAAACCCGAGCATCACTAGTGTCCAGCGTCAAGCACCTTTTCCTTTCTCAGCTCATGTTCATAAGAGAAGACCACTCATGGTTCGGCTTGAGGATTAATGAGATCATCCCCAAGCTGACTCTCATCAAATAAATTTTTCACCCAAAAAAAGAGCAGACATTCTGTTCACACTGCTATACATAGCTCACTTTTTTAATTGTTATGCATAGATTGGCTTATTTTAACATGATGTAGATGAAGCAAATGAGAAACGTGGAGATGAAAAGTTAGAAATTTTTTGAAAGTAATAATTTCAGCTCAAGCTAAAATGATTGAAGACAAGATCTGACATCCCCACTATGTGTTATGGATTCCCTTCTTTATGGATGTATTGGGATTTTGAGCACAGTTAATTAAAGAAATTCAAATGCTCTGTTAGTGAAAAAGGTTAATAGTTGGGAGGGTCAATATGTATGCTTTTAGCTGAAGTAAATGGCTAAATAAATACATAACTTTTTTCTATATTTAGGTTGGCCAAAGAGCTAATTCATTTTGCAATATTGCTCTATTTGACTGGAATTCTCTGTCTCCCAATCTAATCTTCTTTTCAGCTCTTAAGAAACATTGTCTTCTCCTCCACTTGTGTGCTGTCACAATGACTCAGAGAGTAAAGGATTAATTGGAAGAAAAGATGCATCAGCCATGAATCTATATACTTCTATCTCTGTCTTTGGAAAGTATCTGCTGAATCCACATCAGATTATTTGCATTTGCTATCTTTTGAGTATGGAATTATGGGACACTTCCATTTTCTATCTTGTACACGTTGTATGTCAACTTTGGGGCATATTTTCTTGCTGTATGATTACTGAGGTATTTCAGTTATTTTCCCTGAACTGTGAAGGAAAATTGTTGGATTGGTAAAAGTACAGCATAAGAAGTGATAACTTTCCTTATGAAATTAAACAAAGGCATTTTTATCTTCTGTCAGTGAGTATTCACAAACATTTCTTGGTCATGTGACTATTCACATTTAAATTTTCAATGAACTTTTCTTCATTTGTATTATTCTGTTCTTTGGATTTTTTCAAATAATAAAAATATTTCAAATGGGTCATGAAAATGTCTTTGTGGATATAGATTTTTATCCCATTTCACTTTGACTATTTTTCCTAATTTCTGAGGAAACTTTGGAGGTTGACTACCAGCTTTTCCTCTGAGAATACGGTTATCAACAGATTTTGGAGAGAGAACCAGAATGATATCTAAAATGAAGATCTACTGGATTCTACAGTCATACCTGGGCTTTACCTCCCACTTGTCCAAGGAGGAGATGGCCTTTCATAAGAATATTTGACTTCCCTCTGACTACCATGAGGATCATCAAGGTCTCAGGGGACTTAATTATTGACACGTAAAGGCCTGAAATTGGACGACCTTTTACTTTAAGGAAAGTCATATTCTTGGGACTCTTCTCTTTTAAAGGAAAACAATAAAAATCTATAATTAAAATTTAGCATTCTTAACTGAGCATTGCAGCCATAGAAAATAGCTAATTATTCACTGAGGGTGATATAGTAGAAATCAGATTTGCTGATTAACAAATAAACTTACAAAATATTTCCAAAAGGTTTTCTTATAAACCTGCCAAGAATTCATTTAGTCTCAGAAACCCCTCCAGATCTGCAAGTTACTCTGAGATCTCTAATATAATCCCCTCAAACACATTCTTAAAATCCTTCAGAAAGCACTGGTACTTATCAAATATATTCAAATATTTGGTAAGAAAATTAAAATATGAAAACTAATATAGCAATTGCCCTCAAACACAGTTTGCCAAGTAGATCTTGGTGATTCAGAAAAAAAAAAAATCTATGAAGACTCTTTGGTATTTAAATGATAGGCATATATTCTGACAGTGTCTTTTATAAAAATAAACTGGTCCAAGAATATAATAAAAATAATCCATAGAGACTAGCTATATTTTATCTGAAAGACAGGGAACAGGAAGAGCAAAGTTACCTGCAAGGTTATTTTCAGCTAAGTAAAGTTGATGTATAAAACTCATATTCATAAATCAAGCATTTGGGGAGAGTATTTATTAATTTATAAAATAACTCACCATAGAATATTTTTTTAAAATAACTCTGCTTATGCATTGAAAATATGATTCAAGGAAATAATTTTTAAGTTCATCTTTTTAGGAATGCAAATTTGACATGAAATTAAATGTAAATGATTGTTTTAAACATTCATTTTCAATCAAACTAGCTGCACACACGTGTGTATGCATTCATGTATTATGTATGTAAATATGTACATATGTGTAGAGATGACAGTAACAGTATTTGTATTATAATTCACCAAAGGAAGTAAACTTTGGGGTCTTTAACAAATGTATATGGCAATAATACACACAGGTAGTTACGGCTACAGAACGAATAGCTTTCTTCTGTTTGTTTGTTTTTTTTAATTGACAAAATAATTACAGCAATGGCATTTGAGTATGTATATTAAAAATGTAAACAATATAGATGGATATATGTTACTCTAAGCTGTCACCTCTGTTCCTATATTTTCCCAAGTGATACCAAAGATTTTTATTACTCGTAAGATCACTTTGATATAGGAGTTTCTTCTATGAATGGACACAATAATAATTTGTTGGCCAAAAAATCCATTTGGGTTTTCCATAACATCAAACAGAAAAACTTGAACAAACTGTTTGGCTGACCCCATATATAGTTGTATATAGTTTTATTTTGCATGAATTTTTAATGGTAAAGTATCATATTCATTTTTCTGTAGTGCTCTTGTCTCTCAACAGTATGTCCTGATAATATTTTCATATTGTTTACATGAATTGACCACATTCAACCCAAAGTACATGTGAGGCTCTGTTGTTTAGCTGCATCTTTTCCTTTTCATTCTGATGAGACATTTCCCCCAAAATGTTCTTACCATCACAAGAGTAGATATCAATGCATTTTCCTCTTTATGCTCACATTCACGTGTCTCCCACATTAGATCATGACAAGTGAAATTCCTGTGTTCATTTATTTAATTTTAAAGAATTCAGAAAAATCCTGTCAAAGTGGCTGTGCAAATTGATGTATTCATCAGTAGTATTACAAATACCCATTTCCTTACGTTTCACTGCCTCTTCATGTTATTAAGCTTTGAGAGTTTTACCAGTCTCCTTGTGTTCTGTGGCATTTCCCTAGTTATTAATGGTGCCAACCATCTCTTAAGTGTTTGTCATGAATGATCTGTACACATTCTTCACCTGCTTCTTTTTTTTCCCCAGTTACATTGATTGTCTCTTTCTCAGTAATCTTTAGGAGTTTAAAAATATAGTATTTTTGGTTAAAAACAATGAAAGTACAGTAACCCCAGTCTGTGCTTGCGAATTGCTTTCAGTGTCTATTGTGTCTTTTGTCTTGCTGGCCTTTTCTTCAAGTGTATGATACAGTAGAGTTTTTCCGTAATGGCCTTTTCAGTTTATGTCCTATTTAAGAAGACCTAGCCTGTCCTAAGATTCTAAACACTTTTGACACAGTTCCTTTTAAATAGATTTATATATGTAATTATATATAAATATAATATGTACCTAACTACCATCAGGATCATCAAGGCCTCAGGAGACTTGACTATTTAATCCATTCAAAATTTTGTATTATTGGGGGAAATGGTAAGACATATCTTACTAAGATCTAAGATTATTATTTTATATTTTTATAAAAGAATCATCAACTGTCATAACACCATCTTTTTTCACAGCCTGCAAAATATACAATTCTCATGTATACATAGATCTGTGTCTGAGATTTCTACTACTTTTCACTGGTCAGAGTTTTTTATACATCAACACTACTCTGCTTTTACTGCAGAGCTTTATAATATCACATAAAATTTGGACAAAAGGGAGCTCTTAATATTTCCCATGTTCCAAGAGATCTTGGTTTCAGTTGTATTCATTCTCTTTCAAGTGGATTTAGATAACTCGATTCTCAAGTCACAGGAAAGATCACAATGACATTTTGATTGAGATGAGATTAAATTTATGATTATGTTGAGGGTAATTGACATTTTTCAATATTAAGTCTTCTCGTTAGCCTGACTATTTCCTTTTCATTGGTGGTAGTCTTTTAAGAGCTTCTAGACTTGTTTTTGTTATTTGCATGTGCCTGTAAAATCTGCCTATTCAGATTTTCATTACCATCTTGAGTCAACTTTGGAAATTTGTTTTTTATAACATTCACTTCATCTAGGTTTTGAAATTCATTGGGATGACATTACATCTCTGTATATACTGTGTGGATCACAATACACTGTGGGAAATTCTGAAAGAGATGGGAATACCAGACCACCTAACCTGCCTCTTGAGAAACCTATATGCAGGTCAGGAAGCAACAGTTAGAACTGGACATGGAACAACAGACTAGTTCCAAATAGGAAAAGGAGTACCTCAAGGCTGCATATTGTCACCATGTTTATTTAACTTATATACAGAGTACATCAGGAGAAAAGCTGGGCTGGAAGAAGCACAAGCTGGAATCAAGATTGCCGGGAGAAATATCAATAACCTCAGATATGCAGATAGTACCACCCTTGTGGCAGAAAGTGAAGAGGAACTAAAAAGCCTCTTGATGAAAGTGAAAGAGAAGAGTGAAAAAGTTGGCTTCAAGCTCAACATTCAGAAAACTAAGGTCATGGCATCTGGTCCCATCACTTCATGGCAAATATGTGGGTAAACAGTGGAAACAGTGTCAGACTTTATTTTGGGGGGCTCCAAAATCACTGCAGATGGTGACTGCAGCCATGAAATTAAAAGACGCTTACTCCTTGGAAGGAAAGTTATGACCAACCTAGATAGCATATTCAAAAGCAGAGATATTACTTTGCCAATAAAGGTCCGTCTAGTCAAAGCTATGGTTTTTCCAGTGGTCATGTATGGATGTGAGAGTTGGACTGTGAAGAAAGCTGAGCACCAAAGAATTGATGTTTTTGAACTGTGGTGTTGGAGAAGATTCTTGGGAGTCCCTTGGACTGCAAGGAGATCCAACCAGTCCATCCTAAAGGAGACCAGTCCTGGGTGTTCTTTGGAAGGACTGATGCTGAGGCTGAAACTCCAATAGTTTGGCCACCTCATATGAAGAGTTGACTCACTGGAAAAGACTGATGCTGGGAGGGATTGGGGGCAGGAGGAGAAGGGGGCGACAGAGGATGAGATGGCTGGATGGCATCACTGACTCGAGGGACATGAGTCTGAGTGAACTCCGGGAGTTGGTGACGGACAGGGAGGCCTGGAGTGGTGCGATTCATGGGGTCGCAAAGAGTCAGACACGACTGAGCGACTGAACTGAACTGAACTGATACCCAGGTATGACCTCTGACATGGAACTGAACCCAGGTATGACCTCTAACATGGAACTGAACCCAGGTATGACCTCTAACATGGTTGCCCTGAATAAGCACTATTCCTCTGGAACCAGACACTCCAGAAATGTTGGTCTCTCCAGAGAACAAACTTTTAATTTTATTGGCTAATATTAATACCTATGGTTTCTTTCTTGTTGTTCTGGTTTTACTATTTCTCTAATGTATCTTTTATCTTTAATTCTACTTTTTGGAGCTTTTGCTGATATTTTTCCAGTTTTAGGAAGCTATTATATTTTAGCTCATTTCTATTCATACTTTCTCTATTTCTAATACATGCTCTTCAAGTTGTAAACTTCCCTTAGACACTTTCCTGGTACCATACCATTGGTTGACATGTAAACCGTGTGATGGCATTTACTTATCGTTTCTTTTTCTCTGTAACTTTGGGTTTTGTATTCATAATTTAAAATTGCATAAGAATTTAAAAAATAGTACAAATACTGCTTAATACCTCTTATCTAGGTTGCTAGTTGATAACGTTGTTCTTCATTTCCTTTATTGTTCACTATCTGGAGATAACCAAGCATATGTATATATCTTTCTGTATAAACATGTATATGTGTATATATGTAGATGTATGCATACCTATTTTTTAAAGAATTTGAGAGTCAAGTACAGACATTCTGCTCCTGCATTCCTAAGTACCTCTTACATGATCACAATTGGATTTTCAAACTTTGAAATATAACATTGATTTAATTTTATTTTCTGATCTTAAGACCATATTCAATTATACTAATTATCCAAAAAAATTTTTTTCTGATCAGGATGTAAGCCAGTCTTCTTGTTGTATTTCTCAAAATTCCTTTAATCTGGAAAATTTTCTCAGCCTTTCTTTGTCTTTCATGACCTTGAAATTTTTGAAGAGTAAAGGTCTGTAAGCAAAACTCTTATCAGTAGGTTCGTTTCTCATGGAGCTACGGGTTAACCATTCTGAAACTACTTCTTAAACTTGAGGAAATGAGTGAATATATTGTGATTAAAAGGGTGAGGTCTCTGACAGAGAAAGAAGTTGTAAGTATGAGAAAGCAGAAGATGAAAATGAATTCTGCCTCTGAGAAGCCTACTCATGAGAAGCTCATGAGTAGTGAGCATGCCTAGCCCTTGGCTTTTGAATCCAATTCCTCACGAAAGGAACCAGGGCTCCTGGGAAGTGGTACTTACAGAGCTGGGGCGGGGAAGGCATGAGGCGAGCCTAGGCTATCTGTGGCAGGAAACCAGTGCTCACGGGACAGAGTCACGGCAGAAAGACCCAGGAGCCACCTTGAAGTTTTCCTGTTGTTAGAGCAACGTTGAGGTCAAAATCATGATTATAAAAATTTTTTCTGAGTAAAAATACAATTCATGAGCTAGTATAGATATAGACAGATAGATGATGGATAGCAAGGAAGAGAGGAGAGAGGGAAGAAGGGAAGGAAGGAAGATAGGAAACTCTTCCTTACAGTGAAATGCCATTTATTGCTAGGTTGTCTATACTATGAATTTTATTTTTTCTTTAATTGGAGGTTCTCAGAAGTTGTTGTTTTAAATGTTCAGCTGAATAAGTTTGGATGATAAGGTGTGTGTGTTGACCGTGGTGGGAGTAACTTTCTTATTATTATCGATTTCTGATTTTATTAAATTATTATCAATAGAAGAGGTCCAAATGATTTTCACTTTTGTGAATTTGTGGGGATATCATTTGGAGCAAAAAGTATGAGCAATTTTTTGTTAATCTTCTCTCCATGTTAAACACAATTGTCATTTAAATATGAATTCTCTCATTTAAGCTGTAAAGTACATGCAATGGCATATGTATGCATATAACTACACGTAACACAACCAAACAGAAAACTGTTTTTCTCACTGTATAGGAAGTCCTGTGGGTTGCAGTGATGTCACAGTCTCATTAAGGTCTCAGGCTCCAGTCACCATTCTGTTACTCTGCTCTCATCAGGCTCCTTTCTTCCTCACGGCTACCTCTGTTCCCAACATAGGTTTTCTTTCTTTTTTTTTCAACTTCCGGTCTCATATGATTTCCCGTACAAGAGCAGGAAAGACGGCCCTTTGGCACTTCTATCAGAAAGACTGAAAACACTAAGAAATCCCGATTAGCTGTCCGCACGTATCTCATTGGCCAGCACCGTGGTAAGTGGCCAAGTGGAGCTTAGGGGAGAGATCTCAGGTGCAGAGCCTGTTTGGGCAGTTCCAGCAGGGGATGTCACTTGCAGTTTTGGGGTGGATGAAATGAACTCCCCAAGGACAGTATGCAGAGAACAAATGATTTAGGCCAAGGATCAACACCAGTGGAAAATGATGAACAGAGTCTGCAAAGGAAATGGATAAAAGCCAGCCAAGAATACTGGGCAAAAGCCTGGAGACTTTGGAATCCTGTAGCCATGGGAAGGGAATATTTCAAGAAGGACTGGGAATAAATAATATCGAGACTTGCTCACAGCGAAGGGTGGAATCATGTATTTCTGTCCCGCGTCCATAAATACGGTGGTTTTCACCTTTCCTTTTTTCCTGTGCCAAGGCACGACCAGAAGGCGTCATTCCCCTGCAAGGTGCCCCCTGGCACACAGCAGGTCAGCCCTGAATTTAGCACGACCAGAAGGCGTCATTCCCCTGCAAGGTGCCCCCTGGCACACAGCAGGTCAGCCCTGAACTTAGCTGTCGTCAGACCTCATCCTCTTCTATTTCATACTTTCCTCTGGAAACATAAAGAAAACGTTGTAAGGGATTTTTGAAAAGGAAGCTCAAGTTCATTTTCCAGCATGAACGCTCTGTAAGCCATTTTTTCAGAATGACCACTTCCGGGGATGTGTCTAAACAGCAGCCCTTTGGGGCCAAGCAGAGGGCACCATTCCTTGCTTATATTTTGTTCTCTTCCTATCACACTCAGCTCAAAAAAAAAAAAAAAAAAAAAAAAACCCTTATCTGCACAGTTGTGATGAATAGACTTGATTGGGCTCTCACACAGCAGGCAGGTGATGGCCATTGCCTGTCTATTTCAGGACTAAACTTTCCACTGGCCACAGGTGGTTTTCCTTTTTTGGCTCTGCGGCCCTGCCATCATTAAGTTTGCCTGAAGCAGCAGACGGCTTCTGGGAGACCAAAAGATGGGGGAGGCACGGTGCAGAGACAATCCAGCTGACATTTTAAGCAGGAAATGCAACCATCTGAATGTAAAGGAGATAAACCCTGTCTCTACACAGACTGTTCACTCAGGGGAAATTGAGGTAAAACATTATGGGATTCAGAAAGGGGAACGCCAGAGTGCATGCCTTTGAGACCACCCTTGCCCTTGACACTTTATTTCTAGGAATGCCTTCCCTCACCTAGAAATGCCAAAAGAGGGGAGCAGGATGCTCTAAGATATACTGGAAATGTATAATTTGGTGGAGACGTTTCTCTTTCTTATATTTAATAATTATTTTGGATATAGGATTGATCCTTGGAAGGAAAACTATGACAAACCTAGACAGGGTATTAAAAAGCAGAGACATCACTATGCCGACAAAGATCTGTGTAGTCAAAGGCATGGTTTTTCCAGTAGTCATGTACAGATATGAGAGTTGGACCATAAAGAAAGTTGAGCACTGAAAACTTGATACTTTCAAATTGTGATGTGCAGAACACTCCTGAGAGTCCCTTGGACTGCAAGATCAAACCAGTCAATCCTAAAGGAAATCAGTCCTGAATATTCATTGGAAGGAGTGTTGCTGAAGATGAAGTTCCAATACTTTGGCCACCTGAGGTGAAGAGCTGACTCATTGGAAAAGACCCTGATGTTAGGAAAGATAGAGGCCAAAAGCAGAAAAAAAGTGGCAGAGGATGAGATGGCTGGATGGCATCACCAACTCAGTGGACATGGCTTTGAGCAAACTCCAGGAGACACAGAGGACTGAGGAGCCTGGCGTGCTGGGTCACAGAGTCAGACTCAACTTAGGGACTGAGCAACAACTTAGCCCAACAGTACAAAACAAGCACAAAGTCAGCAAGTGGGGTTTCTCAGTAACATAGGCAGACTTTGTTACTGAATATCTAAAGTATCCTGGAAGTATGGTTTCTAGGATGCTGAAGACCACATCATATGCATTTTGTGTTTGTTTTGTATTGTTAGGCTAGTTGTTTTTGTTCAGTCCCTAGGTTGAGTCTGATGTGACATACAAGGTAATAGGGAAGTGATTGCATTATCTTGTTTTTATACTAGAGTACCTGAATGACACGGTAGCCTGAAATCAGGTTTTGATAACAGGTCATCTCTAAATTAGACAGGACATGATATGACAATTGCATAGGCAAATATCACTGAGAACTTTACATGATTCTGGACTTTCTTCATCCTGATGAGTTTGTAAACTTCACCCTCGAGGATATATGAGCAAATGCATGCAAAATGCACGTTGCATTTCTGAATATGAAGATTTTTAAGCCAGAAGAGGAAAAAATTATGTGAAATAAAATGAATGCCATTGCTTATATAATTCCTAAATATAGCTTAAAAGTACAGATTCAGACACTTTTTAAAATATAGGGATCATGGTGAAAGTAGCTTTGTTTGCTTATTTTTGGGTTTTTGCTTTTCAGAGTAGATGGATTCTTTTCCAGTTGTTAAAAGGCAATTTTGGGGGCACAGAAAATCATGATTCTTAAAGATAGAATATTTTATTTAAGATGACCTTAAAAGTTTGGCTTCCTTGGTGGTTCAGATGGTAAAGAATCTGCCTGCAATGTGGGAGACCTGGGTTTGATCCCTGGGTTGGGAAGATCCCCTGGAGAAGGAAATGTCAAACCATGCCTGGAAAATTCCATGGACAGAGGAGCCTGGCGGGCTACAGTCCACGGGGTTGTGAAGAGTTGGACACAACTGAGCAACTTCACTTAAAAGTTTATGATAATCCAATCACTTATTTTGTGATTGAAATGTGTTAAGAAAATGAGAAAACATTATCCACAGTGACATACCTGTACTTTTAGGGAAGAAGATGATGCCCTCAAATATTAGAACAAATATTTTTCAGAGATTAGCCCAGCAAATTGTCAGCATTGCCAAAGTTAGAGCGGAGAGATTTGTCTTCCAGGTCCCTGTTCTAATCTGCTGGATGGTCTTTTTTTTCAGTTATCACATAAAACCATTCATGTAGCTCCAGAGTGTGTGGGTGAGTGATTTTTTTTTTTTTTAATTAAGGGAGCCAGGGACATTTCAACAGCCATTCTCTAACTTACCACCAAGACACTGTTACTGCAAAGTCATCACCTCCACCCCATCCCAATGGCAAATTGATTTCAAATCAGATACATATGGCTCTTACAGAAGCAATGGGTCTCGATGACATGACTACATGTTACAATAGGAGTAGGTAATGTTTATATGACTGTATATTTGCATGTGTTGTTTCCTTTACAGAGGCAATGCTCCCATGGGGAGCTCATAATGTAGATTGTTTCCTCTACTCAGATGCTGCTGAAGAACCTCCACATTTGGAACCTGGGATGGGTTTTCTCAAGCTGGAAGCACTTAAGGACGCTCTAGGGGAAACCTGGATGCTGATCGGCAAGTATTGGACTTGCATGTAGAATCATTGCTTGGAGGAGCTAATGATGATAAACAGTCATTGACTTTGAGTTTCATCCCAGAATATGTGTGCTGGGCTAATGGATAGCAGAAAAGGATTAGGCAATTCAAGTATGCATTCCAGTGGGCACACAGGCAGGCTTAGCCCATTAGAAGACTATGTCCTGGTACGGGATGTCACTCTGATACTTTCAAGGGTGGACAAGACAGGCATATTTTCAGGAGTTTTAATGTTCACATTTATGAATTATAGAAGTGTACAATTCAGCCCCTTTGAATGGATTAACAATAAAACTAAAATGAAAGAAATCATAGTTATAAACTAGCAGTCTTAAAACATAGTACTAGGGATACAAAAAGAATATCTCTATTTCCATTTCTCCATTAACAGTTTTGCAAGGGCATCATCTTCATGCTGGCCAGTTTCTTTAGAGGAAGTTTCAAAATTATGGGCAAATCAATCATGTTTATTAAAGAAACTTGGTTGAAGCCTATGCTGCTTGGGAAGTATTCTGATTTTAGGACATAGAAGGAATAGCACTAACTGTTCCTAGAGCTTCAATATACCAGGGAAGATTGTTGTTGTTGTTGTTCAGTCACTAGGTCATGTCCGACTCTGCGACCCCGTGGACTGAAGCACACCAGGCATCCTGGTCGGTCCTTCACTGTCTCCTAGAGTTTGCTCAAAGTCACATCCATTGAGTTGGAGATGCCATCCAATCATCTCATTCTCTGTCATCTCCTGCTCCTCTTGCCCTAAATCTTTCCCAGCATCAGTAAGGAAAATTGGCTCTTTGCAGTGAGTCAGCTCTTTGCATCAGGTGGCCAAAGTATTGGAGCTTCAGCTTCAACAACAGATCTTCCAATGAAAAGTCAGGGTTGATTTCCTTTAGGATGGACTGGTTTGATCTCCTTGAAGTCCAAGGAACTCCGAAGAGTTTTCTCCAACACCACAGTTCAAAAGCATCAATTCGTCAGTGCTTAGCCTTCTTTATGGCCCAACTCTCACATCCATACATGACTCCTGGAAAAACCATAGCTTTGACTATACAGTCCTTTGTCAGCAAAATGATGTCTCTGCTTTTTAATACACTGACTAGGATTGTCATAACTTTTCTTCCAAGGAGTAAGCAGGTGTCTTTTAATTTTATGTTGGTGGTCAATATCCACAGTGATTTCTGAACCCAAAAAATAAAGTTTGTTGCTGTTTCCACTTTTTCTTCATCTATTTGCCACTTGAAGTGATGGGACCAGATGCCATGATCTTAGTTTTCTGAATGTTGAGTTTTAAGCCAGGTTTTTCACTCTCCTCTTTCACCCTCATCAGGAGGCCCTTTAGTTCTTCTTTGCTTTGTGTCAGGGAAGATGGTAAACACAAACATGAACAAGAATGTGGAATAAAATTCACTGAGGTCAACAGAGGAAATCCAGAGGAAGAGCTATGGAAACCGAGGGTACACAGAAGGGCTACTTATAGCCACTGGCAAGGAAGGGAGACTTCTTTATAGCGTGAGATGAGATTGTTGCAGTAAAGACTCGGTGGTGGGATGTCCCTGGCAGGCCAGTGGCTGAGACTTTGCCTTCCAGTACAAAGGATGAGGGTTTGATCCTTCCTCAGACAGCTAAGACCCACATGCCTCATGGCCAAAAAACAAAGAACAAAAGAAGAATATTGTAACAAATTCAATAAAGACTTTTAAAATGGCTCACATCAAAAAACAATCCTTAAAAAAATAAGGAATAGGTGGAATTTGAGTATGTAGAGTTGAAAGAGAGAGACAGAGGAGTGTTAGATGGAGAAACCAATGCCATCAAAGGCTTGGAGAGCCAGTGGAAAAACAACCAAGTTCTGGAAACAGAAGTTCAGTTTAACTGTTTTATTTTTTAAATTAATCAGCTTGCAATTACATTTGGTTAGGATGCCTAGTGAAATGTATCTGGTTGAAAGAATATGTTTTACCTACTTGATATACAAGATTAATTAATGTCTTGGTAAGAGAGAGCAAATGGTTATGGAGACCCTACAGAGCAACTGAGTTCATGATGGAAAAGAAAGAGTGTTTCCTTGGGGGGAGGGTGATTGTTCAGCATGTGGGATGTTCCGTTGCTGAACATTCCTCAGGTAAATTCTTTGGGCCCCTAAATTTTATTGTTTTCCTCAGTTATTCATTAAAAATTACTCATTTCAGTAAAGATACGCCTATTCTTTGTTGGTTTCCTACGGGGTCACTACTGTGCCTCGCTTTCAGGAAAACTGAGGTCTGTCTTTCGAGGTTCAGCAGCCAGTGCTATGTCCTTCACGAAGTCTTCTTTCCTCAATCCTTCCCTGCAAGTGTCTATCTTACTGCCTATCAGACACGAATATAATCCTTTGGAACCTGTCTACTTTATCGCAGCCCCCACCCTAAAAGTGGCACTTGCTCATCCCCAACATCACACAGTACATGAACCAAGAACTTCCAGATGTTCAAGCTGGACTTAGAAAAGCTGAGGAACCAGAGATCAAATTGCCAACATTCTTGCATCACAGAAAAAGCAAGAGAATTCCAGAAAAACATCTACTTCTGCTTCATTGACTACAAAAAAGCTTTTGACTGGGTGGATCACTTCAAACTGTGGAAAATTCTTAAAGAGATGGGACTACCAGACCACCTTACCTGCCTCCTGAGAAATTTGTATGCATGTCAAGAGGCAACAGTTACAATCGGACATGGAACAACTGACTGGTTCCAAATCAGGAAAGGAGTATGTCAAGGCTGTATAGTGTCACCCTGCTTATTTAACTTATATGCAGAAGTACATCATGAGAAATGCTGGGCTGGAGAAAGCTGGAATCAAGATTGCCAGGGAAATATCAATAACCCCAGATATGCAGATGACACCACCCTTATGGCAGAAAGTAAAGAAGAACTAAAGATCCTCTTGATGAAAGTGAAAGAGGAGAGTGAAAAAGCTGCCTTAAAACTCAACACTCAGAAGCCAAGATCATGGCATCTGGTCCCATCACTTTATGGCAAATAGATGGAGAAACAATGGAAACAGTGAGAGACTTTATTGGGGCTCCAAAATCACTGCAGATGGTGACTGCAGCCATGAAATTAAAAGATGCTTACTCCTTGGAAGAAAAGCTATGACCAACCTAGACAGCATGTTAAAAAGCAGAGACATTACTTTGCCAACAAAGGTCCATCTAGTCAAAGCTATGGTTTTTCCAATAGTCATGTATGCATGTGTGAGTTGGACCATAAAGAAAGCTGATCATCAAAGAACTGATGCTTTTGAACTGTGGTGTTGGAGAAGACTCTTGGGAATCCCTTGGACTGCAAGGAGATGCAACCAATCAATCCTAAAGGAAATCAGTCCTGAATATTCATCGGAAAACTGATGCTGAAGCTGAAACTCCAGTACTTTGGCCACCTGATGGGAAGAACTGACTCATTGGAAAAGACCCTGATGCTGGGAATGATTGAAGGCAGGAGGATAAGGGAATGACAGAGTATGAGATGGTTGGATGGCATCACCAACTCAATGGACATGAGTTTGGGCAAGCTCCGGGAGTTGTCAATGGACAAGGAAGTCTGGTGTGCTGCAGTCCATGGGGTCACAAAGAGCTGGACACAACTGAACGACTGAACTGAACTGACTGAACATCACACAGTAAGTTCTCAAAGAACGTTGCTGACTGGCAGAGAGAAAGTGAGGAATAAAAAAATAAGTGATTAAAGGATTTATTTTTAAATTGCTATACTGTTTGCTATTTTATTATGAGCCATATGTGACTGTGTTGATCCCACTTCCCTTCCTATGAAGAGCTGGTGGTCTGACTGGCTAACTCTTCTCAAGGATGTAGATGTCTACCCAGCATGTGTCATCTGTTCACCTGCCAAGTTCACCTAGCACGCTGGGCTTTACAGTCAGTGTGCCAAGTGTGTGCCCGGCCACAATGCTTCACCAGAGTCGAACAAAAGGATCTACTTACCAGACCTGGGGTGTTGGTGTGTTGGGCATGAGGGAAAGTGTTGTTGCGGTGGAAATACTGTCTCAGTTGGACAATAGCCTGCCCACTCTTTCAGAAGCATTTCTGATGGTTTCACAGTCAATTCCAATTTGTTCTCTTTCTAGAATTCACTTCCTCTTCCTTCCTTTCCTCCCCTTTGGTTTTCGTTGCCCACTCTCACTGTCTTGGTATCTTCTTGACTCTCAGTAATGCTGATGGTCTCCAATTTCCTCTACTTTTTGAGTATCGCTTTTTTTTATAGTAGCCTATAAACTACCTCATTAATCAGATAGTGTAAAATCCAATTAGAGACATTAGAATCCAGAAATACAAGTGTTAAGGAATGTGTTTCTTGATTGACAAGGAAGCCAAATAGACCCATCTATTTAGAATCTTAGCAACAATTAGCCGACTTAGTTTCATTTATTGTGACATAAAAAATCTGGTTTATCGAGAGCTCTATTGAAGAAGATTTCTATGATATGCACCATGAGAAAATATCTTCAAACTAAAATGATTGTTTTGCTGTAATAAATTGAACCATATGTACACTATGTTATTCAATCTTTTTTCTTCAAGGCATAAATTGATATTAAAGAACATTTAAGTCATAACACATGGTTATCCAGGCATGAACGAGGCAATAACCCATATAAGTTGTCAAGGTGAAGCCAAAGCATTTATTAGAGGTTTGTGTTGTTTTTGAAAAGTGCATGGTTGGATAAACATGGATTAGTGCTATTATGCTGCTACGATGACTCAAGTGTGTTTTTACAGTGTCAGTAATTTTTATGTTTAAAAATCACTGGTGCAGTATATTAGCTATAATTTATGTTTATCATCTTGTGTACTCTAATAGGTTTCAACAAACCATTTAACACTTCAGCTTGTGCATATACATTACTTAATAGGTATTTATCTTAAAAAAGAGATACTTAACGGGACTTTCAAAGCTTGCAACTGCATGCTAAGAGAGAATACTGCAGCGTTTCCATTAACTTTCTTCTCCCTATTTGCAGTTAACTTTGAGCATTCTGGCCACTTGCCTCTTTGTGCAATGTGCCACCAAACGACACAAGTGGAAGCGAGTATGTTAGTGTCCTTGTCAGCGGGAATGACATCACGTTCTCCCGGCACGGAGTGTCCGTCACACTTGCTAAGTAGGGTGGCTGCACGATATAGCCAACACAGCTGAAAGTATGATGAAGGTACAGCCATCAGTTGCTGCATTGGGGTGTCCTTTCAGGGGGTCTAGTTTGCCTCTGACTGTAGCTGCGTCTATGAGGAGTTTTGCAAACTGTGTGACCTAGACTCTTGTTTTAGAAGAGTCTCCGAGAGAACCCTAGGAGCTGAGTAGATGGGAGGAGGGATGGCAGGGAGTCAGTTGGGACTTCCGAGTCACAGGAGGTTTGCTGCAGCAACACAAGAGGGGACTTCATTTATCATGACACTATTGATCCTTCCAGAGGGTACTATGCTTATTGTTTTTGCTGCAATGATGACCTATTTCTCTTTTGGATATTCTAGGTAGATGAATTACTGTGTTTAGTCTTTTCATAAAGGAGATTGATTCACCTTTAAAATGTACCCAAAGTTGGTGATGCAGTGATATGATTTTGGTCTTTTTTTTTTTTTTAAGTTATATACTTTTTGGCTTACTGATAGTCATGATAGAAATGGATTTGGAGGGGATGTGCTCATGAAACTCTAGCTACCACTTAAAAAAAATGGTGCCACTTTATTCCTTTGTGACATGGCTGGATGAGAGTTTGTTTGGAATCTTGAAATTATGAATATACTGATCCACTCAGTAATAAATTTTTAGAGACTATAAATTCTCGAGTCAATCAAGCACATCAGTTGGCTGAGTTAGCAAACTAGGAGGATTTATTACTCCCTGGAGACAAATCAACCAGGATGAATTGTTTACTATTGAGAACTACTTTTTCCCTTGTAAAAGCCGTGGTGACACTTTGACATCTTATCAGAGAGAACTATTACATCTTGATGATCTTTTCAGTACCAGCAACCTCCGGTAACTGGACCAAAATTGTTTCCTAAATATTTCAGACTTCACTATTTTCATGACAACATCAAAAGTACGTGGTGAACACCATAGGCAGTTTATGCAGAAATGTATGTGGAGTGTGTTTTCAATGAAGAGAATTAAAGGGAGACTTTCATTAGCATCCTGGATGGACAGTTACATCATTTCAAATGGATCAAGAAAGATAATGGTTTAGCTCAAAACTTCCATTAGAGGTAGAACTTTCTAGAATGATGTAGAACTTTCTGGAATGAATCAACTTCTGGATCTGAGCTATCCAGTACATTAGCCCCTAGCCACACATGGCTGTTGAACACTTGAAATGATCAACTTGAGATGCTAGTGCAACTGAACAACTGAATTATCCATGTATTTAATTTCCCCTGGTGGCTCAGATGGTAGAGTCTGTCTGCAGTGCAGGAGACCCGGGTTTAATCCCTGGGTTGGGAAGATCCCCTGGACAAGGAAATGGTAACTCAGTCAAGTGCTCTTGCCTGGAGAACCCCATGGATGGAGGAGCCTGGCAGGCTGCAGTCCATGGGGTCACAAAGAGTCGGACACGACTGAGCGACTTCATTTTCACTTTCTGGAAATAACCATAGGTAGCTAATGATTGCCATATTGGATGGCGCAGGAGCATTAGCCCCTTTAAGAAAAAGCCTGGAGAACAATTTAAGCACTGGGTTAAAGCAGCAGTTATAGATGTTGGCAGGCAGGTATCTGCTTTTAAAAGGCAGTTTAGGACAAATCAGAAAACTTAAGGGAAATGAAAGCCATACAGATTTTGAAATCTAAATAGCAAGAGATCTTACCATAAGAGTGAAGTTATCCATATGAAACTTAGTAGCTTTACAAGTGGGTAAAGATAGGACTGCATTTTATGAAACATGAAGCAGATGAAATATTTTTAACACATATATTTAGAAAGTAGAGAGCATAATAACAAAACATTTTAAACTACTTAGGTGTCAGTATCGGATGTACACCATGGTTATCTTCTGGCTGACACTTTTTCCTTTCCTCTCTCTATTCAATCCTCCCTACAAGTACCAAGGTAATACGCCTCACCTGCCTAAAATTCTTCAAGAATGCTACAGACTGAAAAATAATGTGTCAAAGTATAACTGAATCACCTTTCTGTGTGCCTGAAAACATGGTAAGTCAACTACACTTCAATAAGATATATGTATTAAAAAAAAAAAAAAAGAATGCTACAGACAATATTTGTGTGTCCCTCCAAATCACGTGTTGAAATCCTATACCCAATATAAGAGTTTTAAGATGCAGGGGTCTTGGGAGGTGATTCAGTCCTGAAGGTGGAGCCCCATGAACGGGATGAGTGCCCTTGGAAGAAGAGAAGCAGGGCTTGCATCTCCTCTCTGTCGTGTGAGAGCACAAGAGGACAGCTGTCTGCAAACCAGCAAGAGCGCCCGCACCACATCCTGGCTTAGCACCTTGATCTGCAACCTCTCAGCCTCCAGAACTGGGAGAAATGAACGCTGAAGCCGCAGTGTGTGGTATTCTGTTATCACAGCCTTAGACAAAGGCTTCCCATCACCTCTTAGTTACCTTCCAAGATGATGAGCATTTGACTTCTACCCACGGCACAGTAAAGTGAATGAATTGCCTAGGGGTGGTCAGAAGGGTGCACACGGAGCCCAGAAACTGTCCACAGCGCCTGATTTAAAATTCTGCCTTCAACACATTTCCCCACAGAAGCCCGCAGACCACACATAAACACACTTCTTTTTTATTTTTTAATGGCGGCAACAGCAGAACCCAAGAACATGTCCCTCAAGGCTGCGCAGAGCATCAAGCCTTGAGCTCTGACTCTGGCGCCCCCGCAGCCGCTGCGCGGTCCCTGGAGGGTGGGAGGTCACGGGGTCTAGTGCTCGGCACGCGGGTCCTCCACGCTCAGGCCTCGCGTTTGCAGTGATGATTCCTCGGCTGAGGACTTACCAACCCGCAGGCAGGAACAGCGGTTCTAGAAGCTGCTCCCCCGCTCCATCCCCTTCCAGTCTAGGGGAGGTGCAGTCTCCCCGTAATCAGGATCTAGCCCGAGGTGGCTTCTCTCCCACTGCTGGTTTTCCTTCGTGGTAGCGGAGTCCGGACAGATAGTGTGTACCTCTGAGGGGGTCCTACCCTTGGCCGGGCCTCCCCTGGGCGTTTTCCATTCAACGCTCACTTCATTCCTCCCGTATCCCGGCACCGGTCCAAGCGAAGACTTTCCAGGCCGACCGTCGTCGGCCCGCTTCTGGAGCGGAGCTGGCTCAGGGCGAGAGGACAGACGCTGGGCTCTGAACGTGCTGGGCCCCAAGCACATTTCTGCTGCTCAGTCTCCTCGACAGTAAAGTGGATAAAAACAGTACCTGTTTCAGAAGGCGGCTGTGAAGGCTAAATGTGATTTCTCTAACACACTTAGAGATCTTGGCTTATCGGAGATGCCAGTGTATGTTTGCTATTATTATTTATGAGCCTAAAGCCCATTTGCTATATCACATCATACTCCGTGCTATCCAAGAGAACTGGAGGAGGACATGGCAGCACACCCCAGTGCTCCTGCCTGGAAAATCCCATGGACAGAGGAGCCTGGGGGGCTGCAGTCCATGGGGTCGTTACAGAAGAGTTGACATGACTTAGCCACTAAAATACAACATCAGAGAGCACATACCTTTTGTTTAGAGTGGAAGGCCCCTGTCCCCGTTTTTAAATAGCTTGTGTGATGGTCTCTGTTTTATGCAGTGGATAGGCTGTCCTTTAAACAAGAAGTTCTTATGTTTCAAAAGCAAAATAGCATACTTTGTTCTTTTTCCATTGTCAGGAAGGCAAGTGTCGACAGCCTCACAGGAAAAGTGGTGGAAGCTCCCCTGTTTGTGTATTGAATGGATTATAAGAACCCAGATAACATCTTAAAGACCAGCAGGCTTATGATTGTTTCATTTACCTGTGGAGAAACTTGGGAAATTTGGCTGCAGTCTCGTTGTTCTATTGTAAAAGAAAAGGGGGTTCTTTGTGGACATTCCCCTGCTCAAGGTGCAGATAAACATCTGCCTTGGATGAGAAATAATGTGAAGCTCGAATCTGAAGACCCTTTCCTATCATCCCAGAATTAATTTCTACATACTTGACGAACAGCCATAAAGTCTATTCTTTAAAGGCAAAGGGAGCCAGTGAGCTGAAGAAAACATGCGAAGAACTGAGTCAAGCAATTCCAAACGTGGAGACACGTGGAGAAATATTCTGCCCACCATCTTGGGCTTTTCTTATTTCTAATGCCATACCAAACAATCCTGTGACTGTGTAACAGCAAGAAAAAACACACAAATGTAAAATCTGTATCTTTGCCTCTTCGTCCAAGATATCCAAACTTATAACTATCTAAAGATATTAGAGTCTTAAACTTCATAGCAATCATTTTAAATCCATTTTTTACTAGACAAACTCCCACACTGCTCTTTATTGTGCTTTATGTATAAAGGTCTCCAGAATCATTGCTGAACAGTTAAATTAAAAAAATGGCGTAAATATTTTACTACTTTAATTTATGGGTCTTAAAATATCAGTATTCCTAGCAAATAGGTGGCACTCACAATGATTATCAATCATTTTTACCTTTATTCCCACCTCACTTACTTACACATTCATTCAGGCAGCTACTCACTTGACACTCAGTGCGTCTGGCACCTGCTAAGCATCGGGAATGCAAAGGCAGGTGAACTTTGACGGTCGTGTGCTCAGTTGTGTCTGACTCTGCGACCCCATGGACTGTAGGCCACTAGGCTCCTCTGTCCATGGAATTTTCTGGGCGAGAACACTGCAGTGGGTTGCCATTTCCTTCTCTGGGGGACCTTCCTGACCCAGGGATTGAGCCTGTGTGCCTTGCATCTCCTGCACCGCCAGGTGGATTCTTTACCACTGCAACCTCTGGGAGGCCAGATTTCAGAATACTCGAGTGGGTTGCCGTTTCCTTTTCCAGGGGATCTTCCCAACCCAGGAATCGAACCCAGGCCTCCCTCACTGCAGGTGGATTCTTTACCAACTGAGTCACCAGGGAAGCCCAATAATACTTGGTAACTGTCCTCAAAATGCTCACTGGCTATGGACCTAGAGATTATCATACCAAGTGAAATAAGTCAGAAGGAGCAAGACAAATATCATAAGATATCGCTTATATGTGGAAGCTAAAATATGGTGTAAAAGAACCTATCTACAAAAGAGAAGCAGATTCACAGATGTAGAGATCAGACTTGAGGTTGCCAAGGGGGAGGGAGGTGGGGAAGGAAGGCAATGCCTGAATTTTTGTGCTAAGTAAACATCGGTAGAAAATCGGGGAAGCAAACCTAGAATCTACTGCTCATTCTGTATCCCCATGACAGCTGGGGACTCAGAAGAACTTCTGGATACAGCGTATTCTTGGCTGTTACAGGCAGAATGAGAGGTTCTCTGAACATAAAGATGGGTTTGACGCTCACGGTGGGAGAGTGATTTGTAAATATATAGATTAAGTTTCCCCATAAAATTAGGTTGCAAACCAAGAATGGATGTATTTACTAAGAATGCTGATGCAAAAGTACGTTGGGAAGGAAAGGTGTGTTATTTACTTACATAAGTATGGCTCCAGGTCTGCCTCTCTGGTTATTACAGGCAGCTGGTAAAGAAGGTCTGTAACACCTGAGGAGCTGTCTCTCACTTTGGATCTGCCTGATCTCATCCCGGGTCAGCCTCTGGAGACAGACACTGGAGCTCCATGGTAGCAAAGTCCAGCACACGGATCTGAGCTGGAGTTTGAGCCTCGGGAGTGCATTGCTGTGAGCTTCCAGGCACCTTTCCTTGCTGACTTACCATCTCTGGGACCTCAGGCCGTTTCTGTGAAGTCCCTGAGCTTCCGTTTTTCTCGTGGGTAGAATGAAGACACAAATTTTTAACCTTGAGGATTCCCCGTGATAATCTGAGCATTATCAGAATGGGGAATTTGCCTTAGCTTGCACTGATGCCCAGCTCCTAGAAGAGTAGGCTCTTCATAAATAGCTGTTGATTGAATTAATGAATGTGTGTATGTAAAGGATGTAAGAGTGTCTAGAATCTAATAGGTTCTTAATAATCATGTATTGGTTCCTTTTCCCTTCCATAAATCAGCATGGGCGTTTCCTCCTCCCAACTCCCAAGTTCAGCTGAATGTCCTGAAAATGGACAGAGAAAGTATCATCGAATGAAATCTTGTTGCAAACCAATATTCCACAGTGTTCCACTGGTTTCCCAGGACAGTTCATAGAAGCTATTTAAGAGTATAACTGTGTCAGGTCTGAGAAGGTTGGGGGATGTGGCCTTAAACAGATTTCTTTACTCTGGGGCTGTTCAAAGCCCTTACTGTTCATGTATGCGTGTGTGCATTCTCCATGCAAGAGGGGATCACAATACACAGCTTCCCAATCACATTCGATCAGAGGACCCTTTGGTCACAGAGTAACTCAGGAACCTCGTATGAGCAAACTCCTTGGGAAATGTGGATCGAGTCATTAGCTTGAAGAGCAGACACAAAGCAAAAAGCGTTTATTTTTATAGGACAGTAAAACGCTTTTTTTTTAGGTCAGGGAAGGCTTATTTAAGAACGAGATGTGGAGTTCTCACAACCCAAGACAGTCATCGAGGAAATTTCATTTCAATGAAGCATTTAAATGAGTGGAAACAAATGAACATAAAATAAGTATATAATAACACCTTGGGAAAATTAACCATCTCTCCATTTAACATCTGTCACATAGGTAATCGCAGCAACTAGATTGATTATGGAATAGGAAACTGCAAGTTTAAAAAAGCAGCAGCTGAGTTTGCTCATGTCACCTGCAAAGGGACTACTTCTTTGGCAGATTAATATTGCACAAAGGTTTGAAGTTTCATTAAAGAAGCCTGGTTGGATGGTGTTAACAGTCAGTTACAGAATGTGTGTGTGTAATCAGACAAAACATTGCATTCGGCTATTAGAAGATATAATGGCATTATTTATGCACTCTGGGTCGTGCTATGCCTTAAGTGACGTCTTTTCACAAGGAAGCTATGTAACATTGTGGCATATCTGTAACAATGAAAATGTAATCAGCACATTAATTATAAAATGGCAGGTAGATTCCTCTGCATCATGATTTGGTGTTAGTTGGGAATTTTTTTTCTTGTGCAATTTTATAATACTTCAGTGTCTATTGTAGTTTTGAAATGTGTACATGTTTGCATTTTCTGAAATGTTTGGTTATGGATAATGAAAAGAATTTTTTTTTAATGACCAAAACCAAATAGCACAACAAATACCTTACATTGAATTCTTTTTTACTTAAATTCTATATCAACGGGTGTCCACACCGGCAGATTACACTCCTTTCTTTACATGTAAACTTCCTGCTGAAAGCAGGTCAGAGTTAACAGTTGGAGCAACTTGGAGACTTATTTTTTAAACAATTAGTTTTATGTTCTTTTAAATAATTGCTTCATTATATTTTGTACATCTGTGCAGGGGTTCGATGACAACATTGGTAAATTTCCAAATAGTTGTAAAACTGGGGAATACCGGTTAAGCAATAATGTAACCCACCTGTGGGCGGGAGAAGAGTCTTTATACAATAGCAACCCTGCCCTCCCCAAATTCCTTTAACAAAAGGATTAATTCTACTCCGTGAGGAAATGGTTTTGATCCAGGTGAGGATATCAGACACTGTATTTTTAAAGAAGATAGGCTGTAAGTCGCTCAGAAGAGACTGACAAAAATGATAAAAGATTTGGAAAACAAGACCTATGAGAGAAGGTTAAGAGCATGGGGATATTCATTCCAGCTGAAGGAGGCTGAGGGGAGAGATAACTGTCTGCCTAAAAGTTAAATAATGATACATGCAAAGGAGGCATTACTTATCATTAGTGGAGAGAGAGGGCGGTTAAAAGAGAAGAACTACACCAATTTTACTTAATATTAGGAACAGTTTTTGTGATACAAAGAGCAATTACATGAAAGAGTTAAATGCCAGGAAAGTCTAGGCTTTGCAGCCATGGAATCAAGAGAGAGTTTGTTGCAACTCCTTTAGAATACATTTGAAACACACTGAAGCTAGTCTGTGGCCTGGAAAATGGGCTGGAACTCAGCTCCTCTGCTGAAAATGATGGTGTGAGTTCTTCATTGCTGTAATAACTTGTTTAGTCAGGAAGGAAAGGTGTATCAGGACATTCATAGATCCATAAATCCTTCCTAAGGGACAAGCATCAAAATTCAGCAAAAATATTCTTAAATATTTGACTTAGAAATTACTGATGTTTTCAGGAGAGAAGCATAGTTAGCAAACACGAGAGCTCCGTGTAACCTTGACTTGGGGAAACCACACCGCTCTCAATCCCAGACCACCCTGTCCAGGTTGAGTCCACCCCACTGCCCAGCCCAGGCGCCAGCCTGGGGCAGGACGTGTCCGCTGCATCCCTGGCCACGGCGGCTGGCTCGGGACAGGACCCTGAAGCCAGCCCTCAGTCTCGTGCCGGAACTGTTAAGAGGGCGGCATCCTCTTTGCTCTGCCGCTTCTCAGCTGGTAGAAAGTAACCTGGAATTGCTGGAGATCATGCCGCTGCGTAGAAAAATTTGCCTCAGAATGAAGAGGAAAAGTGAAGCAGAAAGATGAATAAAGAAAACAGGAGATTGTGTGGATAATACATGTGAACCCCTGAGTACAGTCATGCCTGAAGCTGACTATTTTCAGACTTCTACGTGAATTAATGAATTCCTTTTAGTTGTTTTTAACAATACTTTTTAAGGCAATGATCTCTGCCCCATAAAACTTAACTTTTTAGAGTGGAGAGACAGACAATAAACATTCAGTTCAGTTCAGTCACTCAGTTGTGTCTGACTCTTTGTGACCCTATGGACTGCAGCACGCCAGGCTTCCCTGTCCGTCACCAACTCCTGGAGCTTGCTCAAACTCAGGTCCAATTGAGTCAGTGATGCCATCCAACCGTCTCATCCTCTGTCGTCCCCTTCTCCTCCTGTCTTCAAACTTTTCCAGCATCAGGGTCTTTTCCAATGAGTCAGTTCTTTGCATCAGGTGACCAAAGTATTGGAGTTTCAGCTTCAGCATCAGTCCTTCTGATGAATATTCAGGACTGATGTCCTTTAGGATGGACTGGTTGGATCTCCTTGCAGTCCAAGTGATTCTCAAGAGTCTTCTCCAACACCGCAGTTCAAAAGCACCAATTCTTTAAATAGTGGATCATATAAACTGACAGAAGGAGATGAGTGCTGTAGAGAAAGGACAAAAGTAGAGCAGGTCAAGCTGTGTGTGGGGGACAAATTTGTAAATGGGTGGCTAAGCTAGGACCTTCTGAGGAGGTGACAACTGAGTAAAGAAGAAGGATATGGGGGGAACATCTGGAGAAGAATTATTGCTAAGATGTATTTCACAAAGTCTAGATTTTAAGACAGGAGATAAATAAAGGGCACTAAGCGACACAAGCATCTCTACCCTCCCCTCTTTTCTCAGACAGAAGCGTGTGGATTTTAGCTGACCTTGGGCAGGTATTCATTAACAAGGAGTATAATTTCATTCTCAAAAGAGCCTTCTAGATTTTAAAAGCTGAAATCTAGAGCACACTTGGTTTGTCTAAATACACGCATGTAATTCTTCTCATATAGATGTATTTATACGTATTTGCATGAAAACTTTAATTTTTCTCAGTATTGCTTACAGGTAACATTTCTGCTTATGGGCAAATATGAGCTATTCGCCCTTTGCTTTACTTTTGAAGAATAAATCAAAATTTAAGTCTGGTACAATGATTCCACAATCAGAGTTTAGAATATTTTCTAAACAACCACTTAGAACAAACTCTACTAAGGAAGAAAGTATCAGCTTTAACAGAAGCAATCCTGGCAAACAATTATTTTCATTACAGTGCTGACAATTATGTAAATGTGTCTTGAACTGCAATGGGCACCTAATTATGACACCTAATTATGCCAATTTATTTATACACCTCCTTGAACAATATTTTATTTATAACTCCCCCACTCAGCCCAAGACAAGACAATGTCAGGAAGCATCATTCAGAGATGATTACCTCATGTTTGCGATACCAACACAGCTCATCTCTATGAACCGGGACAATCTGGGGTGAGCCCTACTTATGGGACAGTTTGCTTTTTGCCAGTCACTTTGGGATATCAGAAGGTGAGCAGACATGACTGTGGCTCCAGCTGAGGCAGTAATGGAGCTTGCTGTTCTAGGAGATGTTCCTAGCAGAGGAGGCTATCCCATCACATCTTACTTAGGCAAAAAATCAGCATCAGTAATTCTTTCTACTATGTGTGAGCAAATTATTCGATTCTAAACCACTAACAAGAGATAAGCAGTAACACTATATCACAGGGTCACTTTTATCATTTAGATGGGATTTTTTTCTTTCCTTTTTTTTTTTTTTCTTTTTTCTTTCTTTCTTTTCCTTTTCTTTGTAAAACCCAATTCCACTTCTTGGAATTAGATGCCGTTTCTTGAACTTGGTAGATAAGAGTTATGGCATCACTACCTGGATCACTTCCCCAGAGGCTCTGCATCTAAGTGATTTATTGGGAAAGTGATGTCAGTTAAGGGGGATGAAGGAAACAAGAACATCAGGGGAAGGGATCAGGCGAGGAAGTGAACTTGGTTGGAAACCATCTCCATCCCGACCAAAGGGGGTCCTCTGGAGTGTGGGTTTCCTTACAGAGTCGGCCTCTCCCTGAGGCTCCTGTTTGGATGATCTAGTCACCTGTCTCGGTCTGGGGGCAGTGGGGCTGGGGATGGAGGGAAGGGGTTGGTAGCCTCCCAGGACAGGAAGTTCCCCTTTCCCCCGGGAACATTTCCCCCATCTATACTCACAGCAATAGTGGATCGAGAGCTGGCTGAGGTCCAAAAAGCAGCCTCTGCAGGATCCCAGCATCCCAGGTGGCTGTCGCACCGCCCAGACTGTCCTAAAGAGTTTAAAGACGGTTCCCTATACCGCCAGCATGGACTTCAGCTTGAGGAATGTGAAATCAAGCTTTAAATAAACTCTTATTCTTGAAATGCTGAGGCGATGCTGAAAGGGACTAAAAATATGGAAAATTCTAGGCCTTTGTAAAATTAAGAGGTCAGAGATAAGTGATCTCTCACTTCTGAACCCCTCAAATTCTACATGATTTTCAAGGACTTTTTTTCTTTCCAGAATGTCTACCTTGCTATAGTATTCTAAGATAACCTAAATTTTTGCTTGCATATCTGACAACTGACTCATTGGAAAAGTCCCTGATTCTGGGAAAGATTGAGGGCAGAAGGAGAAGGGGGGCTCAGCGGATGAGATGGCTGGATGGCATCACCAATGCAATGGACATGGACTTGCCCAAACTTCGGGAGATGGTGAGGGACAGGGAGGCCTGGCCTGCTGCAGTCCACGGGCTCACAAAGTGTCAGACATGACCGGGTGACTGGACAACAGCAATGTGCATAGCTGAGGGACCCAAAGGAGCAGAAAGGGATCTACCCAGGTCTGAGACTGTATCTAGGCACTTGAAACTCAAAGTGTGGTCTGAAGACTTACTAGGAGCACAGCCCCCAACTCAGACCTACTGAACCAAGATTTTAACACAGATCCACAGGCTATTCACGTGCATATTCAAATTTGAAAAGGGTTAAGATATATGACCTTGTTGAAATAAACTGATGCTTTTGAAGTGTGGTGTTGGAGAAGACTCTTGAGGGCCCCATGGACTACAAGGAGATCCAACCAGTCCATCCTAAAGGAGAACAGTCCTGAGTGTTCATTGGAAGGACTGATGCTGAAGCTGAAACTCCAATACTTTGGCCACCTGATGCGAAGAGCTAACTCATTGGAAAAGACCCTGATGCTGGGAAAGATTGAAGGCAGGAGGATAAGGGGATGACAGAGGATGAGATGATTGGATGGCATCACCGACTCAATGGACATGAGTTGGAATAAACTCCGGGAGTTGGTGATGGACAGGGAGGCCTGGCGTGCTGTGGTTCATGGGGTTGCAAAGAGTCAGACATGACTGAGCAACTGAACTGAACTGAAATAAACTGATAATAACTTAACAATCCCTTAAAATTTTGGACCCTTTGGATGGAGAGGGAGTGGGGAAAGGGACTGGCAGTTAAGAGCTGAACTAAGTAAAATCTCCCCAAATGGACGAAATGGAACCGTTTTCTGACTCAAGTGAAATAGGGAAGGCTGCCTTGAGTGAGTCTGTGACTGTTTTCATTTTGTGTTCAACTGTGAAAGAGCCGTGCACCTTATGAGCTTTGCCAACCTGTCACCTGCCTCTTCCGGTTCCTCTTTGACAGGTCAGGGACAACTTCTCTAGGAAACTATTCCATACCTTCTACTAAATCTCAGAAAGCCTTACTTTCATGGGTTACAGAAAGCAGAAAACAAAATTAAAGGGTTTTTTTTCCATTAATTTTCATTGAAGTATTGTTGCTTTACAAGTGTGTTTTAGTTTCTACTTCACAGCAAAATGAATCAGTTATACATGTACTTGTAGCCCCCGATTTTAACATGTCCTTCCCACTTAACTCACCACAAAGTTTTGGGTAACTTCCCTGAGGGGTAGAGTAGGTTCTCATTAGTTATCTACTTTATACACGGTATCAGGAGTATGCATATGTTAACCCCAGTCTCCCAGTGCCTCCTACTCCCCGCTTTCCCTCTTGGTATCCATACTCTCGTCTCTACATCTGTGCCTCTGTTCCTGCTTTGCACATAAATTGATCTGTGCCACTTTTCTAGATCCGACATATATGTATTATTATAGGATACTTTTCTTTTTCTAACTTCACTCTGTATAACATTCTCTAAGCCCATCCACATCTCTGCAAAGGACCCAATTGTGTTCCTTTTTAAGACTGAGTAATATTCAGTTCAGTTCAGTTCAGTCACTCAGTCGTGTCCAACTCTTTGCAACCCCATGAGTCACAGCACACCAGGCCTCCCTGTCCATCACCAACTCCCAGAGTGTGCTCAAACTCATGTCCATCAGGTTGGTGATGCCATCCAGCCATCTCATCCTCTGTCATCCCCTTCTCCTCCTGCCTTCAATCTGTCCCAGCATCAGGGTCTTTTCTAATGAGTCAGCTCTTCACATCAGGTGGCCAATGTATTGGAGCTTCAGCCTCAGCACCAGTCCGTCCAATGAATATTCAAGACTCATTTCCTTTAGGAGAGACTGGTTTGATCTCCTTACTGTCCAAGGGACTCAAGAGTCTTTTCCAACACCACAGTTCAATAGCATCAGTTCTTCAGTGCTCAGCTTTCTTTATAGTCCAACAGTCACATCCATACATGACTACTGGAAAAACCATAGCATGTGGACTTTATTCAGTAAAGCAATGTCTCTGCTTTTTAATACGCTGTCTAGGTTGGTCATAGCTTTTCTTCCAAGGAGCAAGCGTCTTTTAATTTCATGGCTGCAGTCAACATCTGCAGTGATTTTGGAGCCCATGAAAATAAACTCTGTCACTGTTCCCACTGTTTCCCCACATATTTGCCATGAAGTAATGGGACCAGGTGTAATGATCTTAGTTTTCTGAGTTTTAAGCCAACTTTGTCACTCTCCTCTTTCACTTTGATTAAGAAGCTCTTAGTTCTTTGCTTTCTCCCATAAGGGTGGTGTCATCTGCTTATCTGAGGTTATTGATATTTCTCCCGGCAATCTTGATTCCAGCTTGTGCTTCTTCCAGCCCAGCATTTCTCATGATGTACTCTGCATACAACTTAAATAAGCAGGGTGACAAAATACAGCCCTGACGTACTCCTTTTCCTATTTGAAACCAGTCTGTTGTTCCATGTCTGGTTCTAACTGTTGCTTCTTGACCTGCATACGGATTTCTCAGGAGGCAGGTAAGGTGGTCTGGTATTCCCATCTCTTTCAGAATTTTCCACAGTCTATTGTGATCCACACAGTCAAAGGCTTTGGCATAGTCAATAAAGCAGAAATAGATGTTTTTCTGGAATTGTCTTGCTTTTTTGATGACCTAACAGATGTTGGCAATTTAATCTCTTGTTCCTCTGCCTTTTCTAAATCCAGCTTGAATTTAAATTCAATTTAAATTCTAAATCCAGTCTTCACATACAGTTGAAGACTTGCTTGGATAATTTTGAGTATTAATTTGCTAGCGTGTGAGATGAGGGCAATTGTGTGGTAATTTGAGCATTCTTTGGCATTGCCCTTCTTTGGGATTGGAATGAAAACTGGTCTTTTCTAGTCCTGTGGCCACTGTTGAGTTTTCCAAATGTGTTGACATATTGAGTACAGCACTTTCACAGCATCATCTTTTAGCATTTGAAGTATCTCAACTGGAATTCCATCACCTCCATTATCTTTGTTCTTAGTGATGCTTCCTAAGGCCCACTTGACTTGGCATTCCAGGATGTCTGACTCTAGGTGAGTCATCACCCCATCGTGGTTATCTGGGTCATGAAGATCTTTTTTGTACAGTTCTTCTGTGCATTCCTGCCCCCTCTTCTTAATATCTTCTGCTTCTGTTAGGTCCATATCATTTCTGTCCTTTATTGGTCCTATCTTTGCATGAAAAGTTCCCTTGGTATATCTAATTTTCTTAAAGAGACCTCTAGTCTTTCCCATTCTATTATTTCCCTCTATTTCCTTGCACTGATTACTGAGGAAGGCTTTCTTATCTCTCCTTGCTCTTCTTTGGAACTTTGCATTCAAATGGGTATATCTTTCCTTTTCTCCTTTGCCTTTAGCTTCTCTTCTTTTCTCAGCTATCTGTAAAGCCTCCTCAGGTGCCTTTTTGCATCTCTTTTTCTTGGGGATGATCTTGATCATTGCCTCCTGTACAATGTCTCAAACCTCTGTCCATAGTTCTTCAGGCACTCTGTCTATCAGATTTTATCCCTTGAATCTATTTGTTACTTTCACTGTATAATCATAAAGGATTTTATTTAGGTCATATCTGAATGGTCTAGTGGTTTTCCCTACTTTCTTCAATTTAAGTCTGAATTTGGCAACAAGGAGTTCATGATCTTAGCCACAGTCGGCTTCTGGTCTTATTTTTGCTGACTGTATAGAACTTCTACATCTTTGGCTGCAAAGAATATAATCAACCTGATTTTGGTATTGACCATCTGGTGATGTCCATGTGTAGAGTCTTCTCTTGTGTTGTTGGAAGAGGGTGTTTGCTATGACCAGTGTGTTCTCTTGGCAAAACTCTTGTTAGTCTTTGCCCTGCTTCATTCTGTACTCCAAGGCCAAATTTACCTGTTACTCCAGGTGTCTCATGACTTCCTACTTTTGCATTCCAGTCCCCTATACTGAAAAGGACATCTTTTGGGGGTGTTAGTTCTAGAAGGTCTTGTAGGTCTCCACGGAACCATTCAACTTCATTTCTTCAGTGTTACTGGTTGGGGCATAGACTTGGATTACTGTGATATTGAATGGTTTGCCTCGGAAATGAACAGAGATCATTCGGTCATTTTTGAATGCACCCAAAAACTGCATTTTGGACTCTTTTGTTGACTATGATGGCTACTCCATTTCTTATAAGGAATTCTTGCCCACAATAGTAGATATAATGGTCATCTGAGTTAAATTTGCCCATTCCAGTCCATTTTAGTTCACTGATTCCTGAAATGTCGACATTCACTGTTGCCATCTCCTGTTTGACCACTTCCAATTTGCCTTGATTCATGGACCTGACATCCCAGGTTCCTAATATTGTTCTTTACATCATCGGACTTTACTTCCATCACCAGTCGCTTCCACAACTGGACATTGTTTTCTCTTTGGCTCTGTCTCTTCATTCCTCCTGGAGTTATTTCTCCTCTCTTCTTCAGTAGCATATTGGGCACCTACCGACCTGGGGAGTTCATCTTCCAATGTCATATCTTTTTGCCTTTTGATACTGTTCATGGGGTTCTCAAGGCACGAATACTGAAGTAGTTTGCCATTCCCTTCTCCAGTGGACCACATTCTGTCAGACCTCTCCACCAAGACCTGTCCATCTTGGGTGGCCCTACGTGGCATGGATCATAGTTTCATTGAGTTAGACAGGCTGTGGTCCATGTGGTTAGTTTTCTGTGATTGTGGTTTTCAGTCTGTCTGCCCTCTGAAGGATAAGAGGCTTATGGAAGCTTTCTGATGGGAGAGACTGATTTTTGGGAACACCGGGTTTGTTCTGACGGGCAGGGCCGTGCTCAGTAAATGTTTAATCCAGTTTTCTCTTGGTGGGTGGGCATGTTCCCTCCCTGTTGTTTGACCTGAGACCAAACTATGGTGGGGATAATGAAGATAATGGCGACCTCCTTCAGAAGGCCCCATGCGGGCACTCCCGCACTCCATGCCCCTAACCCTGCATCAGGCCACCGCCGACCCACGCTTCCACCGGAGACTCCTGGACACTCACAGACAAGTCTGGGTCCGTCTCCTGTGGGGTAACTGCTCCTTTTCCTGGGCCCTGGTGGGCACAGGTTTCGTTTCTACTCTCCAAGCGTCAGTTTCCCCAGTCGTGTGTAGGCTCTGGCAGCTCTAAGGTGGGGCTAATGCTGACCCCTCCATGGAGGGGGACTTACGCCATGTTCAGCTCTGCTGCACCCAGAGCCCCTGCATTGGTAGGTGGGTTTTGTTTTAAACCACTAAGGGCTTCTCTCTAGCTCAGTTGGTAAAGAGTCTGCCTGCAATGCAGGAGACCCTGGTTCGATTCCTGGGTCAGGAAGATCCCTGGAGAAGGAAATGACAGCTCACTCCAGTATTCTTGCCTGGAGGATCCCATGGACAGAAGAGCCTGACGGGCTACAGTCTGTGAGGTCGCCAGAGTCGGTCACGGCTAAGCACACACAGCACAGCACAGCTCTTTACCACGAGTGCCTCTGACACTTGGGAAGTCGCAAAACGTACTTGAGAAAACGTCCTGGAGAAAACCTTGGGTGCAAGGGCCGTTGTTTGTGCTCGTGGGGGCCGTCCCTTCAAGAGGTTGTTATTCCGCACTCACTGACCAAGCTTAGCATTGCAGGTGAGTTGGAATTCTTTGCAGTCTGTAATATTTGGCAGGATTCATTGGGACTCAGTAGGCCTGAGGGCCCCCGTATATTCCACATGATGTTTTTTTAAAATATGATCAGCTTTTTTAAAAAAAAAATGCAAATATGTGTAAGAGCTATAAATTCTCCTGTTTTAAATATCATGTTGTCCCCTGGGAGAATCTCATGGGTATAGATAATTACTTCTATATGGGGAAAATGAATCACAACATTTTTGATGCATATCTATATTCTTTTGGCAGGTCTCTGGCATGAATCACAGCAAATGAATGAAACATTTTCTGAATTTTACTAGCACCAACATACTATACCTCAAACTCAGAAAATATATGTAAGAAAGAGCAAGATAAAATATTTCTCCCCCATCCATTCTATCCCTCTTAAAAGTATAATTAGAAAACAATAGAATAGATCAATCTTCCATCTCATCTGTGGAAGATGCCCAAGAACAAAGCCTTCCACTGATCAGTGGACTAGGACAAGATCTGTTTAGGGTGGAAACAGATTATCAGAATGTTTTTTAAATTCTAAAGACCCCTTAAGTTCTCAGGTGGATCCCATGACAGTTCTCTTGGCTTCCCAATACCATGCAATATATGTCTTTTATTCTGTCAGCCATCATGTATTATGCCTCTACTAAATGGCTGGCACTTGGCTAGCTTTCTGAGAGGGTCTTAATAATGTGAAGGGTCTCATGTCGGCTCTTAATAATGTGAAGTTTTAACAGAGGAAGCAAACACTGAATCCAGTATTTAATTTTATATCAGTCATATCTCTATTAGGTAAATGAACAAAGCACTCTAGGTATACAGAGAAGGAGGCCCTCCCTCTGCCAAGTCACCGATGGGTTCCCAAAGAGGACAGTCTTTAGGAATGAGATTTCTCCAGGAGGATGAGGGGGAGCACTCAGATCATCATAACAATAATAGCTAATTTTTGTTGCAAACCTACCATGTGCCAGAGCCTGACCAAGCACTACTCTTGTGTTAACTTACTTTAATCTTCACAACATCCCTAGAAAGTATCTAATATTATTAGCTACTCACAGTATATGAGTAATTCGTTTTCTATGGAATTCATTTCTTTAAAAAATCACACTCATAGTCACAAAAGTATGTGAGAGTCTTGTTTCCAACTGCAAAGTCTTGTGAGGTATGATGGAAGCAACGGGAATAGGGAGGAGGTGTGTTGGAGACAGAGTGGAGCACTCCTTGGGCCAGGTCATGGGGAACTTGTCCCCATGCCAAGGAGCCAGGACTACATCCTGTCAGAGATGAGACTGCTTTAAGAGTTTTGAAGCAGAATGACATTTAAGACTAGTTTTGCAGTTAAAAATCAGTGACTGTGTGGAGCATGAATTGGGAAAGAGTCAGATTTGCTGCCTTGCATTAGGGGACTGCTTGCATTGCTAGGCATGAAAAAATAATAAATGTCAGGAAAGAAGCTGGTGAAATTGAGAGGTATATCTGAGGCACCCTAGGAAGGTCTTGAGGATTCATTGATTGGTGAGTTCTCTGATGTATGTAAAGAGATTCAGTCCAGTTCAGTTCAGTTCAGTCCCTCAGTCATGTCTGCCTCTTTGCAACCCCATGGACTGCAGCACCCCAGGCCTCCCTGTCCATCACCAACTCCCGGAGTTCACTCAAACCCATGTCTATCCAGTCAGTGATGCCATCCAACCATCTCATCCTCTGTTGTCCCCTTCTCCTCCTGCCCCCACTCTTTCCCAGCATCGGGGTCTTTTCGAATGAGTCAGGTCTTCACATCAGGTGGCCAAAGAATTGGAGGGATTCCAATTAAAAGATGACTTTTAAGTTTCTAGACTGGATCTCTAAACTCGGCAAATGGCTAGACTGGTTAGGTATGTCTCCCCAGTGAGGATGTAGGAAAAGAGGAGCCAGTTTTGGGGACTGTGTGAAGCATTTGCACCTGTGGAGTTGTTAGGACTGGAATGACTTTGGGACATCCAGTGGAAGGCTCCCAGCAGGTTGTTGGAGAGAAAAGTATGAAATGTCTGCACACACGCACACGCCTATACAAACACACGGCTGGATTCACGGGTTAGACACGCTGTCGTGCATCTAGTCAGTCTCTCACTGAAAAACGTTGCTGCAGGACCTGAATGCTCCACATATTGAAGATCCTTAATAAATCAAAGAGCATTTGTTGAGAGAATGTCTGAATTCTGTCCCCCAAAAAGGAGACAAAAGTTCTGTGGTCAAAGTAGGTTTTAATCCACATGACCACAACTCATCTTGATATTTCAAGGAAAAATGATTCTTGTCCTCTTCTCCAAATATGACATGTTGTTTGATGAGGGGGTAAAATTTGCTGCCCTTCTTTTTATCATAATTCAGAGTTTTGCAGGCTGGGGGCAAAGTAAATGAAAAAAAATTCACTTTCATTGAGTGGCTGTAGAAAGAGTATTCAGAACGGTATAGAAATTAAAATTTACAGTTGGTGTAAGTTTGATATAAACCTTTAAACTAATGTGTATGTGAGAAAATCTGTTTTATCATCTCTGAATATTCTGAAATTTCTCAAGAGCTAACCTCTGTTTTATTAGAAAAATCACAGGCACATCTCAGAGTCTCCCATTCCTTCCTCAAGTGAGGAATGGAAAGTGATCCTGGGCCAAAAGTGAGCCTTTTGCCATTCAACAAATATTTATTTTGTGAAACATCTTGTAAGGAAAGACCTCTACAGATTTTCAGATCTTATGGACTCTTTGGATATCCTAAAATAGATGAATCTCATGGTAAAAACTATTACATTTTTAAAAATGCATTCACTTATACTAAATATAATTGTAGCTTGGAGGCAAAGCTTGTTTATATGATGCTTCTCAGTCTTGCCACATATTAGTTGAAATCCCACACACAGACCCAAACAGAAAGGAAAACCCAGTATTTCAGACAAGGTTTGCTTTTCTCTCTTGTTTTCCTCCACTTTACTGCCTGTGAAGTAAGTTGCTGGGAGGCATGGTTCTCCAGACAATGTAGCTGACTGCTTAGCAGTAGTGAGAGTGAGGCTCAGAGGAAATCCAAAGATAAAGAGGAGAAAGAAAATGGAGCAAGGGGGAAACTGATCCAAATAGGCGCCAACATCCTGAAAACAATAATAAGAAAATCTTCGGGGGAGAGAGAGCTTCCAGAAGAAAGGCATGTCCAAACGCTTAACACCAGGCAGAAAGTCCTCTATAACCCAGAGGTATGGGGTAGCGGGGGGGGCGGGGGGTGGTGGGTGGGAGGGAGGTTCAGGATGGGGAGACACGTGTGCAACCATGGATGATTCACATCGATGTATGGCAGAAACCACCACAATAGTGTCAAGAGATAGCACGCTTTAGTTGGATATTTGAAGACATCTACCTCCGTCTGAAATGTGAAAAATAAAAGAATGCACTCTCCTTAAGGAGAAAAATACCCTTGTAAAGGATATGCCTGCTGGGTTCCTGCCTAATCCAGGATGGCAGTATTTCTTCAGACTTGGTTTCTTATCATCTACACAAAGAGGGTCTTGCTGTTTAGAATTTCGTCTTCGTGGAAAAAACAAAGGACTTGAATTAGCCTATGTGGGATGGAGGCCCAGACTGCCACTTTCTGCAAGAGTCATCATACAGAAATCTCCCTGGGATTCGAAGTCTCCGTTTTCTCATCAGGCAAATGGAAAAAAGTAAACCCCATCCACTCCTTACGAAGTTTAAATATGAGTAGCCAGGAGAAGGTACTCCCTGTCTCATCAGATTCTGCTTTGAAAGCGTTCTCTCAAGAGCCCACTGCAGCTCTGACAACTTCAGAATCGAAGAAGCTGCCTGAAGGGTTTCTCCAACAAGCAGCTCACAGCAGCCTGTGCTAGGACTATTGCAGAGGCGATGAGAGAGGAAAGCACGCACCTGGGAACCTGCCCTTTGCTCCTTAGCTAGACTAGACATTGATGAAACAAGAGTTCTCCTTCAGGTCTTCTGTAAGACAGTGTTTCACTCTGAAAGGCAACGAGAAAAGCGTGTGCACGAGAGCACTTGGAAATCGGCAGCACTCTTTAGTATATGACATTGTGATTATTGCCGAAGCCCGAGCCAGGTATGCAGGTACCATGTTATGCTGGCTTTGGACAGTGTCCCTCTCTTCACTGGAGCGCTAATGCCTGACCTCCTGCTTGACTTGAACTACTGAATCTTCTATTATCCTCTTCATTGATTTGGAGAAGCCAGCACAAATAAAACCCACACGACTGTCTCCAACAACAAGGAATCTTTAACTGTGCATCATTTGGCAGTGGCATTATCTTAAGACTATTATCCAGTGTATAAATGTTTATTGCCTTGCTTTAAGATGCACAATGCAAGATTAACAATCGTGGTGTTTTTTTGTATAAATGCAATATTTCTGCTATTGTGTTTGTGGAATTCAGCTAGATAATAATTGATTCCGTGACAGGGATTGGCTAATTTGCCAACAGTATAGTATAAAACACATTTATACAGTCAATTACACCCAAGTGCATGGCCTATTTGCTTTATAATTTCATAAACTTGCCAGCAATTTAAATAAAAAAGTTCCATTAAATTATCATATCATGTGATGGAATGATATTGCCAAGTATATTAAACCATGTGTGTTCAGCCAGAATTAATTAAATATTATTACTTTTTTCTTATTAACACATTGAACTTACCCTTCCTACTCTCTACTCGAAATAGAAGCCTATTAGTGAACAAAGTAAACTTAAGGGCAAAGTTTAAACATTTTCCTGAGGGTGTTTCATTAAGAACCCTGGTTCTTTTGTTTAAACATTTGCTCTTGGTAAATGTACTTGTATTGTGAAAATATTTTATGTTCTTAGATATGAATACTGGGAAAGTTTAAAGAATACCTTTACTTGAATTATTCAGGTATTCAAAAAGGGAACGCCGATGTCTTTAGCATAGAGAAAGTCATGATATAAATTATTTCAGTATTCTTTATCATTCTATTGTTATTTGTAACTCTATGAATCTATTCTTAGTAAGGGAAAGATACAAGACTGGATAGTTTAGCAATTCAAAAATGAATTGCTAAAGTATTAGATATTTTCTGATACAGAAGATACCTGTTTCATATGAAATAAATTAACCAGGCCTCCCCAGGGGACTCATAGTTCAATAAATCTGCAGTGAACACTAAAAATTAAACTCTTAATATTAAAAGCCCTTGTTTTATTTTATGAAAAGCAAAACATAGAGGTGAACTTCTCCTGGACACATACTAATTATGCTAATCAGGTGCTCGTGATTATACACATACTCTGACCTTTATTCTTACTCCTGTTTTTTTTGTCCATATCATAACTTACTAGGTTGCTCCACGTTGAACTTATGTGGCTTTACAAGGGATTTTTTCCCTTCTTTTTCTTCTTCTTGCTTTTGTAGTCAGTGTTTTGGCTTTTATATCTAAGTAGCATAGGTTATTTCTTTCATTAAATATATAGAAACATAGTTTTGGTCTCTTATTCATAAAGCAAACATGTATATCAGTGAGAAGTAGACTCTTGCCCATCCAAAGGCAAGGGGACATGAGCTAGAAGCAGAGCAAGAGCTCGCAGAGTTTTTTAAGAGCTGGAGTCACGTCATGGGAACAGTTGGGTTTCATGCCATCTCTTCCCCTACAGCTACTTCCTCCCCTGCCTCTGAGTCACTCTTTCACGTCAAAGCTCTGGGAGAAAGAGTGGCATGTGTGTGTCTTATTGTTCTGAGTTTAAAGCAAGATCTGGCTTCTTCAATACATTTGTGAGGGTGGACACTGCTCTCAGCCAAGAGGTTTATGGAAAGAACGCTCTCAAAAGGGGGATAAAGGTGAAAAAAGAAAAGTGAGTGTTTGAAGGTTGCAGCACAATACCAAAAAAATATACATACGTACATGCATGCATCCCTGGAGAAGGAAATGGCAACCCACTCCAGTATTCTTGGCTGGACAATCCTGTGGACAGAGGAGCCTGGCAGGCTAGAGTTCATGGGATCGCAAGAGTTGGACACAGCTTAGTGCTATCTTTATGTTATTTATTTACTACATGCATGCATACATCTATAATATAGACTATTCCTGACCCTTATGGCAGAAAGTGAAGAGGAACTAAAAAACCTCTTGATGAAAGTGAAAGAAGAGAGTGAAAAAGTTGGCTTAAAGCTCAACATTCAGAAAATGAAGATCATGGCATCCGGTTCCATCACTTCATGGGAAATAGATGGGGAAACAGTGGAAACACTGTCAGACTTTATTTTTCTGGGCTTCAAAATCACTACAGATGGTGACTGCAGCCATGAAATTAAAAGATGCTTACTCCTTGGATGGAAAGTTATGACCAACCTAGATAGCATATTCAAAAGCAGAGACATTACTTTGCCAACAAAGGTTTGTCTAGTCAAGGCTATTGGTTTTCCTGTGGTCATGTATGGATGTGAGAGTTGGACTGGGAAGAAGGCTGAGCGCTGAAGAATTGATGCTTTTGAACTGTGGTGTTGGAGAAGACTCTTGAGAGTCCCTTGGACTGCAAGGAGATCCAACCAGTCCATTCTGAAGGAGATCAGCCCTGGGATTTCTTTGGAAGGAATGATGCTAAAGCTGAAACTCCAATACTTTGGCCACCTCATGCCAAGAGTTGACTCACTGAAAAAGACTCTGATGCTGGGAGGGATTGGGGGCAGGAGGAGAAGGGGACGACAGAGGATGAGATGGCTGGATGGCATCACTGACTCAATGCATGTGAGTCTCAGTGAACTCTTGGAGTTGGTGATGGACAGGGAGGCCTGGCGTGCTGCGATTCATGGGTCGCAAAGAGTCAGACACCGACTGAGCGACTGATCTGATCTGATTCCTGACCAAACCTTGCTAATGGTGAAAACTTTAAATAACAGTAAGTAAATATAATAAAAAGTGAATATGCCTTCACAACTGGAATACCAGAGAGCAACAATTTTAATGGCTTAGTTTATATCTTCCAGTCTTTCCTACTTACATATATAAATATAAATATGTTGTATATTATATTATGTATATTATTCTGTAACTCCTCTTAAACTTTAAGCATTAAATACTAATCCTTTTTCATGTTAATTATGTATAGAGATTAATGCATTCCATTTTTATGGCTTCCTAATATTCCATTATTTGAATTTTCAAAATTAAACTTTTCTCCTATTGATGGGTACTATTTTTTGTCTCCCCACTATTACAAATGTCTTTGCACATTCATCTTTGCCTTCTTCTCTAATTATTTCCTTAGGAATAATTCTCACAAGTGAAACTTTTAAGTCAAAGGGTATTCTCATTTGAAAGATTTTGCCAAATTGCCCTCCAGAAAGACAGTGACAATTTACACCCCCACAAACAGTATGTGAGATACAGTCATCAACATCATCAAATTCTTCATAGTTTTTCCTTCTTAATCACCAGAAAGGTGTGAAAAAAGCCCTACACTTAAACATAAAGATTTATAATTACTAGCACTTACCTTAATAAGACAGTGCTTAGGATTGGGTAAGCATAACTTTAACAGTCTCCTCAGACTCAGCAGAAAAACTATTGCAGATATTTAATTATTGTAGTCAAAATACCTATCTACCTTGAATAACAGTGCAGACAGGAGTCTTTCCCAAACCATAAATTTTAGCTTGCTTCCTGTGTACTTTTTTCAACATAGTATTACTTTTTCTAAGGAGATGACTTTAAATTTATGTAATTGCACACATCAAAGCTGTGTGTCAGCCAGAATTCTGCTTACTTGTGATGAGATAAGACAGATAAAGAGACTGCCCAGTAAATTTAAGTTTGGATGGTCATCTTTCCCCTTTTACATGATTGCTAAAATCCCTCTTATTTCAATAATCACTCAGAAAAATTCTCACATTTTTGGAATCTGTCTCCTTGAAGTTTCATTGATTTTTATCTTGAAAATTTATAGCATTTCCAAAGCATTCCAGAAATCAGGGAAACTCTCTTTACAAGAGGAGACTGTGTTAATGCCAAACCCGAAAATGTGAAGATTTTTGCTTATTCGAGTGAGTGGTGGTTTTGAATAAGGCAAAATCTATAATCTTAGTAAATATTACACACTATTATTAAAGAAGCAAAAAGGAATTGTGCTGGAGTTAATTAAGGCTTTAAGAAATGCCTGCTTTTATTGGCAAAAAAAAATTTTTGTTGCAACAAGAAAACTAAAAATTAAGAGGATGGTTGGCAGCAATATTGATATGCTAATGGATAAACATGCTAATTTAGAAAAAACTAATCAGCAAAGACATTACTAATGGAAATGTACAGGAAAATGGCTAATGCTGTGTGCAAACCTGGCATCTACAAAATTAAGAAGAAACCAGTTTTGTTTGCGTAATTGTAACTTGAGAATTAGGACTTCTCGAGCTGAGCTTAGCGACAGGAAGATACTGACAAACTTGCTGGGGCTAGGGGTGTTATTTCATACACACGCATAAGCACACACACACACACACACACACACACAAATACACACATACATACACACACATACACACACACAAATACACACATACACACACATAAGCACACATACACATAACACACACATACACACACATAAGCACACACACACACATAAATACACACACACAAATATATACAGGGATATCTGCATATACATATGTATGTAATTATTTTTGTATCCATAGGGCACTAAGGTTTCAGGTCTCCCAGTCTCACAGGATGGGGTCCAGGTGGTAACCTCCTAAAAGCAAAGCAGGCAGGAAAAGACTTCCTCTTTCTGAATTTGATGGATATGAAATGGTAAATCCATTGACAAATCAAGTTGATAAATATAATTTTTATTTTGCAGATACACATACATCTTCTGAGCAACTCCTTTTCCTCATTTTGCCCTCTAAACCTAAAGACAGACACTTAAATCCCTCTGAGCTCCATGCTAGTAACTTAAGGGAGTAAAGTGGCCCGGGTGCAAGACACTGAGGAGTAGCAGAGACCGAGGCAAACTGGAGAACTGAGCTCATAGGGGCAGGCAATGCTCAGTTGCATTAGGAGAACTTGAGGCCAAAAGGATCCCCTGGTGTCACCAGATCTTCTGATTTCATTAATACAAAGCAAACTGGAAATATAAGCCTTTAAATGAAATCTCCCCAAATTGAAAAATGGTGGATCAGTCCACTTAAGTTTAAAGCCACTCAATTGTAGATCTTTCTCCTTCCATTCTCATCTTTCATGGTTAATGTCTAAATTCCAGGGGAACATGTGTCATGGCGTTGGGGAAGATTCTCAATCCAGTGCTCAGCTTCTGTTCTCCCAGGCATCTGCTGAGACCTACAACTGCATCATGTTCTTAGGGATGAGACCAAGAGTGAGAATGAAGAGTGCAGCCTTCTTTTCAGAGCACCTCTAAGCACTTAATCCATTTTTGCTTCATTTCTGACTCTTCTGGCCAGCTTCTGTGATTGCTATCTAGTTTGGGCTTGGTGGCAGTAACTAACTGACACAAGTCTTTTTGTAACTTTACTTTGGGTTAGTGTCTTGGAATATGATGCTCAAAATTACAAGCTCTTAATACTACTAGGAGTTCATTTTCTTAATAGTATTACCTGTCTGCCTTGGCATTACAACATCTTCTTAGAAGCCCATGAGCTTACTATTGTTGATTTCTTTTTTAATTTTGCAGTAGCAACTGTGTCCTGAGGACAATGTGGGTCATTGCTTTAGAAGCTATTTTGGGAGATGGTATTGTTTGCTACATTAAAATATCCCAACTCATTAGCTATCATTAAAACAATTTCATTTTACCTTAGAGATTCAAATATCTTATTGATAAATGATAATTACCTCTGTGTCTAATCAAAGAAGGATAACTTGGTTCAAATAAATATGTTATTAGAGTTGACAACAGAAATACAAACAAGAAAGCAATTAATGAATGTAAAAATTGTGCCTCCTTGATACCTATGCCTTAGATTTCACTTCATTTTATAGATATACATAATTCATAAACGGTCTTCCTCTTTAATGTACCTTTTCAAGGATATACCCCAAAACTGCATGTCCCATATAAAAAAATACCACCCCCCTCTGAGAGTTACAATTGACTTATCACCTCCAAACTTAAGCATTAATATCTCTGAATAAACCAACTGTTAACTTTCGTCTGGAATCGATAAAAAGTTTTAAAGACAAGAGCCTATTGGATGGATTTTAGTTGCTACTTTGGTTGGGTGCAAGTTTCCGTTTGTTGCTGTTTAGGGTTAAATCTACTCTCCTTTAGGTCAGAATTCTTGCCTGGGAGCTTCTGTCATAGCTGGAAGTAGCTTTGGGGGTTTTCAGAACTTAAACAGGATTCACTGCTCAGAAACACAGAGGCAGAGGAACAGAGTAATGCAGAGTCTATCAAGGGAACTGAGCCCAATTGCTGGAAAGCAAAAAAAGAGGAAATTTAAAGTTGTCATTACTCGGGTCAGTGGTCAATATCAAGAACACTCAGCCAAAAGGTTAGGAAGAAATTACAGCTAAAGTAAGTCAGGGTCATAAGAAGTATACACATACTTCTTACACACACAGTCATAAGACATATACACACTACCAAATATAAAATAGATATTCAACAAGGACACTGCATATCACAGAGAACTCTATTCAATATTCTGTAATAACCTTCCTGGGAAAGAATGTGAAAAAGAATGGATACATGTATATGTATGACTGAATCACTTTGATGTGCATCGGAAACTAATACATTGTAAATCAACTGTTCAGTTCAGTTCAGTCGCTCAGTCGTGTCTGACTGTCTTTGTGACCCCATGAACCACAGCACGCCAGGCCTCCCTGTCCATCACCAACTTACAGAGCTTACTCAAACTCATGTCCATGGAGTCAGTGATACCATCCAACCATCTCATCCTATGTCATCCCCTTTTCCTCCTGCCTTCAATCTTTCCAGCTCAGGGTCTTTTCCAATGAGTCAGTTCTCATCAGGTGGCCAAGAAAAACAATGGATACACGTATCAGTTCAGTTCAGTTCAGTCACTCAGTCGTGTCTGACTCTTTGCGACCCCATGAACCACAGCATACCAGGCCTCCCTGTCCATCACCAACTCCCAGAGTTTACTCAAATTCATGTCCATCGAGTCAGTGATGCCATCCAGCCATCTCATCCTCTGTCGTCCCCTTCTCCTCCTGCCCCCAATCCCTCCCAGCATCAGGGTCTTTTGCAATGAGTCAACTCTTTGCATGAGGTGGCCAAAGTACTGGAGTTTCAGTTTCAGCGTCAGTCCTTCCAATGAACACCCAAGACTGATCTCCTTTAGGATGGACTGGTTGGATCTCCTTGCAGTCCAAGGGACTCTCAAGAGTCTTCTCCAACACCACAGTTCAAAAGCATCAATTCTTTCGTGCTCAGCTTTCTTCACAGTCCAACTCTCACATCCATACATGACCACTGGAAAAACCAAAAGGCCTTCACTAGATGGACCTTTGTTGGCAAAATAATGTCTCTGTTTTTTAATATGCTATCTAGGTTGGTTATAACTTTCCTTCCAAGGAGTAAGCATCTTTTAATTTCATGGCTGCAATCACCATCTGCAGTGATTTTGGAGCCCAAAAACATAAAGTCTGACAGTGTTTCCACTGTTTCCCCATCTATTTCCAGTGAAGTGATGGAACCGGATGCCATGATCTTAGTTTTCTGAATGTTGAGATTTAAGCCAACTTTTTCACTCTCCTCTTTCACTTTCATCAAGAGGCTTTTTAGTTCCTCTTCACTTTCTGCCATAAGGGTATGTAAGTGGTAACTCTATAAAAATTGAAGCCAGTTTAAAAAAAAAAAAAAAGTAGTAGGAAAGAGGATATCCAGGGAGCCACCTTGAGGTCTCTTCCAGTTTGGATTCCTTTGAAAGCAGAGGCAAAACAAGGGCCTGCATGTGAGCCATTTACTTTGGAAGTGGTCCTGGGTCGCGGGGACACGAGACCAGGGAGAGCAAGGTGGGAACTAGCTTCTTGCTAACGCAAGAAGACCTTACATTACTGCGCAGTTGGGACTCAGTAACGGGAAAGTCGGGAAATTGTGAGCAACTAAGTAAAAAGTTCCTTAGAGTTGCCCTGCTAAGGGCCAAAAGGCCAACATCCACGAACATCCACTCCTCACTGGTTGAGAGATGGTCCTGGGTATCAGCAGCCCCTCACCTCCAGGGAGCGTCCGCAGGCCTGCTGAGCACGCTTACGTGGCTTCCGGTACAGCCGCAGGACGGGCAGCGCACGCAGGTGCTGCGCTGGAGGGCTGAGACCAGCTGTGGTCCACACGCACACGACTGCACACTGTGGCCACGTGGATTAAGAAGTGTGCTGAGGGCACATGACACAGGACACAGAAAATCTGATGCCAGCGCCGCGTGGCTCTTGCCCGTGTAGAAGTGCAAGTTTGGGCGTGCTGTTACAAGAACAAAGGAAGGGACGTGAAGAACGCCTCCCAACCCACCGCACCCTTGGTCAGTACCATTTTCAATGTTCTGCTCTCGGGCGCCCTCGTATTCGGATGACATAACGCGCTTCCCTGCAGCATGACGTCTTCTGTTACTGCGTCACATTACATGATGAAAACCCTTGATGATCCCCCAAGCCCAACAAGAAAGTCAGAATAACTGCTCAGAATCTGGGCACTTTCTAAATCTTGGACCAGTAGTTTGCCTATCTGAAAGATCCTTCTCTGTTTTCCCCTGTAAATAACTAGATACTTGCCAGAGTTGTTTATCTCCGCCTTTTGTGTTGTGTTCTGGACCTTTCTTAGGACAGATCACATCGCTTTCCAAGTCTCATCTCTCCAGGATTTCCCAGCTCTGTCATTCCCTCCCAGTCTCTCTTGAGAAGGCTTGTGCTCCCTCTCTGACAAACGTCCTCATTACATCTATGCTATTCTGGCATTTCTGCCTTAAACTTCCCCCAGAACCCGGCTTTTGACTTTAACCCATGACTAGGCCCTTTTCTGGTCATCATTTCTATAAGTATTGAATTTCAAAGTGTAATTGAGTCACTCAACCATCCAACTAAACCAGTTGCCTGCAGTTCAAGCAAACACAGAGCTTCGATGATTTACACTAGTTATCCAACCAAGTTTGTCACAGTTGGGCATATTCCCCCAATTATTTGTATTTTCTATTTGCTCATATCCAAATGGTAAGAGAATATGTTTTTTGTTTAGCTTTTTTTTTCTATAAATAATACTTAAATTGGAAGTCTTTTTTCCCTTTAAATAATTCCATTGTCCCACCTTCTAAATACATAACTAACTTTTAAACTTTACTAATTTAAACTTTACCTAATTCAGTGCTCTTTTCAAACTTGATTCGAAGAGACTTAAACATATATCATGTACCCAGTAGGGCTTCCCAGCTGGCACTAGTGGTAAAGAACCCACTTGCCAATGCAGGAGACATAGAGACATGGGTTCAGTCCCTGGGTGGGGAGGATTCCCTGGAGGAGGGCATGGCAACCCACTCCAGGATTCTTGCCTGGAGAATCCCATGGACAGAGGAGCCTGGTGGGCTACAGTCCATGAGGTTACAAAGAGTTGGACACAACTGAGTGACTAACACTTTCAACTTCCATGATGAACTCCAAGTGAAGATCTAATAGCAAATCAAGTCCTAAAATATGCATTTGTCAGTCTGAAACCTTTCGATGATTCACATTTTCACACATGAATTTGGCATATCTTTGGACTCCGAGGACACAGAGCTCAGTAAAATATTCAGTGGTTTGTCAAGACTGTCCGTTCATTGAATTCCAAGCTCCTGCTCTGGGAAGTTCATGCTGGTATAGCAGGCATCTGTTTCCAAAGTGGTCCCAGTGAGAGGGTGTCCTTGCTGACTTGTCTGCAAATGAAATTCCAGGTGCTGAGTTTTCATCTAGGTGTCCTTAGCTAGTTTGGTGCTGTGTTGCCCTAGAAAGGGTTTCTCTTCATGGTGTTCATGGAAGACAAGATCAGGAGGCAGCTGGACATTTTCCTAGATAGCATTGCTCTTGGAATTTCCTTCTTCAAGAGCTTCCTTTGGCTCAACTCACTGCAAAATATACCTCAAGCTGATGAACTGGAGGGTGCAGAGATCTGGAGTAGAAAGTGCATCTGGAATGTCTTCCTCCTCCCTCCTTCCTTCTCTCTCTTGTCTTTTCTCCCCTCATTATTCCCTTGCAGCCCAGTTAACTACAGCCTGTCGTCTCTTCTCCTTCGCTCTCTGCCTCCCTCTCTGCTTCCCTTCTCTCCTCCCCTCTCCTCCCTCCCCACTCTTCGAATCTACCCACTCCTGCTTCTCTTCCTCTTCCAGGAACACACACACACACACACACACACTCTCTCACACACTCACACACACACACCCTTCTCTTTTCCTTAGACATCAGCGCAAACTTGCTGGAAGTGCTTAAGGCTAAACCAAAAGTGAATAAATGTTTCCTTTCCTGGGAACTTTAACTTTTTCTTTGCAGTTTAATTTAGTTCCTGAATGTTAAAGACGACATATTTGATATCTGTAAATCTGTCTGTACACGTCTGTGCATGTGAATATATATACATGAGCAAACTGAAAAAAAAAAAAGAGAAAAAAAATCCCTCAAACTTCTGCTTTGACTGCAAGATTAGAGGTTCTAACTTCTTGATTATTCCTTAACAAGAACATTTTAGAGAAATCAGTATCTTTTGTCCTCATTCCATATAGATTACTGCAGTTTGCAGACAGCGTTTTTTGCATATTATGTAAATAGAAAGTTACATTAACAACACTGTAGGTAATGTAGGAACATTTTTTTTTAATTTCTCTTTTTTTCTTGCAGAAAGAGCTTCTGATTAAGAGCTGGGAGTGCTGTTCATCTTTGATTCCTTGCTGACTCCCGAAGATCTGTCTGGGATGTCTCAACGACTTTCTGGAAAACCATCAGTGTGCCCATTTGCATCCAGCACCCTCAATCCTGGAAAGACCACAACTTGACCCAGTAGAAGGCATAGACTTTTGAATAGATCTTGCTTCTAGTTGCTTAGGTGAGGGCTAAAGTGGGAACTCTGGGGGGCAGGTTGTCAAAAGAATCTAGTATCCAAAGGTAACCTTTTTGTAAGTATTGGGAGTCTGAGAGGTGGTGGGAGGAACAGACTTTCAGAGCACTTCAGAGCTGGAGAAATAAGCTCTAACTCCAACAGAGAACAGGTGGGAGTAGAAGAGGGAAAGAGTGCCCTGATGCTCTTTACTGGGTGTCGAGTTACACACGCACAAATAGAGGCCGCGTGTTGGTCCACGCGCGCTGTGAGTTTCGCAAACTATTGAAATTATGCAATGCTACTTGATAGCTTGATAGCTGATGAATGCCTTTAATCGGTGCACAGAGAGTGCAAGGTGTAACAAAATTCACCCCCAAGAATAATGTGACAAGAGGTACAAAAAGCTTCCTATAGTGAGTGAACTCAATTGCTAATGGAAACAAAACTTTCAGCGTGCAAACTCAGTTGGTGGCCCTGGCTCCTGACCACCAGAAACTGGAGAGACGTGGTCTTAACCCAGTACTGGCTTTCTCAAGGTCCTTAAAAATCTTTGCACATGAATGCTCCATCAGCTTTTCTAAGGATGTGACTTCCACCTTAATGTAGAGAAGACAGTCATTCTATAGAGCCTAGGAGGAGAAGCGATTCTAATTCACATTGCTACCAAACACGTTATACAGCCCCATCAGTTGATGAGACTGTCTCACCTTAAGAAGTCATAAAATTCCTCTCCTTGAGCAAATAGAGTTTATAATGTTTCTAAACTATCGGTGTGGAATGGATTCCTCCATGCTCTTTTTGGAAATGTTTGTTGTGATGGCAAGTGACACAATTTACTTATTACTGTGGCAGAAGTTTAGCATGATTGAAAGCCATCAACAGGCCCAGCATCTGAATGTCAAACATGACTTGTGTCTATAATTGCAGACAATGATCTGGACGCCTGTTGACGTTCTTTCTCATCCACATTTTTTCCCCTTCCCACTAAGTGGCACTGTGTTATTTGCATTTTTTTCTACTCAGGTCAAAATATCAGAAATTTGGAATGCTGGTCTAAAAACCAGTTTAAAGCTTTGTTGTAAATTTCTGCTAAAAAGGCTGGATGAGAAAAAGAAATACGCAGCAATTAAATTTTTATAAGAAAAAACTTCCACGAAGCTTCACTCTTTTCTGTATTTAACTCTTTCCCACTTTTTCTTTCCAACTCCATTAGCCTCCAAATAAGCATACCATATTATATATGTCAAAGGAAGTTTTATTTAGACTTATAAGGGCTGATCTATTCCCATACTGTTTAAATTAATGTTCAAAAAAGAATTCAAACCACATTCTAACATTTGGACTATGTAAGAAGGAAACAGATTTTCGGGGGAAAAAAAAAAAGATGTTGTTTTAGCTAGGCAGAATGGGCTGTAGGAATGGAGACACGTGCAGACGGGATTTCTAAATGTGTGTATTATCTGATAAGATCTGGGCTGCTCGCATGTCAACTCAGAGAGTAAACGAGTGCAGAATCTGCAGAATTTGCTTCTCCCCTTCCTTCCTTCCTTCTTCCCTTCCTCCCCACCTTCCTTCCTCCCTTCCTTCCACTTCATTTTTTCTTCCTTTTACTTTTTCCCTCCTCCTCTGCCTCCCTTTCTTTTTCTAACAGCTTGGGCTTGACTTTTATCTCAGCCACCTGCAGCCTAAGGCTTGGAAACACTCTGGTTCTTCACCTAAGTGGTTACTTTTCAGACCAAATTAGCTCCAGCAATGGAAGGTGACTTTGGGAAAAAAGAAGTTAGAGTCTCTGGAAAAAGAATATCTTCCATTTGCATCAAGGTGAACATTTTGAGAATGAAGTTCTGATTACCCTCTCCAAATACAGCACACCACTGAGGGACAGAATGCTTTGTTATGTTGGCATCTATCAACTATCCTAGATCAAAAGAGAGTCATGGAAAAAAACCTCGTTACTGATTTTGAGTGTGAGGGATCACCTTTAGCTTTCAATACAATAGAGTTTTCCAGTTTCTCAAGTGCATCGAAAACTCTGCCAGATAAGGAAACATAAAAGCAACCATGGAAAGGTTATGAGGCCAGAATATTTTGTGCATGTGCGACTTTATGTTTTGTGTGTGTGTGCATGTACATAAAGTGAGTTCTGTTTGGAATTAATGAATTATATTTCAATTAGCCAGCGTTTAGCAGCAGTTACTTTCTTTGGTGTGTTGGCTTCTCTTTGTAACATGTATGGTAGTATTTTTCTCATAAACGAAGTGTGTTTTCTTGATCAAAAAGAGAACAGAAATTAGTGAGCCAGGAAAATGTCAAAATCTACCTTTTTAGAAAATACATCATCTTCTAGAGAATAACACCCTGCTTTCTTTCACGTGCAAAATATCACACACTTGCCTTTGAGACTCAAGAGGAAAAGGAATTCATTGAGTTCCCTCAGAGAAGCTGGTTTACAGGGAGCCCTCAGATGAGGATGAAGCCTGCTGGGCTGGTGAAGAGTTGACATGCAGTTCCTGGAAGGTAAGGCCTTTGGGATGATTTGCAAATAGAGAATACTATATTGAGGATGTTTTCATTTCTTTACAACAGGCTGTGAGGATTGACCAGCCATTAGTGAATCTGAAACTGCCTAGGTAGATTATTTAATTTTGTTGGAACTAACTTTCCCCAAATTAGTTTGGTCTTGGATCCCTTTTTGCACATCCCAGGCACTGCATTCCCTGTGAACTAGTTTAGCAGTCAGGATACGCAAGGTGATCATGAGGTAACAAAGAGCCCCCAGCTCTCAGGGGTTTATTTCAGTAAAGGTTCATTTCCAGCTCATGCGCCCTGCCCAGCAGGTCCTCAAGGAGAAGCGGGAATGTTGCATTCCTTGTAGTCTGTCATGGACCAAACCTGGGAAAAGGGCAGGCGTATAAAGTGGGCCAGTTCGGAGAAGGCTCTGAAAAGTCTCAGACACATATTGACCCGTGAATGCCCTCAACCAGAGGTGACTCAGAGCACTTCTGATCACAAGTAATCATGGAGAACTAGGCGGATGGTCCCATTCAAACACAATAGGGTGGGAAATGTAATCCCAACACGCACCCCAGAGGCAGAGGTTCTAAAATAATTAGGAAGAGCACTGATCACTGCCATGCCTAGTATTTTTTCAGAATACATTTTAAGACTCTGGACAATTTACATCATTTAAATGATCCAAATCCAACTGCTGTACGTTTCTCCAAGATCAAGAAGTGTTACACCTGGGAGAACTGGAGGAGAGATTACAATAGTACACTGAAAATAATTCAGTTACGTGAGCACCTTTTTGCCTTTGAACTTCATAACGACCCAGTTATATGAGTAGGGCATAGATTTTCTTATAGGAAAGTGAGACGTGTAGAATGAACTTTGTGAGCTGATCTAGTATTCGAACTGTCTTTGTAAGTCAGGAAGAAATGTTTAGATATGGGAAATGTGAGCTGGTTCAAAATCTGGGGCAGCTGAACCAGCAAGAATCATCACCACAGTCCAGTTCTACGCTGGATTCTACCAGATTTGCCCAGGACTTGTCCAAGCGTTGGCGAGATTATTCAATAGAAATGCAATGAGAAATGCAAAGCTCACTAACAAAAATGTGAAGAAACGCAGTTTTGGTAGGAAGCCAAGAGGCTGTGACTTATTTCATAAATATCTTGAGAGCTTCTGGCCACTGGAATCAATGAGCTCTGAATCACTAAAGAAAACATTCAGATGGTGCCATTGGAGAGAAATTTTTAACCTATCATTTCAGCCTCTAAAAGGATGGTTAAAAGTAAGAGGAAAAAAAATAAAAATAAATTCTGCCCTTTTTATGGGCCTGTAGGACTCCTGTTGAGGAAAATAAATTCTGATTTATTGCTGTCTGCCTTGGAAAAGTTGGAGGCGCAGAATGACATTTTACAGCCGTGTTTGGGTTTGTCAGTGTAGGTGGGGGACCGATCTGGGGGAGCCGGTGTGCCGTGACTGCCGCCAGCAAGCCACAAGCCACCTCGCATTACCCACTCCACGCCCTGCCTCACCTCCATCGCCCCGAACCCCCAGATCTGCCATAATTAGTCTTGCAAGGCTTACGTTGCCACAGCCGCACGCCTGAGGCATTATCTCCTATCTGCGGTATTCAGTGCTGTAATCCCACAGCTAAATGTGGTAACCCAAATTTCACAGAGGCTCTGTAGCCGGCTTGCTGAGATAACCCATCTCGGTCTGTGGGGTGCCAGGTCGCACGGAGCCTGTAGGCTTGGAGCGCTATGGATGCTTGTGTAGTTTCATCCCACGCACCCTATAGCTTACCCATCCTTCCAGAGATCACAGGAACCCTAAATAGCAAAGATGGCATCCTAACTAGAACACCACCTGTTTTGTGCAAGTGTACAGGGCTTCTGCCACCCTGCTGCCTCGCGCGCGCTCGCTCGCTCGCTCGCTTTCTCTCTCTCGGTGGAGAACAGACGAACTTTCAAGCCCTTCTCTGCGGTCTGGCCGACCAAGTGGATGTAAAACTGGGAGACGGAGGCTCCTTATCTGTACCCAGGCCAACGGCCCCTACGCCACCTACATGACAACAGTGACCTACATACATCTCTCACACTCGGCGTGCTCAAACAGGCTTGCAGGTGCTGGAATCCTAGGCAGTAAAGATGGTTGCTTGTCAAGCCTCTTTGTTCTACATTTCAAACATTTCTGTGGCTGTTTGTTGTCAAAAGACATGTATATTTCCTCTCTCTCTCTTTCTCTCTGTCTTCCCCTTCTTCCTCCGGCGTGGCATTGCTCAGAAACATGCCAGTTCTGACATATGCTTTTACCTGAAAATGTATCTACTCCTGCTGCTTTATTGGACCCCTTAATTACTTGTAAAAAAATAATAATAAATTGGGCAGGTGTTTGCTCTTCCAGTTGATTAATTGACAATGATTTCAGTACAATTGATGGCAGAAAGCTAGGAAGCTGCCGGTTGGAGCTCAGTGAGGAACACATATTTTTCTACTCAGCCATGTGAATCAGCTCGAGAGGAGAATTTACAGAAGGCTCTGGTTGCCAGCAAACTATATGTTTTTCATTCCAGGCTTGGAGACCTCTGAGTCCCAGTGTTGAGCTCTGTCACATATATAATTCTGTTACATACACGTGAAACTCTGGTACTGATAAAATGAGTTGAGAAATGTTTTTGCCCCTAAATGCAAAAGATCACCCAGATCAGTCGCTACTGTGTGTAGAAGGCAGTACATTACAGCAAGAACAATGAATCTGCTGTAAAGTTGACTGTGCCTTTTCGCTGTGTCCTTGATGTTTCAGATTTCCATTTACCAGCGTCAGAAGCAGCAGCAGCAGCCCAGGATGGCCCCTTAGGACTGTATCTCCCAGATTATTAGCATAGCAAAGTTGGGGCCATTCTGTACTAATCTTTTTTTTTTTTTTTATC
>NW_011494946.1:1505516-1513679 GCF_000754665.1 Bison bison bison | reverse complement strand
TTTTTTAATAATTTTTTTTTTTTTTTTTATGGCTTCAAAGACAACCACACAAGGTTTTCAGACCAGTGACTGAATAAAAATAAAGAGACTTAAATGTTTAGAAGTAGAAAATCAAAGCTAGACACTTTTCTTCGTTTTTGATTGATGCAAAAACTTTCCACGTTTTACAGGGAACCTAGTGATCTAAAGAAGACATAAAATATTATATCATTTTAATTAAGAAGAGTCCTGAGTATAAAGTTTAATTTCAGATGGTCAGGTTTTCAGAAAAGAAGTTGCTTGGCTACTAAAATTTTGTATGAAATAAGAAAGTGGTGAACTACGTAGAGGAAGTTAGATTCAGGGTTTGGCTGGAGTTCAGGCCGTATTTTTATGTTGATCCTTAGAACTCCTTCATTCACTCTATTTTTGTTTTACAGCTGGGCTTGTAAGCATGAATAATGTAGACACAAACAGCATAGAAAGTGAGTGTAGCCAGGAGGTAGCAAGAAAGAGAAAGAAGAGTCCATATTTCCTGAAAACAACTCCAAATAGGAAAGATATTTTCATGTCTTTTTAAAGACAATAACAGAGAAGTCTTCCTGGCAATGCATATCAACTCAAAGTAAGCCTTGAAACTTTTTTTTTCCTAAACATAGATGTTAGGAGACTATCTTACAGGAAATTACCATGGGCATTTTATGGTATTTTTTTTTTTTTTACTGATCAAATTTATAAGAGGAAAATAATCACATTCCAGACTCATATCAATGAAATCATGGAGTCATGACCTGTCACCTTTCAGAAACTCAACATCTGATTGAGATTTAAAATATTTTAAAGGAACATTTCAACAAAATTATGGGTGGTTTCAGAAAGAAAGAGTATATGAATTCACTCTTAAACGTTTGCAGAAAGGAATCATATTCCCTTTGATGAAAGCGATAAGGTGTAGACACTTTTAAATACTGTGCATTTTTCAGTAGAGGGCTCTGAGTCACGTCTTCCTTCACTGAGACTCTGCTCTTTGGCTATAAAACTCACTCTGGTTACTTCGATAGTCTGATTTGCCAAGCAGATACAGGGTTCAAATTTTCTAACTTGTCCTTTCACGAGAAAGAACTTGAAAAACTCAGAAACATTAGATTGTAAATTGTTTTGGAGAGAGTATGCATTTCCTGCCCATGCTCCAAGAGAAAAAAATCCCTTCTCTGCATGCACCTTAGAAGAATTCACATGATCCTTTTCCTTGCAAACTCCTCAAACTTTCAACCTCTCAAAATTTGGATCCGATGTGCCTTTCTTTGAAGAGTTTGCAAGCCAGCCTCTTTGCCACTGTCAGCCTGGGAAGTAACGTAGGCATCTGCGGTAAGCTTCAGTGATCCTGGGGCACTAGACTTCTGCACCCAACTTCAGCGATGTGTTCCGAGCGTTGAAACTTCCCTAAGACAGTGGCAGCAACTTCCAAACTCTGGCAGTTAAAAATGATATTAATATGTTTTATATCAGTGAATTTGTCAAATTACCCCAAGGAAAAACACACAATGACCACTAGCATGACTTTCAAAACAGCGCAAATCTAGTTTCAAAAGGGATTGAGAACCCGATGCTCGAGCACTTTGTGCAGATGTACAGTCTTCCTTTTCATAAACTTCTCCATTTCCCAAGTTCTGCCTAAACGTCTTGATTGCTTTATGGATTAAACTGTGTATATTCAATGTCTGCTCAGGATAGGCTGTGAGTCGGGGAAGACACAAAGCAGACGGGCATAGCCCAGCTGTAAAATTGCACATTCTACCATAAGTGAGCAATCCAGACTACCCACTTCATCTCCTTCTACCAAAATATTGCGTTTTCCCTCCCAATAAAGATGTTTTATAATGGCAATGAGGTGCCGTAACTCACGGAGGTTCTACGGCTTACTTGCTCTCTGTGTCCTGTGACTCCCACTCTACCGTGAGAACATATGCTGCATCTCTGCCATGAATTATCATTTGGCGATTCCACGTTGGAATTTGCGCTTGGAAGGCAGTTTCTCCACCCCCACTACAAAGATTCCTGCTCATTCGTAGGAGGTCCATATTGTCTAATGTCTTCCATGTTGTAAAATGATTCCTTAGGTACCATATCCGGGGGCTTGGTCTCCTAAATTCTCAATTAGCGAAACCATCCTGAACTTACACAGGTACCTCAGGTGCTGTGCTCTTCATTTCGAATCACCATTTACATGTGCTACGTGTGAGAAGACAGTTCGCGGAACAACAAGCACACCTGAGGGCAAAGCATTTCAGGAGGCAGCGATCAAAGTCTCACTGGCACAAATCAGGGGCAAGTCACCTGTTTTTTAATGCACTGCTTTTACCCTTTTCCCAAATACTAAGTTTAGAGGCTAGAGAGTAACACAACCCATTTTGTTGAAAGGTCTTTGTGAGTCTGACTTTCAGCAAGGAGATTCCAAACTGTTTCCCTAAGGGTCGTTTTCTTCCAAGACCATTGGGCCTTTCCTACATTGAAAGCTGTTCACACTGGCTCCTAGAAGCTGAGTGGGCACATCCCCACTCACCTGGGCATTGAGCAGATGACTCATCGCTAAGTTGAAATAAGCCATTGTGAGAGTAGTTATACCGGGAGAATCAACCAATACCACAAATCAGGGCTTTCCGGGGGGAGATGGGCGTTAGTTGCTAAGTTACCGGCATCTCCCTGCCTCCTGCGCGGCAGGTCAGGTACTACAGGTGGGCAGGTACTGCGCATGGCGGCCTTGTGTGCTCCGCCACTCAGTCGTATCCAATTCTTCTGCAGCGCCATGGACTGGAGCTTGCCAGGATTCTCTGTCCAGGGGATTTTCCAGGAAGAATCCTGGAGAAGGTTGCCATTTCCTCCTCCAGGGAATCTTCCCGACCCCAGGGATCGAATTCGCATCTCCTGCATTGTTAGGTGGATTTTTTTTACCACTCAGCCACCTGGAAAGCCTTAGTGGTAGACTTACCACCAAAGTATTACAAAGTAATATATAAAACAAGCTAATGACAGTTACAATTATTAGTAGAAAAGATGTCAGATTGGCAGTGTGACTTACTGGTTAAGGACCTCAGCCTGGTTCAGTTTGGGTTGGTCTTCTTACAATTAAATATAGTTAAGTATCCTTGAGCAACTCACTTCTTTGAACCTCAGCTCAGTCTGCTGTAAACTGAGAATAATAAAAGCTAGCCTCCTTACATGGTTATTTGAAATTCATTGAAATAAGAAATGAATGAGGGTACTAGGACTCATACTCAGAGACCAATTCATTTTAACCTAATTATTATTTTTTAATTCATTTGTTTTTGGCTGTGCTGGGTCTTCATTGCCGCGTGAGGGGCTTCTCTAATTGGTGCACGAGCCCTAGAATCTGTGGGCAGGGAGGTTACCCTCAAGGCTTACTTGCTCCATGGCATGTGGGATTTTAGTTCCCCGACCAGGGATCGAACCACTTTCTGGGCATTGGAAGGCAGATTCTTAACCACTGGGAAACCAAGGAAGTCCCTTAGGCAATATTATTAGAGACAAGTAGTTGAAAAGACATTTCGTTGTTCTTCAGTTGCTAAGTCATGCTGACTCTTTGTGACCTCATGGACGGCATGCAGCACGCCAGGCTTCCCTGTCACTATCTCCCGGAGCTTGCTCAAACTCATGTCCATTGAGTCAGTGATGCCATCCCACCACCTCATCTTCTGTCACCCCCTTCTCCTCCTGCCCTCAATCTTTCCCAGCATCAGGGTCTTTTCCAGTGAGTCAGTTCTTTCCATCAGGTGGCCAAAGTATTGGAGCCTCAGCTTCAGCATCAGTCCTTCCAATGAATGTTCAGGGTTGATTTCCTTTAGGATTGACCAGTCTGATCTCCTTGCTGTCTAATGGACTCTCAAGTCTTCTCCAGTACCACAATTCAAAAGCATCAATTCTTCGGCGCCCAGCCTTCTTTATGGTTTAACTCTCTTATCTGCACATGACTGCTGGAAAAGCCATAGCTTTGATTATGTGCACCTTTGTCGGCAAAGTGATGTCTCTGGTTTTTAATATGCTGTCTAGGTTTGTCATAGCTTTTCTTCCAAGGAGTAAGCGTCTTTTAATTTCATGGCTGCAGTCACCATCTGCAGTGATTCTGGAGCCCAAGAAAATAAAGTCTGTCACTGTTTCCATTTTTTCCCATCTATTTGCCATGAAAAGTTGAAAAATTATCAACCTCTTCTTAGTTGTAGTTACTCGTTTACTTTGTCCCAATCAGATCTCTTTTCTATTGTCCTCACATATACCAAGTTCCTGACCCTGAGCTTTGCAGCACATCTTCATGCTATCTGCAAAATCTCTCCCTAATCTTTGCCTGGGTGTCTCCTTCTCCTTTTTCTGGCCCCAGTTCAGATGTAAGCTTTTCTAAGAGGACTTTCTAGGTCATGCTTCTTTGGCTTACCTTGCCCACATTCTCCATCTAGTCACCGTGTTCCAGGTTTCCTGTTCTATATCTCGGCAGATCTTGTCATCCATAGAAGTTTCTGCTTTATTGGTAACATGCTTACTGACTCTCTTTCTTAACAAATCTGAGATCCATGAGAGAGTATCCTGCATTATCTTTTCACCACTTAATCCTGATGCCCAGGAATGGTGTCTGTCATGCAGTAGACAGGCAAGAAATATCAGTGAATTATGAATAAATAAATGGTGGCTTCAGAGCCAGAAAAGTTAATTCGCTACTTAGGTGGAGCAGATAGACCTACAAGTCTATTTTTAGTCCAATTAAGGGTTGTTTTTTATAATAAAATAGAAATAGTTATGGATCCACAGGAGGTAGAGAAGTTCATTAATGCTCTGGATAAATAACAGAATGAGCAGTAGAAAATCTATTGACAGATTTAATCAGGAAATTGTGAAAACAACCAGATATAGCTGATTTTGCAAGACATAGAAAGATTAGATTCAGAATAACTTGACTGGGTGAATTTGGAAAGGTTTTCTTTCCCTACACATCACTAAAAGTTTATTTATTTCTCTGATCTTAGCATAATGATTGGAAATAAAAAAGCAGAATTTAAGTTCCCAATCATTAACCATCCTGATTTTTGTAATTTGGGCTGGGAGGAAAGATATACTATGAACTAGCCTTCTTGGTGTGCAAGAGCTCCATAGGCTCCATGCAGCTGTGTGAGTGACACTTTCCTCATGCTCATCATGTTTGCCTGAGCCTGTGTGGAAGAGGAGATGTGGGCACTAGAGCAAGAATATAGTATGGGCCTGTCTGAATAAGTGCTTTCTAAAGTCTGTGGTACCAACTAACAGCTTAAGCATTTCTATGTGAGGAGATATTTTCTGAAGAGCATGAGGTTTGGAGAGCTTTTCTTAAAAAAAAAAAAATCATTCTAAAAGTGAAGGAATTTAATTAATGGGAAAAAATATTTCCTACATAATATACTCATACCGTGGAACTAGGAAGTGTTATGCACGAAGAAATAGAATTTTAGCATAGTCATTTGTTTCTTGTCATGTTAGGGAAAGGACAGTTTATAAGTGGAAAAAAGTGATAGTCGCTCAGTCGTGTCTGATTGTGCAACCCCATAGACTATAGCCCACCAGGCTCCTCTGTCCATGGAATTCTCCAGGCGGGAATACTGGAGTGGGTTGCCATGCCCTTCTCCAGGGGATCTTCCCAACTCAGGGATCAAACCTAGATCTCCTGCACTGCAAGCAGATTCTTTATGGTCTGAACCATCAGGAAAGCCATAGGTGGAAAAGAGAATATAAATGCAAGGTATGTCAGAGTAGAATAATTTATCTTATAGCTGGATTAAATGCTTAAAGTCCAATTTTATTTTTATTTTTCAGATTAGCTAGGATAGAATGGGGATAACATACATAATGTTAACAGGGTTTTCAATTAATTGTGGATATATAGTTAGATTGAACATTTGAAAGAATTACATTAAGTTCCAGGTATCAGATGCAGTAGATTTAAAAGTCAACTTATGCACATATACATGTTCAGTCATTCCTCAGTATCCATGGGCGATTGGTTCCAGGACACTCCCTCCCATACCAAAATCCTCAGATGTTGAACTCCCTTATATAAAAGGATGTAGTATTTGCATATAACCTGTGTTCAGTTCAGTTCAGTCGCTCAGTCATGTCCGACTCTTTGCGACCTCATGAATCGCAGCACGCCAGGCCTCCCTGTCCATCACCAACTCCTGGAGTCCACCCAAACTTATGTCCATTGAGTCGGTGATGCCATCCAGCCATCTCATCCTCTGTCATGCCCTTCTCCTCCTGTCCCCAACCCCTCCCAGCATCAGGGTCTTTTCCAATGAGTCAACTCTTCGCATGAGGTGGCCAAAATATTGGAGTTTCAGTTTCAGCATCATTCCTTCCAATGAACACCCAGGACTGATCTCCTGTGTACATACTACCAAATACTTTAAATCATCTCTCAATAGCATAAGTTACCTAATACACTGTATGTGTCATGTAAGTATTTGTAAATGAAATATAAATAGTTGCCAGCATGTGGCAAATTCAAATTTTGCTTTTTGAAACTTTCTGGGACTTTTTTCTGAATATTTACCATCTGAGGATGTGGAGCCATGGATACAGAAAGATGACTGTGTATACACTGCCCCCACCACACACACACAATCGTCATTATCACCATTTTAGGACAAATAATTCAGATATATATACATATATATGTATATATATATCTGCCTAATTCCCATGCGGTCCTTTAGGTCTATTTCATTACCTGCTTGAAGAATTTTAAGGTATTATTTTCAGATTCTTAAAAATATAAAAGCTCTGACTTCCTCTGCCAAGAATTCTACAATTGTGCTTGCATGGCCTAAAATATAAGCAATTCACTAGAATGACATTTACATAGAAATAAAGAAGCTCCTAACTATGGCACACAGGATCTATCATTTACCAAAATGTATAAGCACATACTACATACAAATCTGGGCTTCCCTGGTGACTCAGGCAGTGAAGAATCTGCCTGCAATGCAGGATATAAATGTATCATTTTATTTTGCAATATATTATTTTATATCTAATATCTTTATTTCCTCTTTCTTATCCTCTTATCATATAACATAAGATGTATTGAAAATATAGTATTTAAGAGTCAAATTTACATTGTAGTGTTTAAATTCTGAGATATCAAAGAAATGAGTAAAAATCATCAAAGGGCTTTGTGCCCTCTTCTGAGGAAGGGATTAGTATGTTTTCACGTGTACGTAGGATAGTTACACCATGTTAGGTGAAAATATGACCTTGCTACTGTCTTTGCTTGGAGATTAAGGACAGGGTAAGGATCTGTGTGTGGGTACCAAATTCATGGGGCTGGACTTGGGATGGCAGCTTTTAATGTGTCAACTTGGCTGGGCCTCAATGCTCAGATTTGTGGTCAAACCTCATTCTGGATTTTTCTGTGAGGGTGTTTCTAAGTGAGATTAACCTTTAGATCGGTTGACGTACAATAAAGCTCATTCTTCTCTATAATGTGAGTGGGCCTCGTTCAATCAGCTGAAGACTGACTAGAACAAAAGATTGACTTCCCCAAGCAAGAAGGCCTGGGCAGCACGTGGCCTTGAGCTTGACCTGACCCTGCAGATGTTGGACTTGCCAGTCTCCATAATCATATGAGCCGATTTCCTAAATCTCTTTATGTATACAAATCCTATTGATTCTATTTCTCTAGAGAACCCTAAATAACATGCAATTTGTGACAAAGAGACTCAGGTCTCTACTATATAGATGAGAAAGATGACGCTCACAGAGGTTTAATTACCCAAGGTCATAAAACCAGCGAATTGTGGTGTCAGATTCTGAACCCATGTCTTCCAATGTAAAAGCCGACATTCTTTTGTATCTTCTCCATGATCCTCAATACAGGCTCCTAATAGTGATTTCATCATTCATTGATCATTGGGGTGCACGATTAATTACTGATATGATCACCTCTTAATTTGTAAACTGAAAGGGCCAGAAACATCCCTTAGCTGTCTCTCTGGCTATGTCTAACAGTGTCTGATATAGAAACTCCCAGAGAACATACATCCCCGCCTCGTAGTCTACCCACATTACAAGCACACGCACATTCCCTACAGTGAAAGAATCTAATTCAGGAGCGTCTACCATTGATATAAACGTGGGCAATGGCAC
>NW_011494946.1:1503488-1505416 GCF_000754665.1 Bison bison bison | reverse complement strand
ATAAATGTGAGCATATTCCTTGCCTCCAGTGCTTTATCTCAGAAGCAACAGTAAGGCAAGTCTCCCTAACCTCTCTGAGGTTCCATTTTCTGCTAAACGTAAGTTTGGCCTGCGAAAGGGTTGCCCAAGTTTCGGACATTTTCAAATCACCCTCCTCCTGTCTGCCTTATTCACATGCCATCACGGCGGCATAGTGCTCTGCTGAAAACGAGCACTACTTAAAACATTGATCCCAAGTGCAGCAGTAGCATTGGCGTTTCTTTTGAATATCCAGTAAGATGAGTGAATAAATATTAGAAAATTAAGTTGTCTATGTAAAATCCGAAGCCATACACTACCATCTGTGACATGAGTAGTGCCCTTGGGTGGGGGGAGATCTAATGTAGAACCCAAAATCTTGCCAAGTTCTGTCTCCATAGGTTTATACATTGACTACTGAATTCTGGGTAATTGTATAATTTATTCCAGGTATCACCTTGCTATTACACCTTCGAGATCTAAAAGTCTCTAAGTGATAAAACCCCTCCACATCCCAACCTTCTCAGAGCTGGTCCTAACTGCTGCAGGATTCGCAGGCCGTGGAGGGGACCTGGGCACATGAGAACACGCGTGCACGTTTAAAACTTCAAGGGGCCTTGTCTAGTGTTTTTTTTTTTTAATCAATTTTTAATCACAATTCACGTTATGGAGTGCAGTTACATTATGACACAATAGAGACACGTGTGTATATACTATATAGATACAATTAAAGTAAAATTTTAATGAAATATGCTTACACTTCCTCCTATTCTATTCATCTATTCTATTTCATTTTGTAAATTGCAAATTGGCACTTGCCAAATAATTTATAACCTATTATATTATCTGCTGCTATGTAACAATATGGCCACAGATTTATCAGCTTAAAGAAGACAGTTTTGTTGCTCATAGTCTCTGTAGTTCTGGGATCCACATATACCTTGTCTACCAGGGCTGTGATCTGATCTGAGATTCAACCAGGGGAAAATTCTCTTCCTGGCTCATCTGGTTTTGGCCGCATTAGGCTCCTGCAGGCTGCGGGAATAAGGGCCCATCTTCCTGCTGGCCGTGGCCTGGAGGTCACCCTGAGTTTCTTGCCATGTGACCTGTGCTTCCAGCATGACAGTTTGCTCTTTAAAGCCACGAGAACATGAATCTACTTGCAAAACAAGACTACAATCTTATATGAGGTGGTCACACACATGGAATCACATGTGCCTTGTCACCATCACCATGTTCTGTTGGTCAGAAGCACAGCACAGATCCTATACACACTGAGATGGAATCGACTTTGTGAGGGGTTAGTACCAGGAGAAGCGAACTTTGGGGCCCACCTTGTTGCTGCTGCTGCTGCTGCTAAGTCGCTTCAGTCGTGTCCGACTCTGTGTGACCCCATAGATGGCAGCCCACCAGGCTCCCCCGTCCCTGGGATTCTCCAGGCAAGAACGCTGGAGGGGGTTGCCATTTCCTTCTCCAATGCATGAAAGTGAAAAGTGAAAGTGAAGTCACTCAGTCGTGTCTGACTCCTAGCGACCCCATGGACTGCAGCCTACCAGGCTCCTCCATCCATGGGATTTTCCAGGCAAGAGTACTGGAGTGGGGTGGCATTGCCTTCTCCGACCCACCTTGTTAGATGGCCACAAAACTAATATGTTAATGATACATTACTTAGACCTAGAGCCAGACATCCTGAAATGTGAAGTCAAGTGGGCCTTAGGAAGCATCACTATGAACAAAGATAATGGAGGTGATGGAATTCCAGTTGAGTAATTTCAAATTCTAAAAGATGATGCTGTGAATGTGCTATACTCAATATGCCAGCAAATTTGGAAAACTCAGCAGTGGCCATGGGACTGAAAAAGGCCAGTTTTCATTCCAATCCCAAAGAAAGGCAATGCCAAATAATGCTC
>NW_011494946.1:1498485-1503176 GCF_000754665.1 Bison bison bison | reverse complement strand
GATTTAGAAAAGGCAGAGGAACCAGAGATCAAATTGCCAACATCTTTTGGATCATCAGAAAAACAAGAGTTCCAGAAAAACATCTACTTCTGCTTCATTGACTACACCAAAGCCTTTGACTGTGTGGATCATAACAAACTGGGAAAATTCTTCAAGAGGTGGGACTACCAGTTTCTCAAGAGAAACCTGTATGCTGGTTAAGAAGCAACAGTTAGAACCAGACATGGAACAACAGACTGGTTCCAAACTGGGAAAGTGGTATGTCAAGGCTGCATACTGTCACCCTGCTTATTTAACTTCTGTACAGAGTATATCATGCAAAATGCTAGGCTGGATGAAGCACAAGCTGGAATCAAGATTGCCGGGAGAAATATAAATAACCTCAGATATGCAGATGACACCACCCTTATGGCAGAAAGTGAAGAAGAACTAAAGAGCTTCTTAATGAAATTGAAAGAAGAGAGTGAAAAAGTTGGCTTAAAATTCAACATTTGAAAAACTAAAATCACGTCATCCAGTCCCATCACTTCATGGCAAATAGATGGGGAAACAATGGAAACAGTGAGAGACTTTATTTTCTTGGCTTCCAAAATTACTGTAGATGGTGAATGCAGCCATGAAATTAAAAGACACTTGCTCCTTGGAAGAAAAGCTATGACCAGCCTAGACAGCATATTAAAAAGCAGAGAGAGTACATCTCTGATAAAAGTTCTTCTAGTCAAGGCTATGGTTTTTCCAGTAGTCATGTATGGATGTGAGAGTTGGACTATAAAGAAACCTGAGTGCCGAAGAATTGATGCTTTTGAACTGCGGTGTTGGAGGAGACTCTTGAGAGTCCCTTGGACTGCAAGGAGATCCAACCAGTCCATCCTAAAGGAAATCACTCCCGAATATTCATTGGAAGGACTGATGCTGAAGCTGAAACTCCAATACTTTGGCTACATGATGCAAGAACTGACTCACTGGAAAAGACCCTGATGCTGGGAAAGATTGAGGGCAGGAGGAAAGGGGACGACAGAGGATGAGATGAGATGGTTGGATGGCATCACCAACTCGATGGACATGAGTTTGGGCAAGCTCCGGGAGTTGGTGATGGACAGGGAAGACTGGCATGCTGCAGTCCATGAGTTCGCGAAGAGTTGGACACGACTGAGCCACTGAACTGACTGATTGATACATTAATTAATTTATCCAAAATTATTTGCCACAAAAGTTAATATATCAGTCTCTGAAATTTGCAAAAATACTGTTCTAACATGTATACTCTCCTCTGATAATAACTCTGAGCCTCTGTAGACCAGGAAGACAAGAACTGTCATTCATAATCCTTAACACTCTGTATGATCTTAGTTCATACGTATATTTCAAAAGAATTAATCACACCAATCTTAACCACATCTACTTCTCTACATGTTTAAAAGCAAATGTTTTCTTACAATCTAGAAAGATGGACTGGGTATAAATTCTATGCAGTAATAGTTAAAGAAAACTTAAAAATAAATTTTATGCTAACCTATATGTTTATTTATAAGCCTATATTGACTCATCAGCTTTGATCTTATCACTATTGTAAAAGTTTTAAGAAATTTTGAAAAGATATCAACTTATGCATAATTATTTCATCATCCTACATTTTAAATAAATTTAGAACAATATTTATTACCTATCACCAATGCCCCAAATAGGGCCAACTCTGAAATGAGTGTTTGAGGAGATTTTAATTTGTAAATTAAGCATCTTAATAAGAAATGGCTTTTCATTCTGTCTCATTTTCTTCCAGATAATGGTCATTTGAACTGTCTCTGAGTTTGGAGTTTGCTGTTGACAACCCAAATTGTATTACTGCTGGGTTAATTAATATTCACATTAGACTTTCAAAACAGTGAGGAGAAAATGGTCAGCTCTTTGATGGAATTTATGAAGGATACACAGCTGTGCTAATGAAGACAAAATGTCAAGCCTTGAACCACGATGATTTTAGGGATTTCTGAGACAGCTATTTTAGGGAGTTGATTTTGTCTTTGGTGGTTACAGTCTGAATTACTGATGATCCCCTTTAAAGAGACAAGATTGAAGCAGAAGGGTGCATGTGTGTGGTGGGGAAGAGGGTAGCTAGACTGGATAAATAACTCTAGGAGTAGTCAGACAGGAGCAATCTTTTCTGAAAGGATACAGATACCATGAAATTTGGGGATGGAACTGGCAGCAGGAAGGGTTAGAAGAGAAAATGAGGAGTCAGTATCATGAAGATGCAACAAGCATGCATCTTATGAAGAGTCTTGGAGCTGCCGCTAAGATGAGCAAAGTAACGAGCCGTTTCTCTCGCCAGTGTCTAGTCATTTCTTGTCAGAGGTTTTAAGCTAGACATTTCTCCTTAAAACTCTGATGAGCAGAGCTCCCTAGAGTCATCCCATTTTAACTTCTAAACTCAAATTATTTTCATGTCTTATATTCATTCTGTAAGAACCATGTTTATAGAGAGAAAGGAAAATGTTAAATGTTTGTATTTTTCAAAGACTTCTACAAGCATTCCAGTTTGTAAGACAGACTCAGGAAATTAAAGTACTACTCTACTGAAAAAAACTTTCACAATGGAAATTACACAAAAGAAAAACTTCCCTTTGTAACAGGCAAAGTTTATATTTTGGAGGTTATTGTTAATCAGAACTATCATTAGAGTGAAGATATCATTTGTCAAACTTCAAGAATGTTCAGTTACAAGAAATTTCAGATCTCCGTATGAACCACTGATAACACGACAGTCCAGTTTGGTTAACGCCTCTTCATGTAAATCTTTTCTCACATCTGTATTTGAAAGCGATATTGATACCTCATGTCCTCCTTGAATGTTCTTTTTAAATTAAAAGTAATTATCATTCTTCCGTTTCTGGCAAAACTGGAGTAACAGGGGCCAAATTACCTGCCCACCTTGTCTACTAGCTTAAAAGCCAAGATATTTTGTCCAGGTTTTTTTTTTTTTTTTTTTCAGGTACAACCACTTTAGAAGACAATTTTGCAATTTCTTTAAAAATAGGTGGGCATCTATCTCTACTTATTTAGAAATTCCATTTTTATTTATTTACCCAAACTGAATGAAAGCATATGTTCACACAAAGACTAATCAGTAATAAAAAGCCATGGACCCTTGATTCATGCAACAGCCCGGATAAATCTAAAAATAATTGTGCAGGTTTGGCTACTCCGTCTCCATGGAACACAAAGCAGAAATGAACCCACAGGCACAGAAAGCAGATTGCCTGAGACCAGGTCAGAGGTGAGGAAGGTATTAGGGCCAATGTGTCCACTCTTGATTTTGGCAGTGGTTTCATGGTTTTACACATCAGTCAAAGCTATCAAATTGAACACTTTAAATCTGTGTAGTTTACCCTTTGTCAATTATGCTGAGATAAAACTGTTAAATTTTTGGTAAGTAATTATTGTGAATAGAATTTAATCTAAGCCATCAGACAGAGGCTCTTTCCAAGCTCTCCTCTGATCCCAAATTATGATATACCACTTACAAGAGTCCCCCTCCTCCCACCTCAATTCCCCACTAAAATACCAAATTGCAAAAGGGAAAGGATAGCATCCTCAAGGAAGTCTGGCTCCCAGAAGATAGAATTTTAATTCCCTCTGTCATTTGGATCTTTTTTAAAATGATGGAAAGTTACTTCCTTTAAAAAAAAAAAACAAACTGTATTTTTCTACTCCACAGGTAAGTCTTTTTAAAGGAAATTGTACTATCAATATCTGATTGAGCAGATTTCTATTCCCTCTAGGTTTAATGTTTTCCATCTGCAATATAAAAGGAAGATAATGCACAATTATGCTAGTAAGAGTCTCTCTTTCAATAATGTTTGCACTTCTCAATACCACATTTAAAAAGGAAATAGTAGCACTTGAAAAGTTAAGTAAGATGAGCAAAATTGAACAGAGGGAAAAATAACTGTCTGAAGACATGCTGAAAACACTTTTAAAGACTGTCTGAGACAGCAGCTGATCCAGCCAGCCTGTCTTTCACAGAGCTGAGCATCATTCAGGTGCAAATATTTGACCTGCAGACTGGGAGGGAACAAGGAAATCTAATGAAATATAATGGAATAAAGAATTGCTTCATCCCAGAAATCAGGCAGAGGAGGTCCATAGTGTTCTATCCCTCTGCATAGGTAAGCTGTCACATCTTTTCACTGTATGTTTTAAATATACACATACCCCTCACAATGACTCTTACTTATTTCTGAAAACTTTATCCCTAAGGGAAAAGTTGTTAAATTACAAAAATAATTTTTAAAATTTTATATTTTTTTAACAAATCATATACACTTTATTTTTTTTTAATTTTTTATTCCTTTATTTCTCATGTGTTCCCCATCCTGAACCCTCCTCCCTCCTCCCTCCCCATACCATCCCTCTGGGTCGTCCCAGTGCACCAGCCCCAAGCATCCAGCATCGTGCATTGAACCTGGACTGGCATCTCGTTTCATACATGACATTTCACATGTTTCAATGCCATTCTCCCAAATCTTCCCACCCTCTCCCTCTCCCACAGAGTCCATAATCCTGTTCTATACATCAGTGTCTCTTTTGCTGTCTCGTACACAGGGTTATCGTTACCATCTTCCTAAATTCCATATATATGCGTTAGTATACTGTATTGGTGTTTTTCCTTCTGGCTTACTTCACTCTGTATA
>NW_011494946.1:1490094-1498203 GCF_000754665.1 Bison bison bison | reverse complement strand
AATCTCCACACTGTTCTCCATAGTGGCTGTACTAGTTTGCATTCCCACCAACAGTGTAAGAGGGTTCCCTTTTCTCCACACCCTCTCCAGCATTTATTATTTGTAGACTTTTGGATCGCAGCCATTCTGACTGGTGTGAAATGGTATCTCATAAAATTTTAAATAGAAAAATGATGGCATGTTCCATCCCAACCCATTATACCCCCAATATATCAATCATATACATATATAATTATCAAGTATCAATATACATGTAATCATCAATTATCAGTATATTTCAAATATACCAATTGAAAATAATCTGTTGAAAAATACACTAATTGAAGAGTGAAAGCAAGTCTGTGTAAGTAACAAAAAGTAACTTGAAGGTTAATGAGGAGCTTGTACTTAAAATGCAATGAACTGAAAGTTCGTGGCACTCAGTACAGGAGGAAGAAAAGACTTCATACGAAGCGGTGGGTGCTGTACATAGTAGAAAAGAATTATAAAGGAGCTATTTTTTTTTTCAAAATGCATTTTTCTTTCTGCATCACCCTGTACTTATATGCATGGCAAATTATTTTGGACTCAGCCAAGCACAGAGGCAATTCAAATAATTCCAGGTGACTCTTTTTCTGATTAGAAACTGGTGGAGTTTACTGGTGAGTGCATCTTTACCTAAAACAGTAGTGTGAAAATATCATTTCTGATAGCCTGCTAAATTCATTCTGGTGGAAAAGTAGTTCTATAGACTAAAGAGGAGCCATCTGAAAATAAGTTGTGAACATTTCCAGCATGATTACAAGGAGAGTTATGTGAGAAAATGTGAGGAACATCTGTAGCACATTCAGGAAGGAGCACTCTGTTGACTCAACTGATTTTCCCCCATGTTTTTCTTCTCCAAGAGTTAGTAGAAGTCTGAACGGTACTTCAAAAATTACCCCAGTCCTGACATCCAAGACGTGCCCGTCAACACTCATCCTGTGGTTTATTTAGTGTGAGCCTCACCAGGTCATGTTCCCAAACTTTGGGGTTCTTTCTCTCGTCAGCCACAGAGAAGGAATTATATTCTAACCACCTCCATTCTTTCTGATTCGAGGGTGTACGCGTCAATATTCTACAACAACCTAATTGGGAAAATAATTTAAAAATATTAGATACATGTATGTGCATAAATGAACCACTTTGTTGCAGACCCGAAACTAGCACAACATTGTTAGTCAACTGTGCTCCGGTATAAAATAAAATGCAAAGGAAAAGCCCACACTCTGAAATACGAAAAGAAAAACAACAACAGGAACTGGGGTAGAGTCACAGGCTCTGCGGCCTCCACACTCTGAAATACGAAAAGAAAAACAACAACAACAGGAACTGGGGTAGAGTCACAGGCTCTGCGGCCTCCACCCTGGAGGAGAAAACGGCAACCCACACCAGTGTCCTTGTCGTGGAAATCCCACAGACAGAGGAACCTGGCGGGCTACAGTCCATAGGCTTGCAATGAGACAGACATGACCGAGCAGCTGATCAAGGTGGGTTCCAAGGAGAACTTGAAGTCTCATTGCCACCGCATCTAATCCAGGGGGCTGAGAGGCACAGACTCTCATGGACTGTAGATGTGGCCTTCCCTGGAGACAGTGCACAAGCTTTAACTCGGTGAGACTGAAGGCTAAGTTGAGTGAGATGACATGTGTCAGCAGTGAGCTTGGCCAGTAAAGGGCTCCTGCCTGAAGACACTTCTAAAGCCAATGAACTTATATTATTTTTCTTCTCACAAAGTGGAATTCCAAATGAGAAAATGAAAGCAGTGTCCATGTGAATAAACTTTGGAGGTTATAACAAAACATGCAAGGCCTTTATAGATACACCAGTGTCAGTGTGTTTCCCCTCGCTTCTATACAGAGTGTAAAGGGCAGCTGTCACTATTTGGGGACTTCCCCGGTGGCTCAGATGGTAAAGAATCAGCCTGCAATGCAGGAGGCCCAGGTTCTATCCCTGTGTTGGGAAGATCCCCTGGAGGAGGGCATGGCAACCCACTCCAGTGTTCTTGCCTGGAGAAATCCATGGACAGAGGAGCCTGGCGGGCTACCATCCATGGGATGGCAAAGAATCAGACACGACTGAGCCACTAACAGGCACACACACTGCTACTTTAGTGCCGTTCAAAAAGGAGGAAACCAAACTCTAAAGACACACTGTCAAAACACATCACAGTGTCCATGAAATCCATGAGTTTGGGTTTCAAAATCAGGTCTTTAGTTTGTAAATTTAGGCTTTCTCATGTTGCCATAAACTCCAAATAAAGTTAATTCCAAAAAGGCATGTTTTCCCCCAATCACCATAGTGTTCACTGATGGAAATAGAAATAATTTACCTAGAAAAGGCATTCCAGTTCAAATAAAACATATTTCATAAAGGCTATAAAAATATGATAATAAGATAAATTATTTTAGTCATCTTTCTTTATATTGACAATTATACTTTTATTTAACTTTATTTTTTATGTGTACTTTTTTTTCCCCCTCAAGTAGAAAAAGCCATACATGCCCACTAAGGAAAACTTGAGCAAATATAAAAAGTGTAAAAAAGTTAACAGGGAAATTTCTAAAGCATTCAAAAAAGGACAAACGAAGTGACATCAATTAGGAAAGTATGCCTCAAATGTACCATGGAGATAACTGATTAGCTTAGAGCTGGGAATCTCAAAATGCAGTCCTCAGACCATATCACCTGAGAACTTGTTGGAAAAGTAATCCTTGGGTACCACTCCAGACCTGTGAATCAGACGCTCTGGGGTTGGGGGTCAGCAATGGTGTTTTACCAGTACTTCAGAAGATTCTGATACACCTGAGTTTGAGAAACACAGGCTTAGGGAGGATTAAGGGAATCATGTTCATATTTTTAAATAATTGAACGTTTTTCTTTAAAGTAAAACATTTATTTGTTTGTATCTCAATGTTCAGAACAGGTTCAGTGAGTGGGCATTTTGAGAAGGTAGATTTTTACCTCACCCAAGTAAGCACTTCCAATTGAATGAAGCTGTCTGGGCATGAAACTGACCTCACTTGAGGACCACAGGGTATCTCTAGACTGAAGCTGGAGACATGTGTCTATGTTGAATAGGGAGCAGGTTTGACCTAAGGGATTTCACTGGTGGCTCAGATGGTAAAGAATCCGCCTGCACTGCAGGAGACATGGGTTCAATCCCTAGGTTGGGAAGACCCCCTGGAGGAGGGCATGGCTACTCACTCCAGCATTCTTGCCTGGAGAAATACATGAATAGAAGAGCCTGGCGGACCACAGCCCCTGGGATCACAAAGAGTTGGACACGACTGAGCTACTAACACTTGACCTAAGGAGGTAAGTGTCTGGGGCCCTCAGAAAATGTGCATGGTTCTTTACAGTTTTGCATTGCTACTACTCTGTTTTAAACTCTGCCTCAGTATCTAATGTCTCAAGTTAGTGAGGCGAGGACTAGATAATATTAACAATTATGCCATTGCTAAACGGAAGCCTAGAGTCATTTTGCTCATTACCTTACAGCAATGCCTCATTCTTTAATCTAACTCTCTTCTGCACTCTAATACATGACCCTGACTTTTCTTAGTAAAAGTCCTCTGACCTAAAGCCCAACACAAAGTGATAATGATTTACCTGAAAGCATCAGCAGCTCGAGTTTTCCATTCTGGTTCCCCCATCATGTAGTCCTGGACCTCAGTCACTTCTCTGCAAAATTAAATGGTTGAAATAGATGATTTCTTAAGTCCTATTGTCTAGGTGGTGGCTCAGACGGTAAGGCATCTGCCTACAATGCGGGAAACCCAGGTTCAATCCCTAAGTCAGGGAGATCTCCTGGAGAAGGAAATGGCAATCCACTCCAGTATTCTTGCCTGGAAAATCCCATGGATGGTGGAACCTGGTAGGCTACAGTCCATGGGGTCGCAAAGAGTCAGACACGACTGAGAACGTCTTACTGCATGCTGAGTTTCTCTCCCATACACCTGACACGTTCAACAATCACCCCACCAGCTTCTAAGATTCTGATGGAGTAGGAGGGTGCCAATCTATATGCTAACCAGAATAATCTACCATCTAAGCAAGAAACTCATGATCTTTACAGCTTTGGATTCTTCCCAGGTCCTAGGCACTGGCCCACAATCAAATAAAAATCACTGAACCAAGAGAGATGCTTATGGAACAATTTCTTTGTATATACATAGGCTCAATATGTAGACGGGCTGCGAATGGCCAGCAGATAGTTTCTTTATCTGGAAAAAGTTCTAAAATGAGGCTTGGTGGACTAAGTATCTCTTGCATCATTACAAAGAGGAAAATGGAGAAATCTCTTAACTGAAGAAAGTGAAATCCACTTTACTTAATGCGGACCTCTGTCTCTGGTGTGCAGGTCCTCTGTGTCCAAAGATAATTAGCACTTTATAATGCTAATTATTATAATTATGTCTGAGAAAAAAATCATTAGGGGGTAGGTCCGTTCACTGGTTTTCAATTGCCCCCTCTATTTAAAAATAAGGTCACTTTTCTATGAAATAGCTTCAGGAGCGCAAAGCAGAAAGAGAATTATGGGAAACTCTGTGTAGCTATAGTCCTGAGTTTTTAATATTCTTATAAGTCTGTGATGTGTCTGGGAACTGAAGAGGGAGGGAAATAATGAAGCTATTTAGTCTAAGAGACCAAAAATCAGGACCCAGAAGAGCAAATGTTTTCTGTAAGAGTTAATCATCAAATAGCCATTTGCTTACCATCCACCGTGTGCCTGGCTCTGTGTGCCTCTGCAGTTTCTAGATGCTAACTCATTTAACAGTCTTCACTGCTCTTCCATCAGACAAGCACTTGTAGCTCACTTTTATTTTTTTACTGATAAGAAAGGGATGATTCCAAAATTATGTTTGTAAGAAGTAGAAAGCTGGATTCTGACTTGAGGTTGCTCTCTCCAAAGTTCATGCTGTTAACACTTCACTATTTCATGTTTATGAGTAACGCACCATTTCTATTGTTATTCAGTCACTCTGTTGTGTCCAGCTCTTTGCAACCCCATGGACAGCAGCACGCCAGGCTTCCTTGACCTTCACCCAGATCTTGCTCAAACTCATGCCCATCGAATCAGTGATGCCATCCAACTATCTCATCCTCTGTCGTCCCCTTCTCCTCCTGCCTTCAATCTTTCCCAGCATCAGGGTATTTTCCAATGAGTCAGTTCTGCACATCAGGTGGCCAAAGTATTGGAGCTTCAGCTTCAGCATTAGACCCTCCAATGAATATTCAGGATTGATTTGCTTTAGGATTGACTGGTTTGATCTCCTTGCTGTCCAAGGGACTCTCAGGAGTCTTCAAAAGCATCAGTTCTTCAGTGCTCAGACTTCTTTATGGTCCAACTCTCACATCCATACATGACTACTGGAAAAACCATAGCTTTGACTAGACAGACTTTTGTCGGCCAAATAATGTCTCTGCTTTTTATTACGCTGTCTAGGTTTGTCATAGCTTTTCTTCCAAGGGCCAAGCATCTTTTAATTTCATGGCTGCAGTCACCATCTGCTGCGATTTTGGAGCCCAAGAAAATAAAGTCTATCACTGTTTCCATTGTTTCCCATCTATTTCTGTTAGGGTTATGGAAATATGAAACTAATGTTTAGGGAAGAGGGTCTCCACTTAGAGGCAGAGTTACACTTTGGGCTTTTGAACCTGCAGGTTCTGTGTCCGCAGGTTCATCCAACTGTGGATGGTACTCAATTGCCATTTAATAAATGGGACTTGAGCCTCAGAGTCTTGGTATCTGAGGGTGGGCCTGGAATACCCCAGCATGGAAGGATGACTGTATCTGCACGGTAAGTCGAGAGGCCCACTGTCTGGTGTTAGGATATCAAACCCACAGGAGAGCTGAGAACACTTTCTGAGAGCCCCGGAAATACAGCTACGGCACAGAAGGAAGACTTTAGGTCATGGAGGGAAAAGAGCCTGTGAAGACCAATTCCATCTCTGCCTTTCTGGGCGGCATGAGACTCCCTTCTACCTGCCAAACCTCAGTTACTAATTCCTAACACACCAGCTCCTGCATTTGCTACTTTTTCTGCTGATCCTACTGTTATGACCACCATGATCAGTGGCTGAGAACTTAGTAGGCGCCAGGCAAAGTGCTAAATATATCATACCCATTATTTTATTAAATACTCACTAAGTGTTACAACTAATCCAGTTTCATACATAAGAAAAATTCAAATAATTTAAGTAACTTGTATATAAGCATGTTTTATTCCATGTAAAACACCATACACAGTAGATATCATTTTTGCAAAGAAACTGTCAGCTGAGGAGGAGGAACTGGCCTTTCATCTTTGTAAGATGAACAGTTGTCTTTCCGTTTAATGGTTTTTTAAAAATCCCCTTGTGACAAGCTCCAGAGGACAAATAATTTATTTCTTGTGGTGTATGGCTCTCTAAATGAATTAATTGATAGGCATCCCATTGTCAGTCTGAGGGATATGGAAATAAAACAGACATAAGATGTTCTGTACCAAACTAATTTGTACTTTAAACACATAAATACTATTTTTTAAGTAAATGTATGTTTACTTTCTCTCCAGCTTCTCTTCAAATGGGGGAGCCTTTGTCTTTATGTGTCTTTGTGCCATCAGTTGAGAAGTTTGTTTCTCTTTCTTGAATATTAGTAAGGAAAATTAAATATTGCTTGGGGGGTGAAAAATAATTCTTTTAATCCATTCTTATCCCCATTCATTGAAGATGGAATAGGAAGAATAGTTTTAATAATTGTAATAAAAGTATGATAGCAGAACCCCTCTTTCCTTTTGGCTATAAGGCCAAAATTATTTTTATAGTAATATTAAGATACTATCTGCCTTATCACTGTGCTGATACTTGCATGAATTGTGCAAAAGCAATGGTAACTTAAAACAAATTAAGACCATGGAGGGAAAAAAAAAAAACTGTACTGATGGTAATTGTGGTCTTCACCAACTTTAAGTTGCAGAAAAAATAAAGCTATTAAATAGTTTCATTTAAGAAAGTCCTTGCTGAAGTAGTAAAAATGTTAATTTCATTACGTCTCAACCCTTGAGTATGGGTGTTTTTAATATTCTGCGATGATATGGGAAGAACATTAAAGCCCTTCTATTGCATATAACAATTGTTGTGAAAAAAAAAATCACTTTGAGATGTGAACTGCACTAGCCATTTTTACTCGGGGGCCACATTCTTACCTGAAAGAATGATGGACAGACAAACTGTGGGTATTCAGAGTTATACTTTGGAGGATATTGTCTTGAAAATAAATGGAGTCTGTGGCTTCAACGAAAACAACTGACAGCATTTAGGCCAATCACAAGATCCAAGCTTTGAAGAAACACCATTTTGACAGCTGCCTAAGACTTAAGGCTTCTCTGATGAGATCAATGATGATGTTAATAAATGTGATTTTTTTTTAATATTCTATAATGAAATGTGTCAAAGACTGGAAGACCTGCATAACTTTGGAAATCAAGATTTCTTTAACACATGATTTTACATAATCACGAATGAATAAAAGATTCATTTAAGTTAAGATAGACCATTGAATTTTAACTCAGCAGAATACAAAACATTGAGTTCTGGTTCCAAATTGCAACCAGCCTTTAAGAAGCTACCACTCATTGGACTTCAGGTAGTTTCAAAGAAATATAGCTACAATTATCTGAAAAGGCCATTAAAATACTTTTCTTCTTTCAGCCACATTTATGTGTGAATCAGGACTTTCTTTGTACATATTTCAACCAACAGCAGATTAAATATATATATAGAAGCAAGTATGAGAACCCAACAACATTCCATTAAGCCAGATGAGACATTTTTAGTTTGAAAGATACAATTATTTTTCATAGTATTACTTTTATTACTATATAAGCTTATTGTTATTTTAAAATAAATTAATATATAGACATTTACAGTCTTCTCAGTTTTAATTTCACATGTGCTAAATATTTATATATGTACATAATACCCACTTAAGTCAAAGAACGTTGGTGAATCTCAATAATTTTTCAGAGAAAAAAGGAGTCTGAGACCAAAAATTTGAGAAATCTGGTCTAAGGAAGTAAACAAATGCATGAACTGCCCTTGGAT
>NW_011494946.1:1468287-1489994 GCF_000754665.1 Bison bison bison | reverse complement strand
ACTGATACAGCCTTTCTGTAGAGCAATTTAAATTATCAAAGCTAATAACATCTGAGCAACTTTGATCAAAAATTTCCACTTGTAATAGTCTATCCTTAACAAAGAATTGTAAATTGATGCAGACATTGATTTATTAGAATTTTCATCATGATACATTCTATAAGACCAAAATCATCTGTGAACATCTGAGGAATATTCAAATTTAATAATCCCTTAAAATGAAATATCATGCAACATTTAAAAATATGTTGAGATATGTAAAAGAATAATTGATATGAAAAAGAATAATTTATAATATTGGAATATTAATAATATATTAAATTTTAAAATAACACAAAATAGTAGCTATAAAATAAATGTATGTTTAAAAACTATAATGAAGACGCTCTTTTCCCCCCTGTATTTGCATGCTGTATTTCTATATCTTTCTACTTACCTAGGAAATGTTGGTAATGAATTTGGAGGTAGATAGGTAATGTTTAATTACAAGAGTTTTTCAATCTTTGTATTTTCCTAATTTTCTACAGAAAATTAACTTAATTTTAATCAGGAAAAATTGTTTACCGAAATGTAGGAGGTGAGTCATGATTTTTGGATTTTTATTTCTGTGTTTTCAGTCTTTTTCTCCTGAGCTTTAATGGAGAAAACATGCGACTCTAAGGGGAGAAGAGCAGCGCGTCCTGGGAGCCTGGGAAATGGCGCCGTGGGAGAGGCAGCGTGCGCTCAGAGGATCGGCTTGCGTTAGCGACTTCTACTGGCTCGTTTTATTAGGAGCAAGGTTGAAAATATGCAATTGCCATTTTTGCAGGTCATGAGCGATTGAAAATCAGTAATGGTATATTGTTCAAATAAAAAGCTCATTTCACAGAAAGTATAGAGAAAACAAATTTTAACAGTAGGAGTATTTCAATGAAAAGACCTAGAAACTAGTAAAAAAAAAAGAGAGAGAGAGAGAGATAAGAAAAACCAAAGAAAGAAAAAGTCAGGAAGCCAATTATAGAAACAGGAAAAATAATATAGACTGTAACTCATGTTAGATAATGTGTGCTATTGAATTTCAATAAAGCATGTCCAAGTAGGAAAAAATGTTTTATTCTGTGCATTATACAGTTGAGGAAATGAAGCTGAAAGGTTAGATGCCTTGCTTATAATAACACAAGCCCATGTTTTTTTCTGGGCTTCCTTGGTGGTTCAGTGGTAGAGAATTCGGCCACCAATGCAGGAGACACAGGTTTGATTTCTGGATCAAGAAGCTCCTCTGGAGAAGAAAACGGCAACTCACTCCAGTGTTCTTGCCTGGGGCATCCCGTGGACAGAGGGGTCCGGCGGGCTACAGTCCCTGGGGTCTCAAAAGAGTCAGACACAACTTGGTGACCAAACAGCAACAACAGCAATGCTTTTCTGAGGCAGAGGCTCCTTTCTTCTGAGTTTTCTCTTAGCCCACCTTGAAGGGAGCTCTTCTAAATAGGCATATGGGATGCCTTTGCAAACCAGAAGATTACATATAATTCTTTTCGAGAAAATCTTTGTTTCCACATCTAGGATGGTGGAAGACCAGCTGAATGTAAACGCAAAGGTGATTAAACACAAAGGTAATTAAAACTCTCTATCATGCCCTTAGTTAAGCATTAGGTTAGCTATTAATAAAGTTGACAAAAACAGCAGCAGAACATTCAGTTATAATAAATGTACTATGAAAAAAGACCAGATAAGTTTTCAAGATTTTACTACCTGGTCTTTCAAAAAATGACTTTAAGACCTAACTTTGAGGGGAAAGTGATATAATTATCTATAAAGTTCACCATCTAGCCCCTTCCCCCCAAAATAGCTGGTATCATGCAACAAGATATGAAAATGTTAACTGCATTTGGGTAACAGAAGCAAATAGGAGTCCCTTTTAAGCTAAGGAGGAAAAAAAGCAAAGAAAAGAGAACTGGGAGGAAATTCTAAGAGGAAGAAGAAGGAAAATATTGGTAGAAAGAATAGAAGATAATATAGAAAACTTAGAGCGGATCCAGCCCCTTCACAAAAAATTCAAAAATAAGAATAGACAAATCTTAATTCAATTGAAAATTCAGAAGCACACTCTACACAATCAGTTCAAGAAGGACCAGAGCAGAGGTGACCTTGAGAAGGGAGACGCCTAAAGCATTTAGGTGAAGCTACCCCAGCTGCACACGGGTAGTTTGGACATAGCATGTCCTAGGCAGAACCAGAAGAAGCCAGAGTGGAAATAAACCGATACGAATATAGATGCATGGACCTGAGTGATAAGAGAGAATATGTGATTCATGACAGCATCCAGATGATGGAGCCAGCTTTGTTCTGAAATGTGAAATAGCAGTAGAGACATCCTTTGTCTGGGGTATGGAAGATATGACACAATTAAACAGAAATTCTCAGGACAAGAACTCTCTTAAGGAATTCCAGTGTGTGATGTGGCTTCCTCAGGTGCAGAAAAATGACAGCATTTTTCTGCTAAAAGAACAAGATCTCCTGGAATAAGTGTTTTGTGGAAAGCATTTAGCCAAGAACTGGTCTGATCTCTAAATATCGTTCCTTGAATTCTTAAATTCAAATTCAAAGAGGTGAAGTGACTTTCCCGAAGAATGTAGATGATTCCAAATTAAAACACAACCCAGATCTCCTTTATGCCAGTTTATAATTTGTTTACATGTTTTCATTGAGTGTCATGTGGGCAAACTTTCCTCACACCAGTGCTTTCTCATTTTCATTCCATTGTCTAAGTCAGCTATGAGAGAACAGCGGAGAAGGAAGTTACTAGCAGTGAGCATTGGTGTGGGGTGGCTTGTCTAATCCTATCTGGGAAAGGAAGAAATTGGGAAGACTGTAGGTTATGCTCTTTAAATGATTATGAACTCAAAAAGTAAAGTTGGAAGGGAACTGTTGATTTATTTGAGAGTCTGAGGAAGGACCTGTTAGTGCGTGGAAATGCAAACTCCAGTTGGAGTTCCAATTCAGTGAATAAAGTGTCCTTCAGGTTGCTGCTGACACGGTATCTACACCAAAGTGTAAGATATAACAATGATGCGTGTAGCAGTCCTATTCTCTGGCAAACCAGATAAGCTTGACTTGAGCCTTCAGTTTCACCACTGTGAAATCTAGCACCTTTCTCCAAGATTTCAGCAAAGTTCCAAAGTTCCTGCCTTGCACTCCCTGCGCCCCCCCTTTGCTCCTCTGTCCCCTGCTGTCTTGGAATAATTCCATTCCATCTAGTATACTGACTTCATCCCATTCACTCTTTCCCTTGAGAAACCCAGTTATACTCGTGCTATCCTGAAGTCTCTTGGAATAATGCCATTCCATCTAGTATACTGACTTCATCCCATTCACTCTTTCCCTTGAGAAACCCAGTTATACTCGTGCTATCCTGAAGTCAGTAACTTCAGTGAACACTTACAAGGCCTTGGGAAAAGCTCACCTTGGGCACCACCCAAACGTCTATCATTTCCTAGCTCCCCTCCCCACATTCTCTCCTAGTCTCCTAAAACCCAGTCCCTAAACGTTAGAGTGACCAAATGATTTATTATTGCTCGAATCAGGACATTTTGAAATTGAAAGAGCATGCTGTGAGTAATAGGCTCAAGTGATAAGTTTAAATTTGGACCATGTGGAAGAAAGCAAGACACAGGTTTTCTGACCAATATTTGATCCTCCTTAACTTCCGTCCTGTGGGAAACGGTTCTGTCTACTCAGCTTTGAAGGTAATCCTGATTGGATTGGTGGGCTTTTCCCAGGACCCTGGCATATTCTGAAGTATCCATTTTTCTCTAACTCATTACACTTGTTTGATTCTTTAAGTTATCAGCAATGGATTACCTCTCCCCTTACCGTTTGTGCTTCCCATAACACTTTCGTCTTTTAAGGTAGAACACAATTAATTAATCTCAATATAATCAGTTATGTACACATCTATCTTTCCCACTAAATAATAAGTTCCTTTGGGGCAAAGATTATATCCAGTTCATTATAGCAAAATGTTCTACTTGTCTCCCAGCATCCCTTGGGTTGGCCAAAAAATTCATTCATATTTTTTCATAAAATATTATGGAAAAACCCAAAGGAAATTTTTTGGCCAACCCAGTATTTTCTCTTTTTTCTATCTTAATAGAATCTTAACTTTTAGTTAAGCACATTGTCACCCAGAATTAAAACTATATATCTCAACCAGCGGCCTTTGAAGCTAAGAATAATCATGAATAAGATTTATACATGGAGTGAGGGTACAGGCTATGTATTAAAACCTTCTGGGCATTCCCTACCTTTGACAATTCGTATTCCTGGCAGATGGCATATGAATATGGTGGTTTAGCAAAGAATATTAGTCACCAGTTGCGTGGTCGCTACGCTTACCTTCCTTCCATGCCAACAAGCTGGCACCAAGTGCCTGTCATGGACATAATGTGATCGAACCACGAGTTACGTGATTTCCAGAGAGAGTCAGCTAAAGCCCAGTGGACCTAGAGGCTGTGCCCCTGAGTGAAGTCAGGCAGAGAAGGAGAGACAGCGTATGACACCCCTTACATGTGGAGTCTAAAAAGAAATGATACAACCGGACTTATTTACAAAACAGAAAGAGATTCACACATTTAGAGAACAAACTTATGGTTACAGGGTGGGAAGAAGGGGGCGGGAGGGACAGTTAGGGAGTTTGGGATGGACTGTACACACTGCTGTATTTTGAATGGAGAACCAGCAAGGACCTACTGTAAGCACAGGGAACTCTGCTCAACATTAAGTGGCAGCCTGGATGGGAGCGGTGTTTGGGGCAGAGTGGTACATGCACGTGTATGGCTGAGTCCCCATGCTGTCCACCTGAGACTTTCACAGCATTGTTGATCAACTACACGCCAATATAAAATGAAAAGCTAAAAGAGTAAAACCCAGTGTTCCTTCTTCATTGCTCTTCATTTTGCCACAGCGACATTGGAGTTACTTGACGGGAGTAGATACTGGGCCATCCTGGGCCATAACGTTAAGGCCCACACCTCGGGGATAACAGAGCCACTGTTCAGATGGATTGTAGGTCCCTGACACTGTGGAGAGATTACACCACCTCTGAACTATTTACTACTGGGTGTGATGTGAGATGCAAATATCTACCTTGTTTAAGCCAACACTAGTTTGGGTCAATTTTGTAGCAGTCTAATCCATTCCCAATATCTTTGCATTTTTCACTGTGTCCTGAATGGTATCACAGTTATCAGAGATACTCAAACATTTGGTGAATTGATATTAAGAGAGGAGGAGACATGTAAGAGTGTAAAAGTGTTTTTGACAAAAGTAGATTGAGAGGCAGCTCTCTGAAGATAAAAACTATCCAAAAAGTCTGATCTTCTGGACAAACATTCCTGGCATTTCCTGGCATATCCACTTGGGATAGAGTCCTAAGCCAGAGCTATCAACGCATGGAGCTAATCATACCTATGAAGGAGCTTTGTTTGCCTTGCACTACACTTTCTTTAAAAACGTGAATTAGTTGCCAAGGTTTATAAGCAGGAAAATTTTACATAGAAATCAATATTTCTGGCTTCTTTTGGGGAAAAAAATGGGCAAATGAGGGCACATAGTCCTATCTGGTGACATATTGGTTAGGACTGTGGTTGCCCTTCTAGGCAGGACACGAGTAACCAGGTCATGATGACTAGGACACTGTCTCTCTGAAGTTGAGGCTTGCGTCAGTTAACATCTATGTGACGGTGCTTGTTTCCTTGCCTTTTAAAAACTTGGCCTGCTTCCACAGGCAACTTTACAAATAACTGAGATTGAGAGCTTCACCTGAAACATTGAAACACCTGCCTTTGACGTTAGCCTAAGGGGCAAGATGCGGAGCGCAGGGGTTGAACAGCAGGAAGAAAAGAAGACGGGAGGAACAAAAGAAAGTGGGAGACAGCGGCAGAACAACGCCGCCAACAGAGGGACTCGGGCACAAACTCCGGACGGCAGGAGGCGTTTATCTGAGCAGGTGCGAGGGGAGGACAACGATCCCAGCAGGCCTGTGACCACCGCACTCTCTGCCGGCTCTCTTAGCCCCACCAAAGATGAAGTGGCCCCCAGACCCCAGGTCTAATGTAAGAACCATATGCTGTTGTGCTCCTCCGAGCCCTGCTTCTAGATCTTGATAGAATTCTTGACAACTTGAATGGTGATTGGTGCTTCTCCAAAGACTTGAAAGATTGAGAGGAAAATAGATAGTCCATACGTCTTCCCCCACTCATCCTGGTTTTCAATAAGAAATGTGAAGATGGAAGGTGAAATACAAGTGGAGACAAAATGAGGTTGTAAATCAAACACGTTCTTGCTTTCATTGCTGAGAAAAGCCTGTTGAGTGCTTAAGAGAGCAGGAGAAAGGGGAGGATGTGTGGAGGGAGGGAGGGTGGGAGCGAGAGAGGAGCCTCACATTGAGGCGAAGGGAAAGTTGCATTGTTGTTGCAGTTAATCTCTTGAAGTTGGTGGGTGTAGAGCCCCAGATGTCAGAGCTAATGCAATATGCATTAGTCCATCACGTGGGGAAATCTCTAGTCCATGCAACAAGGAATTAATAAATCCAGTAATTGTGTCATGTCTGCAATATAGGCGAGGAAAAAACTCGTGTAAAGCATCTGATAGATGTGCATGCCCAGACAGCACGTGTCCCTGAGCCCTTCCCCGGGGACTGGCCTACAAGGTTGCCCAGGCATTGCTTCTCTTCTGCTGTGCCCTCTGCAGCAGGAACTGGCGTGCCACAGAGTGGTGCTGTATAGAGCGTGGCATTGGCATCCAATTAACCAGCATACAAAATCGATTCTCTATGCTTTATTTCTTATCAAACCCCTCCCCAGAACACTAGTTCTCTAAGGCAATTAGAAATAATCACAAGCTTGCCAAAATGTTCTTTTTGATTTTCTAAATATTAAAATTAAAATGCGGTTCAGTTTTAGCTTTTAAGAGACTCTGGGTTTTTTTCTTAATAAAATGAACAGCTAAGCAGTTGTCTGCAGCATCAGGATACTATATATGTACCCGGAGTGACATATGCAACACGCCTTCTAAAATATTTTTGAATTTCTCTTTTGAATTTTCTGCAGCATATTGAAGAGTATGAAAATAAAAATCATTGTATCACATTATCATCATTGATTTTTACCTCTTCAGTGTGCTAAATTCTACCCAGAGGTATGGACATGGAGAAGTAACAGAAGTCTGGGATGTCAAGGGAGTCTGGAAAGGAAGTGTCTTGAGGACAGAATCATATTTACCACAGTGGCATCAACTTATTTGCTAGAAGATCCGTGTGTCATTTATGATGACAAGTTGTATAAGCTTCAGTAAACCAATCCTTGGAAGAAAGCTATGGCCAACCTATACAACATATTAAAAAGGAGAGACATTACTTTGCCAACAAAGTCTGTCTAGTCAAGGCCACGGTTTTTCCAGTGGTCAGGCATGGATGTGAGAGTTGGACTATAAAGAAACTTGAGTGCCAAAGAATTGATGCTTTTGCATTGTGGTTTTAGAGAAGACTCTTGAGAGTCTCTGGGACTGCAAGGAGGTCCAACCAGCAGTTGGAGATCCAACTAAAGGAAATCAGACCTGAATGTTCATTGGAAGGATGGATGCTGAAGCTGAAACTCCAATACTTTGGCCACCTGTTGCAAAGAACTGACTCAATAGAAAAGACCCTGATGCTGGGAAAGATTGATGGCAGGAGGAGAAAGATGACGACAGAGGATGAGATGGTTGGATGGCATCACCGACTCGATGGACGTGAGTTTGAGTAAACTCCAGGAGTTGGTGATGGACAGGGAATCCTGGTGTGCTGCAGTCCATGGGGTCACAAAGAGTTGGACACGACTGAGCGACTGAACTGAACTGCAGCCAATGAACAACGGAAGGCTATGTCCCCATGTGTACCCAGGGTGATTAATCTCTTGGAAGCTGAGGACACAATAAGTTGAAGGTGTCACATATCACAGTCAATGCCAGTGATTATTGACGTTTGTCTTGGATGGACCCTTTGGTGGGACTGACTCATGCTGGTCAGAAAACCAACATCACACACTAGCATAAATATGTCTTCTATCATCAGCAATTTTTGGAAGAAAAATCCACACCCACAGTCTTCTTAACATTAGCTTGATTTCATCTTTTTCTTTCTAAACTATGAATCCAAGGGGGTAAAAGATCTTTATCTTATATGCCAATTTGGATACATGTATTTGTTGTACCTCATAGGGCACTGGATTGAGGCTGTTTACAAGACTAAGACTGACTAGCTGTGTTCAGTGTGAGCAAGGAAAAGGAGGGTTGCGACACTTCTCTGGGCGTCTGCCAGGCCTGTCCTAAGCTGCTCGCTTTTCACTTCTAGGGCCGCTGCTGCTGCTGTGCAGCTGTCTCCTTCCCAAACTCCCTATGGTCTGCACTCTCTCCTTTCCACGCCAGGAAGATGGAGCTTAGAATCTTATCAGAAAGTCTGACTCTCCTAGGTCAGACCCTCCGTTGTCCCTGGATAATTACCATGCCTTATTCAAACTACAGAAATCATTTTGTATAATAGTGTGAAACATAATAATCTAAAAGTTAATCTAAAATGAACGAATGATCTTCTAAGAGTCTGGAAAATAAACTCTAAAGTATAGGCCTGGTGAGAGCTGGGGAAAATGACAAGAAAGTGGAAAAGGCAAGAAAAAATGAGAAGAGTTGGCTGAACTTCATATTTGAAGTGATAGAGGAGCCAAGGAAATATTTGGCATCAAGAGTGAAGAGAAAATTTCCAATCAGAAAAATATATTAGTCAGGTTCTCCAGAGAAACAGAGAGAGAGAGAGACTGAGACAGAGATAAAGACAGAAACATTATAAGGACTTGGCTCATGAATCACGGAGGCTAAGTCCTAAATCCACCATCTGCAGTCTAGAGACCCAGGAAAGCTAGCCGTGTCATCCCAGTCTGGACGTGAAGGCCTGAGACCCATGCAAACCAATGGTGTATATTCCATTCCAAAACCAGGGAAAGCAAGTTCTCCCTCCCTCTGCCTTTCTGTCCTCTTCAGACCCTCAACAGATTGGATGATGGCCACTCACATTGAGAGTACCTTCTTCACTCAGCATGATGCTAAGCTCTTCTGGAGTCACCTTACAGACACGTGGTCACCAAATATCTGGGCACCTTGCAACCTATGTGTCAAGTTGACACAGATAATTAACCATTGCACATATTAAAAGCATGTTAACAGGCTAGATGTCAGAGGTTAGATATGACATGAGGTGTTAGAGAGTGATATCACTTATACGTGGAATCTAAAAAAAATGACCGAAATGAACTTATCTTAAAACAGAAATAGACTCACAGACATAGAAACAACGCACAGTTAGCAAAGGGGAAAGGCTGCTGCTGCCGCCAAGTCGCTTCAGTCGTGTCCGACTGTGCAACCCCCGGACAGCAGCCCACCAGGCTCCTCTGTCCTCAGTGTTCTGCAGGCAAGAACACTGGAGTGGGTTGCCATTTCCTTCTCCAAAGGGAAAGGGGAGAAGGATAAATATATCTACATATCACTCTATATAAAATAGATAACCAGCAAGGACCTACTGTATAGCAGAGGTAACTATACTCATTATCTTGTAATAACCTGTAATGGAAAAGGCTCCTCTGTCCAACGCTGCACCAGGGAAGGAATTCTGTAGGGCCTGAAAGGGCACAGCGTCTAAAGTCTCTGTTGCCCAAACCTTTAGGAAATCACACAGCTTTGAAGAGGTAGAAGAAGAAAAGCTAAATAGACTCTTTCTAGAAGCAGAGGCGCTTAGGAAAAAATGTAGAAGCTGGAGAGGGACAGCCCCCTACACACACACACACACACACACACACACACACACGGAAGCACAACTGGAAGAATCCTCTGGAATGAGGCTGGGATGGAGAGAGAGAAGAGATCTGAAGGTCTTGCAAGCAGAGGGGGCTGTGTGCACTGCCTGGCAGCAGCTGAGGAGGCAGGAGGTCTCCAGAGAAGGGCAGTTAGTCTGCACAGCGGGCTTCCGGGAGCCCTGCAGAGAGATCCCTGTGTCTGAACATGGCACAAAGCCCCAGAGAGTTACTCAGCAAAAAAGGACCTGAAAATCAAAGGAAAAAAAAAAGTGAAAGGATTTTTGGTCTTCCTAAGTCTGTTAAGGGTGATTCATAGCCTATATTGGGAGTTAGAAGTGATCAGATAGAGCTCAGAAACTGATGGATTGAGCTTCCACAATTTGGAAGTGATTTTTTTTTTTTTTTGCCTGACTTGAGAGCAGAGAGTGTTTGCCAGAAAAAGAGTAATGCGAAAATTCATGGGGAATAGGAAAAGAAAACAGTACGCTTAGAAGATGGTCCTCTTTCCAAATTACATAGGTTCATGTGGATGCTAAAGAGAAAGGAAGATTGTGTGTGTGTGTGTCTGTGTGTGTGTGTGTGTCTGTGTGTGTGTCTGTGTCTTTGTGTGTATATGTCTGTGTGTGTGTGTATGTCTGCGTGTGTGTGTCTGTGTGTGTCTCTGTATGTCTGCGTGTGTGTGTCTGTGTGTGTGTGTGTGTGTTAGAAAGAGAGAGATTCAGGGACAGGTCAGCACAGGCCACACCAGGGCCCTTTTTGCCAAGGGCCGCACCGTGCAGGGACAGGCCTTTTTCCTTTTCTGTGAATACGACAACTTTGCGGCTGGACAGAAGTGAGAGGCAGTCCCACCGAGGGCGCAGAGGGCCACTGAGGCACAAGCAAGTGTGACAAAATGAGGCAGTTGTGTAAGAGGCTTCTGGAGCTTGGCCCATGTCGTGAAAAGCAGGGCAGGGCCAAATATCTGGACAGGACCATTCGAGTGCTCATCAAATTTTCCTCAGGATCTCCAGAGACACCGAGGGGCTGAAGTTTTAAGTCATGCACAATGAGACAAGATACCAAGGGTATTTTTTATTTGCCATAAAAGTGACAGGATATTACCCATTAGGCTGATCAAGTTTTGAAACACTCAGGCTCTGCAGTCCACTTTTTTGGAATCCAGAAAAGCATTCTGAAACAAGCCTAGGACGCAATGTGCAGCAACTGAGTCTCTGCTAGACCACGGCACACAGCTAATGCCGTGACTCTCGGCAACCGTGAGATTTCATCAGAAAGCTTCCTTTCTCTCTATTTCTCAAACCATGATCTAAATAAACACTGCCTCTTGCAATTAATCTGTCTTTCCCACACAAATGTACGAAACTGTGATAGTTTCTCTCTAGGGGCGATTATCACAATCTGGTTTGGATCAGCCTGTGATGTTCATGGCTGACTCCCCCCAAGAGAGGCTGGAGCTCCTGAAGGTCAGTGACCCTGCCCTCTGCACTGTGTGTCTCACAACTCCCCTTGGAGAGACTTGCGTGTGATATTCATCCATTCACTGAAAATACATACAGAATATCTGCTTGGAGCCCAGCGTACGGTCCTCAATAAATGGCTCTGTGAATTGAAAATAAAAGGTCTCTCAATTGTGGTAATGAAGCTATCTGAAAAACTGAGATGTTTTTACAAAAATATCTTCTAAAGAAAAAGAAATTATAAAGAAAACCTGTCAGGGACTTCCCTGGTGGTCCAATGGTTAATATTACATGCTTCCTCTCCAAGGGCGTGGGTTTGATCCTTCACTGGGGAACTGCTGCTGCTGCTAAGGTGCTTCCGTTGTGTCCAACTCTGTGCAACCCCACAGAGGGCAGCCCACCAGGCTCCCCCGTCCCTGGGATTCTCCAGACAAGAACACTGGAGTGAGTTGCCATTTCCTTCTCCAATGCACAAAAGTGAAAAGTGAAAGTGAAGTCACTCAGTCATGTCCGACTCCTAGCGACCCCATGGGCTGCAGCCCACCAGGCTTCTCTGTCCATGGGATTTTCCAGGCAAGAGTACTGGACTGGGGTGCCATTGCCTTCTCTGCACTGGGGAACTAAGATCCTGCAAATTCTGCAGGATCACTTTTAAATATTTTATTTAGGACAGTTGCCTCTACGCTTAGAACAGAGGTGGACCTACAATTTTCAGTTTTTGTACTAACTTTGGTATTCATGTAAAGGTTATAAAAGGTTTGTATCTTATGTTGAAACACTGCGTTTTTAATGATCTTTAGTAGTTTTTACAACTCTGTAACCTGTTCTTTTAAATTTAGTAGTTCATTGAGAAGATCGCTAGGGTCTAACGCATGAAATGTTGGAGACCCTCACTTTTGTCATCACAACAGAATGGAACAGACTGAAAATCAATAACTCTTCTTAGATCCACCAGAGACTGAGGCCTCAGGCCCCTAAACTGGAGCGACAGATAGAGAGAATCACTCCTCTTTGGAAACAGAAGCCACAAGGCCCAGGACCTGGTAAGAACACAGAAGCAGTAGCTTACCAGTTGCTAGAGACAGAGCCTGGACCAGCTTAAGAGTTTTGAAAAAGGCTTCTGGAGACCCAGCATTAGGTAGATCCCCACAGTTGTGAGTTTTACCCTCATGAACCTCCCAGCTTCTCATAGTGAAGATGAGAGAACCACCCCACTTCTACCCTGCTGCTTCTGGCAGAGGAAGGGGGAAAATCACTATTTTGAAATACACCCAGGGCATTCTGTTCTCCTAAACAAAGGCTTTCCTTCCAGGGAAATGATTTCATCAGACCTTAGCCGATAGGAGGCAAGTGGAATGTCCAAAGCCAGTTTCTTCAAGCTTTTCATACAGAAGAATGGAATGTACAACTCCAGGGCCTTCCTGACTCACTGAAGGGGAGTATTTTTACTCAATACATCATGTCCAACTTTCAGTAAAAATTACAAGATATGATAGAAGATAAAAAAGACAAACAGGAAAAACCCCACAGTCTCAAGAGACAGAGCAAGAACCAGAACTAGACTCAGAAATGACAGGAATTTAAAATACCTGTAATTAGTATACTAAGAGCTCTGAAAAAAAAATGAAAACGTACAAGCACAGATGGGCAATGTAAGAGAGAGATGGAAACTCTAAGAAATTATCAAAACTAAATGTTACAAACAAACAAAACAACAACAACAAAAAAAACGGTAAGAGAACTGAGAATGCCTCTGATGGCTCATCAGTAGAAATAGCTGGGGAAAGGATCAGTGATATATGACATGAAGACACGTGAATAGAAACCTCCCAAGCTTAACACAAAGTGAAAACAGGCCAAAGAAAAGGGACAGGTATCTAAGATAGATACGGCAGGTTTTATTTTTTTTATTTTTCTTGGGCTTCAAGATCACTTGGAACAACGAACTGGTTCAAAATTGGGGAAGGAGTACCTTCCCCAATTTTGTCCCCAATATTGTCACTCCACTTGTGAAACTTCTATGCAGAGTACGTCATGCAAAGTGCTGGGCTGGATGAAGCACAAGCTGAAATCAAGATTGTCAGGAGATATATCAACAACCTCAGATAAGCAGATGCCACTCTATTGGCAGAAAATGAAGAGGAACTAAAGAGCCTCTTGATGAGGGTGAAAGAGGAGAGTAAAAAGCTGGGTTAAAACTCAACATTCAAAAAACTAAGATCATGGCATCTGGTCCCATCACCTCATGGTAAATAGATGGGGAAAAAGTGGAAACAGTGGATGACTTTATTTTCTTGGGCTCCAAGATCACATGCAGATGGTGACTGCAGCTGTGAAATTAAAAGACGCTTATTCCTTGGAAGAAAAGCTATGACCAACCTAGACAGCATATTAAAAAGCAGAGACGTCACTTTGCCAACAAAAGTTAATATGGTCAAAGCTATGGTTTTCCAGTAGTCGTGAGGCATAAAAAACGCTGAGCACTGAAGAACTAATGCTTTCGAACTACAGTCCTGGAAGAGACTCTTGAGAGTCCCTTGGACAAGGAGATCCAACCAGTCAATCTTAAAGGAAATCAACTCTAAATATTCATTGGAAAGACTGACGTTGAAGGTGAAACTCCAATACTTTGGCCACTGCTGGGAGCGAGCTCCGCCCGTGGCAAAGGTCATGAGGAAGGAGGCTTGGCATACGCAAAGGTGGGATTGAGCCTCAGGAGTCCCCCTGGGAATTCTCGAGCATCTACCCCCAAAACCAGAGTCTGCCTACTTTCTGCTTTGTGCTTTCACCTACACCTCTGACTTTACGGGGGGCTGTCCCCCAATACCTCTCTCTGAAAAAAGAGTTAGCTTACAGCTCCAGTTAATAATTCCTGGGTGTGACAGTGTTTAACCTACAAACTCCTTTGGAAATCCTCTAGCCTGCCTGAATAGGTTTTTCCGGCCACATGTGATTGTTCAGAGCCTCCCAACTGTGAGAGGGAGGAGACGTTCTAAACTGTCTAAACACAGCTTCCTTTGAGTAGTTAAAAGATTGACTAGAAATTGTATTGGTGAAGGGTTTTTCACTTATTGGGCCAATGTTTGCTGCTAAGTCTCCATACCCCTTACCTACTGTGTCCTTGGCAGTGTATTGACTGATATAATGGGTGTATAGAAATGTAAGTAGTAGCCTCAATGTTTGTAACCTTGGACCCTTGAGTTAATTCTTTTCTTGATTGAGCCCACCACACCTTTGCCCTATAGGAATGCAACTTTATCCAATGCTTTTTGGAGGCAGGCGCCTGACTTTAGAATAATCACCTTTAGAGAAAAATAAGTTTCTTAAAATGTTAACAGGCCTCCTGGCCAGAAGATGATGTAAATCACCTAAACTTTTGCATATGATAAGTTTGAAAGCCTGGCTTCGATTAGGATTAGGAACTGCTGTCCTTGCATGACTCTTCCCCTTCCCCCATTATCCTCTATGCATAACTTAAGGTATAAAAACTACTTTGGAAAATAAAGTGCGGGCCTTGTTCACCAAAACTTGGTCTCCCCATGTCGTTCTTTCTTTCACCTTCTGGCTGAATTTTTCCTCTGAGGCGGGGAAGCTCGTCAAGCCTACTAATTTTGCCTGGGCTTCTAAGATCTGACCGGGGAGGCCTTAACATCTCCTTTCCTTCGGGAGAACGGGAGGATGCCTGCGGCCTTCATAGGTAACGTAAATTCCCTGCTTTGGAATTTTATTCAGCCTCTTTTCTTCACTGAATTTCCTCACTGAGCTATCCTCATTCTATTACTCATTATATCTTTGATGAATATTTAAATAAATAGGTCACCTATGCTGTCTCTCCTTCGAATACCCTGGATCAGCCGGGGCTGGACCCCGGCAGGCCACCTGATGCAAAGAGCTGACTTACTGGAAAAGACCCTGATGCTGGGAAAGATTGAGGGCAAGAGAAGGGGCAGCAGAGGATGAGATGGTTGGATGGCATCACTGACTCAATGGACATGAGTCTGACCAAACTCTGGGAGATACTGAAGGACAGGGAAGCCTGGCAGTGCTGCAGTCCACAGGATGGCAAAGAGTTGGCATGACTGAGTGACTGAACAAAGCAGTAAACACATTTTTCTTATTCTTAGCTTCTCTAAAAGATAGCTATGATTATAGCTTATAAATATATGAAATGAAGGACAGCAGTGTTAGAAGGGATGACAGAGAGAAATTGGACCTCATCTGTTAGAAAGTCCCTGCTGTACCTGTGAAGTGGCATAGTGTGTATTCAAGAGTAGGCTTAGATTAATTGTAAATGTATGTAGTAGTCTTTAGAGCAACCACTAAAATACTTTACAAAGTATAATTGATATGCTAAGAGAGGAGAGACTATAGAAAAGGTAGAAAACAGTATGAATAGAGCAAAATAACAAAAGGAAAGTGTGATGAGTTTGAAAACAAAAAGGTGGCAAATATGGTAGAAATTAATACAGCTATATCAATGGCCACTGTAAACGTGAATGGTCTAAATACACCAAGTGAAGAACAGAAGTGGACAGTGGATCAAAAAACACACGACTGCTCAGCAAGAAACTCACTTTCATAATTTACAGAGAGAAGAGAGATTAAAAGTGAAGGGATGAGGGCATCTCTGGCAGCTGGGGTGAGTTTCCTGTAACACTCGGTCAGCAGCCTGGCTTCAGACACCTTGGGCAGCCCTCTTCGGATGCGCTGGGCCGTGGCCGCGGGTCCAGCCTGCCAGTCTCTGGCCATGACTGCTTGTGTGTCTCATCTCTGGAGGGTCTGGGAGCAGCTCTGGTCCAAGGGATGGGCTGCAGCCGTGGCTTCTTGGGGGCGTGATCCAGCGCCTTCAGAGGAGGGGCATCCGGCTGGTGGGGATGAAGACGCTGCAGGCACCAGCAGTATCTTCACTGAGCCCTGCCAGGACCCACAGAGGAAGCCCCTTCACCAGCCCTCATCAGCGACATGAAGCCTGGCCCCGGTGGCTGTGGTCCGGCAAGGCCCCCAGGCGGTCTACACTGGAGAGCCAGGGAAGGAAACACTAACTCTGCCGAAGCTGCCCCTGGCATTGGTGGAGATTCCAGGGAGACCTCAGCCCCCTCATTAGAAGACACCCAGAGGTGGTAACACATGAGGGTTGGGGTGAAAATTGGGCTGGGCTGATCCAGGAGTTTGTGGGAACCTCATCCAGGCCAGGGCCTTGTGCAGGGGCCCAGCGGGAAAGTCACCTGTGGTTCAGGAGCACAAGCTGGTGGCCTGGGCAGAGGGAAGTAACCACAGCAACGTGTGCTCGGCCTGGACTCTCAGGCTGCCGTGACTCTCCAGCATTCACCCAGGACCAGCACCTCTGTCGGAAAGAGCTTGAGCTCACACCCATGCTCTGCCCACGTGTCCCAGAACACTTCCCTGTCCACCTTCAACCTTATCCCAGTCCAGAGTGGTTTTGAGCTACCAGATTTATGTTTCAGGATCCTAAGTAAGAAGGAAATTGGACCAAATCCTTTCTGTACCAAAGTGCCAGGCAATATTTTGGGTGTTTCTGAAAGTGGGCTTCTGCCTCCCTTAGGTTCAGATGGTAAAGCATCTGCCCACAATGATGGTAGACCCAGGTTCAATCCCTGGGTTGGGAAGATCCCCTGGAGAAGGCAATGGCACCCCACTCCAGTACTCTTGCCTGGAAATCCCATGGACGGAAGACCCTGGTAGGCTACAGTCCACGGGGTCGCAAAGAGTCGGACACAACTGAGCGACTTCACTTTCACTTTCAAATGTGGGTTTCACGACTTTTCCTCCCCTGAAGGTGGGAGATTGAAACTTGTTGTGCTATGAAAAATTTTAAAAGTTAAGGAATAAAAGATACGCAATCCCAAAATGAATCAGAAGAAGCAGAAGTGCCTATACTAATGGCAGATGAAGCTGACTTGAGAAGCAATGATAACTTTCAGGGATAAAGAGAGTCATCACATAAGGATAAAGGGGCCAATTCACCAGGAAGACACAGCAGCACTTAATGTGCTTCTTCCTTAACAACAGGCACCAAAACATATGAGGCAAAACTGATGGAATTTCAAGGAGAAATCGACAAATCCAGAAAAATAGCTGGATATTTTAAAACTCCTCTGTCAGTACCAGACAGGTATAGGATGCAAAGGAAAACTCAGATACCAGTTAAAATATCAGTTCTTCCCAATATTATCTAGAGATGCAATGGAATCTCAGACAAAAATCCCAGTAAGTTATTTTGTACATGTTGGTAATTCTCCAGTTTTTAGTATATCAAAAAGAAAAAGATCTGGAATAGCCAAAACAATATTGAAGAACTAACCTGTAGAATGATACTATCTGACTTCAAGACTTACCATAAAGCTACGGTAGTTAAAACTATGGAAGCAACCTAGATGCCCATCAGCAGATGAATGGATAAGAAAGCTGTGGTACATATACACAATGGAGTATTACTCAGCCATTAAAAAGAATACATTTGAATCAGTTCTAATGAGGTGGATGAAACTGGAGCCTATTATACAGAGTGAAGTAAGCCAGAAGGAAAAACACCAATACAGTATACTAACGCATATATATGGAATTTAGAAAGATGGTAACAATAACCCTGTGTACGAGACAGCAAAAGAGACAGTGATGTATAGAACAGTCTTATGGACTCCGTGGGAGAGGGAGAGGGTGGGAAGATTTGGGAGAATGGCATTGAAACATGTAAAATATGAGGTATGAAACGAGATGCCAGTCCAGGTTCGATGCACGATACTGGATGCTTGGGGCTAGTGCTCTGGGACGACCCAGAGGGATGGTATGTGGAGGGACGAGGGAGGAGGGTTCACATGTATACCTGTGGTGGATTCATTTTGATATTTGGCAAAACTAATACAATTATGTGAAGTTTAAAAATAAAATAAAATTTAAAAAACAAAACAAAACTGTGATATTGGCAAAATAATAGATCAGTGTAACGGAAAAGAAAGAGCACAGAAATAGACCCACACAAACATAGCTAACAGATCCTTGACAAAGAATAAAATAAATTTAATGGAAAAAAGAATGATCTTTTAAAAAATGCTACTGGAAAAATGAGACATGTACATGGAAAAAATACGACACAGACCTAACACCTTTCTAAAAAGGAACTCAAAATGAGTCATAGACCCAAATGCAAAATGCAAAACCATAAAACTTGTAGAAAATAACATAGGATAAAATCTACCTTGAATTTAAAGATGCATTTTTAGAAACAAACCAAAATCACAATCCATGAAATAAATGAAGTTGATGTCAGACTTCTTTTAAAAGAAAAAATTCTGCTCTTTGAAAGTCACTGTTAAAATAATATAAGTACAAGCCACAAAGTAGGGAAAAAAAATTTAGAGCTCATATCTGATTAAAAAAAAACCTTATATATAAAATGTACAAAGAACTCTTAACACTTAGCAATGAGAAAAAAACAACCCAGTTAAAACCTGGGCAAAAGATATGAATAGACGCCTCGCCAAGAACATATACACGTGTCAAATGAAAAGGTGTTCAACACCATACATCACCAGGAAAGTGCACATTAGAACAATGAGATACCATCACACAACTATCCGAAGGGTTAATACCCAAACGCTGACAACACCAAATGCTGGTTGGAGGCAGAACAACAGAACCTCTCACATGAATGCAGAATAAGACAGGACTTTCTCACAAAGCTGAGCACAGGCTTCCCAGGCGGCACTAGAGGTAGAGAGCCCACCTGCCAATACGGGAGACGTAAGAGACTCAGGTTCCATCCCTGGGTCAGGAGGAGTCCCTGGAGGAGGGCATGGCAACCCGTCCAGTACTTTTGTCTGGAGAACTCCATGGACAGAGGAGCCTGGCAGGCGACAGTCCAGAGGGTTGCAAAGAGTTAGACACGACTGAAACAATTTAGCATGCACACGTGCAAACTAAGTTTACCATACAATCCAGCAATTCCAATCTTAAAGGTTCACATGAATGAGGTGAAGACATGTTTGCACGAATTTGCACAAATTTTTACAACAGGTTGATTCATAATTGCCCAAACTGGAAGCAACCACCTTCTTTAAAAGGTGACTGGTTAAATAAGCTATGTTATTCCTGTACAATGAAATAGTATGCAGCATAAGACGAATGAGCTCTCAAGCCACAAAATATATGTGGGAAACTTAAATGCATATTGCCGAGTGAAAAAAGACAGTCTTTCCAAAAAGGCTATGAACTGTGTGATTCCAATCAAATGATATTTTGGAAAAGGCAAAGCTATGGATACAGTGAATAGGTTATCATTTGCCAGGGTGTGAGGTGGGGAGATATGAATAAACAGAGTGCAGAAGACCTTTAGGGTAGTAAACGCACTCCACATGATCTTATAATGATAGTCAGTGATGCCAGGAGTCCGGGGGATGGAGAAACACACAGGTGGAACACAGGAGATTTCTATGGTGGCGAATCTGTTCTATGTGGTGTTGTAATGATGGATGCATGAGATTACGCACTTGTCAAAAGCTGTGAAATTTACGCTTATTCCTTTGATCAGGCTTATCAAAGATTTTGTATTTATTAGCTTTTACCAAGAATTAGCATTTAGTTTATACTTTTTTATATAGTTAATTCTTTTTCCTCTTAATTTCTTCTTTTTATATTTTTGCATATTTTGTGTTTTCTACATTCTTTAAATGAATCCACGGCATATTTCTTTATGGTTTCCTAACAAATATATTTAATATTAGAACATTTCACCTGAGTACCACTTTATAAGATACGAACATGCAGACAGACAAACACATATTGCTGTCATTATTTATTTATAAATATTTGTAATTTACACCCAGATTTCCTCTATGACTGTAGATATTTAGAAGAGTATAATAGCATTGTTTCCAGAAAATACGGCTTGCACTGACTTCTGATTTGGTAAATTTGTTGACACATTCTCTAAGATATAATAGAGGGTCAGTTTTTAGTGCATGTTTCATTAAATTTTTAATGGAACAGAAATTATTTTGCATATATAAAGTCTTACACATCTATTTCAATTACTTCTTGAATTTATATGAAATTTAGTTTGATATATATCAAAGTTATGCTGTTAGGTGCCTTGAGGTTTATAACTCATATTTTCCTGATGAAATTTGCTTTTTACCAACATGACTTTATCTCACTTAATGCATTAACTGCTATTTTCTCTGGAACTAAAATTGGCACATACCAATTTTTAATAGTTGTCAAATATAGTTTTTCCTTCTTCCCTTTTAAAACTGTAATACAAATATAAAAAAAAATGTGCTTTTGAGATGTAATTACAAAACAACTTTTCTTTCTATATATCTATCCCTTTAAGTGTAATTTAAGGTATCCCCTGCTCCTGGATGAAAACTCAGACATATCGTATATTAAAAATATTTTATTTAGTAATAAAATCTTTGATCATGCACTGAATGATTTCAGTCATTCAAATGTCTATTTCCATGTAGGAAACAACTTTCAATCTCCTTACAGTTGTTACTTCTCATCGGGTTAAGGCCCCAGGTTTGGGGGAAGCCATTCATCAGAAAATGGGGCTTTCTTTACTTTTGCTCCTTCAAAGGTCAGTTTTAATTCCAATCCCAAAGAAAGGCAATGCCAAAGAATGCTCAAACTACTGCACAATTGCTCTCATCTCACACACTAGTAAAGGAATGCTCAAAATTTTCCAAGCCAGGCTTCAGCAATATGTGAACCGTGAACTTCCAGATGTTCAAGCTGGTTTTAGAAAAGGCAGAGGAACCAGAGATCAAATTACCAACATCCGCTGGATCTTGGAAAAAGCAAAGAGTTCCAGAAAAGCATCTATTTCTGCTTTAGTGACTATGCCAAAGCCTTTGACTGTGTGGATCACAATAAACTGTGGGAAATTCTGAAAGAGATGGGAATACCAGACCACCTGACCTGCCTCTTGAGAAACCTGTATGCAGGTCAGGAAGCAACAGTTAGAACTGGACATGGAACAACAGACTGGTTCCAAATAGGAAAAGGAGTATGTCAAGGCTGTATATTGTCACCCTGCTTATTTAACTTATATGCAGAGTACATCATGAGAAAGGCTGGGCTGGAAGAAGCACAAGCTGGAATCAAGATTACCAGGAGGAATATCAATAACCTCAGATATGCAGATGACACCACCCTTATGGCAGAAAGTAAAGAGGAAGTAAAAAAGTCTCTTGATGAAAGTGAAAGAAGAGAGTGAAAAAGTTGGCTTAAAGCTCAACATTCAGAAAACGAAGATCATGTCATCTGGTCCCATCACTTCATGGCAAATAGATGGGGAAACAGTGGAAACAGTGTCAGACTTCATTTTTTTGGGCTCCAAAATCACTGCAGATGGTGATTGCAGCCATGA
>NW_011494946.1:1445689-1468024 GCF_000754665.1 Bison bison bison | reverse complement strand
ATCCAACCAGTCATTCTAAAGGAGATCAGTCCTGAGTGTTCTTTTGAAGGACTGATTCTGAAGCTGAAACTCCAATACTTTGACCACGTCATGTGAAGAGTTGACTCATTGGAAAAGACTGATGCTGGGAGGGATTGGGCGCAGGAGAAGAAGGGGACAACAGAGGATGAGATGGCTGGTTGGCATCACCAACTCGATGGACATGAGTTTGAGTGAACTCTGGGAGTTGGTGATGGACAGGGAGGCCTGGCATACTGCAATTCATGGGGTCACAAAGAGTTGGACACAACTGAACAACTGAACTGAACTGAACCCTCCTACTTAATGCCCCTTTATCTCAAGAGTGATAATCTCTGACTTGAAGTGGAGGGAATGGGCAGAGGCCAAGGAGCAGGAAATTTCTGACTTACTAGTACCATTGTAGTGATCTACCAGCAGAACTCTGTTGACCTGGAAAATCTTTAAATCTGGTTATTCTTCCTCTCCTGAATCATAGTCATGGACCCATCTTGGGAGAGTCTCTCAGATACATTTCTTTGATGTGGGTAAATCTGTCTCTATTTTATGATTGCTTCTTCTTTCTTGGATCTACAAGCATTCTCTGACACCTATCTGTACATGGTCTGCCAGTCCTCCAGACTCCTTCTTGGGCAGGACCTAAAATGACTTCATGCTAGTGCCCTCTTTTCCATGGCCCACAGAACACACTTTATTAATCTTATTTTTAAATTAATTTCAGAAGTATGGGTCATACTACAAAGCCTGCTCATTTATTCCATCATCAAAACACCTAACAAAGCCATCTCTTGCCATTTAAATTTCAAAAGATGGAGTCGGATACACCAGATACCCCAAATTCTTGGGATTCACATAGTAAGTTCTTCAAGTGGTCTTCTTGAGGAATTTCTTTCATTTGGGGTGGAACTCTCCAAAAATTCTCTACTTATCCCTAAATCTAACCCTTTTCTAACTTACTGGTGGGCAAAAAATGGAAAGGTTGTATAACGACTCTAGTCACCTCTCTTGAAAGTCTCATTCTGATCCAGCATCCTATATTATTCATGGTTTATGTGATTCACCCCAAATCATTTTAACACTCTGTTACACAATCTTTCCTTATAACTTACTTTTAGATATGTGTACCTCAGGGTTTTTCAGTGAAAAGAACAGTAGTTGCAAGATTAGTTAAGCAGAATAGAAATTTATTTAAGAATATTAAATAGCTCACAGAGTTTGTTCACAGAGAATGACCAGATACTCAGACTCAAGGAGGTTCCTCAGTGGCTCAGATGGTAAAGAATCTGCCTGCAATGTGGGGGACCCAGTTTCCATCCCTGGGTTGGAAAGATCCATGGAGAAGGCAATGGCAACTCACTCCAATATTCTTGCCTGGAGAACTCCATGGACTGAGGAGCTTGGTGGGCTACAGTCCATGAGGTTGCAAAGAGTTGGACATGACTGAGCGACTAACGCTTTCACTTCAATTTCAGACTCAAGGCCTACTTAACAGGAAAAGCTAAACCACAGTGCAAGGGCTGCACTAGCGAAGAGTAGAAATGCTGCTTCTTTTCAGCATGGATACCCAAGTCTCAGATCCCACCGGAAGCTAAATGCCAGACTGCAACTAACCTCTGCGAAAGCCAATGACTCTCACTCAAAGACTGAGAGCTGTTTTGCCACTCCCCGGTTTATCACACACATCTGCGATAATCCCGGAAGATGTTGGGAATATCTACTCTGTAAATGAGAGACTTACAATAGAGAGAGTCTCCAAAGAGGACAGCTGTCTAAAAATGATGAGTGTTTCACAAAAAGATGAGTGTCTACTTCGTTAAATCATCTTCAAATGGTAATAGCCGGATTCTTTTTAACCAGACAGCATGACCTTAATTGAGAAAATTAGCACATTCACACTTATTGTGATATTGAGATTATTCCTGTAACCACACTTAATATTTTCGAACACTTTCCCCCTCTTTTTTGCTTTTTAATTATATATATATATATGGCTATGCTGGTTTTTGCTGAGCACAGGCTTTCTCTAGTTACCATGAGCAGGGGGCTCTGTTTTGCTGCTCACGGGCTTCTCATGGTGGCTCCCGTTTTGCAGAGCACCGGCTCTAGAGCCTGGGCTCCAATAGTTGTGTCTCAGGGGCTTTGGTGTCACACAGCATGTGGGATCCTCCAGGACCAGAGATCAAGCCCCAATCCTCTGCATTTGCAAGCGGATCCTTAACTGCTGGACCACCACGGGAATCCCTGAGAATTTTATCTTTATTATTTTATATATTTTTAAATTTTTAATTGTAGGATAATTGCTTTACGATGTGGTGATGGTTTCTGCTGTACAACAGTGTGAGTCAGCCATAACTGCACATGTATCCCCTTCCTCGTACACACTACCTCCCCCTCCATCTCACCCCTGTAAGTCATCTCAGAGCGCTGGGCTGAGCTCATAAGTGCACATGTATCCCCTCCTTCTTACACCTCCCCCCACCTCACCCTCCATCTCACCCCTCTAAGTCATTTCAGAGCGCTGGGCTGAGCTCCTAAGTGCACATGTATCCCCTCCCTCGTACACCTCCCCCGTACCTCACCCTCCATCTCACCCCTCTAAGTCATCTCGGAGCGCTGGGCTAAGCTCGCTGCCACGCAGCAGCTTCCCACCAGCCTTCTGTTTTATGCGTACGCAGCGTACATACGGCACCGCTACTCTCTTGGTTCATCCCACCCTCTCCTTTCTGCACTGGGTCCACAGGTCCATCCCCTACATCTGCATCTCTGTTCTTGCCCTAAAAACAGGTTCATTAGTACTATTTTTCTAAATTCCATATATAATGAGTTACTATATGACAATCCATTTTTGGTGAATGGTTTAGCTTTTATTCTTTAAAATTTTTTTTCTTTTTGTTAAATTAATGCATACATTAGTAACAAATCAAGTAGTACAGAAGGGTTTATGAGAAAAAAAAGGAAAAAACTCTTGGAACTTTATACTCCCCATTCTCCAGATGATCTAAAATTTGGTTTTAGTTTTTTTCTAACAAAAATACCACAATGCTGATAGTTATTATATTTTTAATCTCTGTTTCTCTCTTAATTTACATAAAGTTTAGAAATTTCTCACTTAAATATTCCCTTAATTACTTTATAATACACATTAGATTTTTGGAAGAGCATTATAAGTACTGTAGATTTCTTTGTTGTTGTTCAGTGGCTAAGTTTCCAACTCTTTGCGACCCCATGGACTGCAGCAAACCAGGCCTCCCTATCTATCACCGTCTCCCTCAGTTTGTTCAAACTCATGTCCATTGAGTCGGTGATGCCATCCAACCATCTCATCCTCTATCGTCCCCTTCTCCTCCAGCCTTCAATCTTTCCCAGCATCAGGGTATTTTCAAATGAGTCAGTTCTTTGCATCAGGTGGCCAAAGTATTGGAGTTTCGGCTTCAGCATCAGTCCTTCCAATGAACACTCAGAATTGATCTCCCTTAGAATGGATTGGTTGGATCTCCTTGCAGTCCAAGGGACTCTCAAGAGTCTTCTCCAACACCACAGTTCAAAAGCATCAGTTCTTCAGCACTCAGCCTTCTTTATGGTTCAACTCACACATAGTTTCAGAGAAGGCAATGGCACCCCACTCCAGTACTCTTGCTTGGAAAATCCCATGGACGGAGGAGCCTGGTAGGCTGCAGTCCATGGGGTCACTAAGAGTCAGACATGACAGAGCGACTTCACTTTCACTTTTCCCTTCCATGCATTGGAGAAGGAAATGGCAACCCACTCCAGTCTTCTTACCTGGAGAATCCCAGGGACCGGGGAGCCTGATGCGCTGCCATCATGGGGTCGCACAGAGTCGGACACGACTGAAGTGACTTAGCAGTGGCACAGCACACACAGCTTAATAGATATTATCATTTTTATCATTGGACTTTTAGACAACTTACTATCAGCTCTTCTTAAGGCTCATGCTGTCTTCTCTCTTGGTTTACTTGCAAATTTTAATGGAAAATTTCTGGAATATCTGTGAGTCTTTCTCATTTCATTCTTCAGTACTGAAAAAATTCTCCTTTAGTATTAATAATTTTTTTTTTCTTATAGCTTCTTGGCTTTCTCATCCTGAGACCTCTATTGTTTTCATGTTGAGTCTCTAGGATAAGCTTTTATGTGTCTTATATGTCCTCTCACTTTTTCACTTTGTCTTTTCCCCCCACTTTTTTGGATACATTTGTCCTATGATAGCCTTCTAGCCTCCCAACCTCTGCCATATTACACGCTGAGATCATCTGGGATTTGAGATCCAGATGGCTAGGTTATTATCTTCATAGATTGCGCATAAACAATTTTTTAGAATTAGCTAAATGTTTTATGCATTTCTTTGGACTGAAGTTTTGTTTGCTTATTTGCTGGTTTGTCTCATGATTTTATTGTGCATACATATGTGTGCACCTATGCGTATTTATTTTTCAGTTCTTTTACTAATGATTTTTTCAGAGTTTATATGTGGCAAATGTTTTTAGAGCTTTTAATCCTAAACCTCTCTGTAGGCCTTTCAAGTTTCATGCCATTTTCATTGAATATAAAATTTTAGGTTCAAAATCATTTCCTTCAGAAAATGTCAACATTTTACTCCAGTGTTTTCTAATTCATATGGTTTTTGATGAGAAGCATGATATCAATTTGATTGTCATTGCTTTGTAGAAAATCTATTTTTATGTCTCTGGAAACTAAATTTTCTCATTATTCTCAGTGTCTTTAAAATATCTCCTGAAAACTGAAATTATTGCGTATACTCTGCTTGATATTAAATTTACTTCAAAAACTAAAAAAATCATTTATTTCATTAGCTTTGAAATTATCTTATATCTTTTGTGTTAATAATTTTCTCTGCTCCATTTCTTCTCCTCTACTACAATTTCAAAATTTAGATGGAATTTCTCTTGATATTTTTATATTTTATTTCTAAGACTCACATGATTTTTTTAGGCATATTAGCCTATTCTTTTGAAAAAACATTTAGGAGTATTATCCTGTTTCCTTATCCTAATTCATAGATATTTCTGCAATAGTGATATGAGTGGAATAAGATATACTCTTTGCTGTAATTCTGACTGCAGAAGTTTCTAAGTCCTGTTGAAAGTTGCCCTATACCTGAGTGCACATCAGCTTCTCCCAGTCACTTGCTATTTTAACATGTCCCACTGAACCAGGTCACAAGGGAACAGGTAATCTACCCAGGTGTGCAGGACCTATTTCCTTGATTTACTGGATTCACCATTGTCCTTGGGTGCCCTCCTCTCACAGAGTCTTTGGCTCTTAGATTTGAATGTCTGTAGAACAACAGCATCTGCCACAGCTTTCAGTGTTGCTATGTATCCAATTCTATCTGCTTTATATATTTTTTAAGAATTTCTTGAAATTTCTGCTTCACTGAGTTTTTTCTTTTATTTTAGCGTAGTAATTATTTAATTCTTTTAAAAATCAAATGTTGAGTTAGCTATGTGCTCTCATTTTACTGTCTTAATCCAGTTTCCCTGGAACACATTCAAATATACTGTTTTTAAGAAGGATACTCTTGGTACCAAGTTCATGCTCAATACCATTCATTATTTTTATAGTCCTGAAGTCTGACTGGAACAATATAAGCATGATGGCCAAGAACAGAACAGGTCAGGGTTTGAAATGGACTTTGGCTGAGTCTTGGATATTATAATTGCTATTATTTTTTCTGTTTTTATTTTTTTGTCCAGAATAATTAAATGATCACTTTCACAAAGTGGATAGTCAATCCCTTTTAAAAACACATCATCTGAGTATTGAAAAGCCATTACATTTACAGGAGAAATTGTTTAATCGCACATGCGTAGTTTCATCTGCAAGTTGCATCCACAAAAAATAAAAACGTGTTCGAACTTCAAAGTGGATTGTAGAAGAATCAGAATAATTTTGAGAACTCTGAGGTGATAACTTTTCTTTTACCAATTGATAACAACTTTTTAAAATGAAGTAAGCATTTAATAGTCAAAGAAATAGTATCTAAGGCTAATTGGTTTGGTCTTTTGATGTTTGATAGCAGACTATTTAATTTTAGAAAATGTTTTCTGAGTGCAGTAGAGAAACACCATACTATCAGTGGTACTGCCTGGGAGATAACAGCCAGGAACGTGCCAGGCCAAGGACTTGAACGAGTTGAGTTTTATTTACTTGGTCAATATGATAGACTGTCACCTCTCAGCCCTCTGCAATCAGTATTAGCTCAGAAAGAAGAGATACAGTTATTAAAGCCTAGCTCTCTTTTTTCTTCAGGAGTGGGATTGACACTACAGGTTTATGACCAAAACTGAAAGGTAATATTGTATGTAAAAGACCGTTAACGGTGCAATCAACTTTAGATCTTTCGTATCAGCAAACTCCGGGAGATGGTGAAGGACAGGGAAGCCTGGCATGCCGCAGTCCATGAGGCTGCAGAGGTGGACACGACTGAGAGCCTGAACAGCAGCAAATCAGAACACTTGCAGGTGGGTGATGATCCATACGTCTCTAAAAAAGAGAATGGGAATGTAAGTGACCAAATAATAAATGGATAAAGATGCTTGGAGTATGTTAGAGATCATTTATTCCAGGGACCCTTAACCAGCGGTCCATGGATCCTCAGAGCCTGTGACTCACTTGAATCTAAATGCAGGACTTGGTAGCTGCACATGCATATCTAGCTTTCACTGGGCTCTCAAAAGCCATGTCAGACCCCCAAACTATGTAATCTGTGTCCTCAGTGATTAGTGACCAAGGGTCTATAAGTTTGTAGAAGTCTGACCGATGACTGAGCTGTGTAGGTCCCCAGGAATACTTGGGCTTGTTGACATCAAGACCTTGTTGACACGTGTCTCATTTTCTACCTTAAGCCATTATTTGAGTCTAAAGGTTTTCTTATCAAATCTACAAACATAAAACAATATAAATTATACTGCTCTACCCACCTTGAAATGCAATACTTGATACCCAAACTTTAGATTTAGTAGGGAAATACATCCCAGAACAATAGAGGATGTGATCTCTATGATAGCATTATTGTCTGTTTTCCATTTATTTTACATCGACGGTTTTTATATTAACATTATTTTTATAATTTTTCTAACGCTAAAATAAATGCTCTTGAAAAGTGCACCATCTGTGCTTTGTCTGATTATCTGGTCCAAATGGAATGGTTGTCAAATTCTGAGTCCCTTTTATTTTTATGAAAATAAAAAGAAGCTTCACTTTCTACTCAGCTTTATGAGTGAATCAACGAGAAGTCATCTACTGCATAATCTTCCTCCTAGAAAGTGATAAATATTTACAGTATATAATGAGATTTCATGTCAAAAATTGATGGTATTTATTGTGTTTTAATAAAAGCAGATTTTGAAAACATTAGTTTTATTAAACAAAAAAAGAATATTGTTTTAAAAATTGCCATTTTCATATTTGCTTTTTCTGTGGAGACCTTATATAGAAAGGCAGATTTTTAGCTAACTATATTACTATGGAAATCAGCTCCAACTGAATAGAAATAGTACAAAATAATGAAAACGCTAATACATCTTTACACATTGTATTATTCATCTATCAATTACTTTCCCTATTGTGGGCCCCACTCTTCAGGTTTGGCTGCTTAACAGTCATATTTTTCCAATATTTATTCTCAATTTCTTTTCTCAATCTTGATCCTAAGAATTAACTAAAAAAGAATATTTAAAAGGTCATGTTGTCCCTTCCTGTGCAAATCTGGGAGATAAGGCTGTTACTAACGCATTTTCTAATTTTTTAAGTAAATGTTAAGGGGAACATTTGGTTCTCTTATGAAAAGCTTTTCACAAACAGGTCAAATATGTTACAGGTGGTGGAAACACAGACTCTCCTTTCTAACCTGCCTGGGTCCCCCAACTCCTGAGCGAGTGGGGTTGAAAGGGTCATCTCTAACGTTGGTTAGAGGATCACCTAACACTTTGCGTTTTAGAAGTTGATATTTTTCCTATGGTGAAAAGGTTCTAAGAGAGTGATATACAGAAGACTGGTTTCTACAGTCAATGATGAGACTATCTGATCACAAGTGACTCTACACGAGAGAGGATAGCTAAAATTCTTTTCAGTGTCTGCTATAAATAATCGATGGATAGTGACCACAACTAACTGGAAAATGCAGGCTCACATGGACTCTAAGACTTGCACTTCAAAACAATATTGTGCTGGTCACACGTGTGCTAAATTCAGTCAGTTGTTGCTGTTCAGTCGCTCAGTCGTGTCCAACACTTTTCGACCCCATGGACTATGGCACACCAGGCCTCCCTGTCCTTCACCATCTCCAGAGCTTGCCCAAATTCATGTCCATCGAGTCGGTGATGCCATCTAATCGTCTCATCCTCTGTTGTCCCCTTCTCCTCCTCCCAACAGTCTGTCCCAGCATCAGGATCATTTCCAGTGAATCGGCTCTATGCATCAGGTGGCCAAAGAATTGCAGTTTCAGCTTCAGCATCAATCCTTGCAATGAATATTCAGGACTAATTTCCTTTAGGATTAACTGGTTTGATCTCCTTACTGTCCAAGGGACTCAAGACTCTTCTCCAACACCACAGTTCTTCAGCGCTCAGCTTTCTTTATAGTCCAGCTCTCACATCCATGCATGACTACTTGAAAAACCATAATTTTTACTAGATGGACCTTTGTTGGCAAAGTAAAGTCTCTGCTTTTTAATGTGCTGTCTATTTTGGTCATAATTTTTTCCTAGGAGCAAGTATCTTAATTCCATGGCTGCAGTCACCACCTGCAGTGATTTTGAAGCCCAAGAAAATGAAGTCTGTCACTGCTTGCATTGTTTCCCCACCTATTTGCCATGACGTGATGGGACAGGATGCTATGATTCATTCCTTGAATGTTCAGTTTTGAGCGAGCTTTTTCATTCTCCTCTTCACCTTCAAGAGGCTCTTTAGTTCTTCTTCTTCTGCCATAGGTGTCACCTGCATATCTGAGGTTATCGATATTTCTCCTGCAGTCTTGATTCCAGCTTGTGTTTCATCCAGCCAAGCATTTGCTTCATCCAGCCTAGCATTTCACATGATGTACTGTGCGTATAAGTTGAATAGGCATGGTGACAATATGCAGCCTTGAGGTACTCCTTTCCCAATTTTGAACCAGTCCGTTGTTCCTTGTCTAGTTCTAACTGTTGCTTCTTGAAATTTCTCAAGAGGCAGAAAAGGTGGTCTGGTATTCCCATCTCTTTAACAGTTTTCCACAGTTTGTTGTGATCCACACAGTCAAAAGCTTTGGCATAGTCAATACAGCAGAATAGTTGATTTTCTCGAATTTGCTTTTCTGTGGTCCAGTGGATGTTGGCAATTTCATCTCTGGTTCTGCTGCCTTTCCTAAATCTAGCTTGAACATCTGGAAGTTCTCTGTTCATGTACTGTTGAAGCCTTTCTTGGAGAACTTTCAGCATTACTTTGCAAGCATGTGAAATTAGTGCAATTGTGCAGTAGTTTGAACATTCTTTGGCATTGTGCTTTGGGATTGGAATGAAAACTGACCTTTTCCAGTCCTGTGGCCCCTGCTGAGTTTTCCAAATTTGCTGGCATATTGAGTGCAGTATTTTCACAGCATCATCTTTTATAGGATATAAAATTGCTCAGCTATGATGCTTCCTAAGGCCCACTTGACTTCACACTCCAAGATATCTGGCTCTAGGTGAGTGATCACACCATCATGATTATCTGGGTCATGAAGATCTTTTTTTGTATAGTTTTTCTGTGTGTTCTTGCCACCTTCTCTTAATATCTTCTGCTTCTGTTCTGTCCATACCATTTCTGTCCTTTATTGTGCCCATCTTTGCATGAAATGTTCCCTTTGTATCTCTAATTTTCTTGAAGAGATCTCTAGTCTTTCCCATTCTATTGTTTTCCTCTATTTTTTTGCATTGATCAATGAGGAAGGCTTTCTTATCTCTTCTTGCTATTCTTTGGAACTCTGGCTTCAGATGGGTATATCTTTCCTTTTCTCCTTTGCCTTTAGCTTCTCTTCTGTTCTCATTTATTTATTCATGAAGCCTCCTCAGACAACCATTTTGCCTTTTTCCATTTTTTTTCTCTTGGGTATGCTTTTGGTCACCACCACCTACCATGTTGTGAACCTCCACCTGTAGTTCTGCAGGTTCTCTATCTATTAGATCTAATCCCTTGAATCTATTTGTCACTTCCACTGTATAATTGTAAGATTTTATTGAGGTCATACCTGAATGGCCTAAGTGGTTTCCCCTACTTTATTCAATTTAAGTCCAACGTTTCCAATAAGGAGTTCATGATCTAAGCCACAGTCAAGTCCCAGTCTTGTTTTGCTACTATATGGAGCTTCTCCATCTTCAGTTGGAAAGAATATAGTCAAACTGATTTCATTATTGGCCATCGGGTGATGTCCATGTGTCCATTGTATATCACAATAATGCAAGTCTATGCCTCTACCACTAATGTCAAAGTAGCTGAAGTTGAATGGTTCTATGATGACCTACAAGTCCTTCTAGAACTAACACCAAAAGAAGTCCTTTTCATCATAGGGGTTGAAATACAAAAGTAGGAAGTCAAGAGCCAGGAAGTCAACAGCCAGGCTGTTACCTGGAGTAACAGCCAAATTTGACCTTGGAGTACAAAATGAAGTAGGGCAAAGGCTAATGGAGTTTTACCAAGAAAACACATTGGTCATAGCGAATTCTGTTAGTGGGGTCCCAGCTTTTGACCCCCACACTACACAATACGTCATAGCTTATGAGACTGCCTTTGTCTTTCTGCCATTCACTCATCTGTGAGTCTACTTGTAATTTGATGGATGTATTTCCCCCTCCCCATCAATGTTTTTTCTTGTTATATTTATTCTTCACTGAGGGTTTTTTCCAAAATAAATAAGATACTCACGTGATTCAAAGAGAGGAAAATAGAAAGTGATGGACAGTGAGAGCCTTTCTTTCTTCTACCCCTTCCTTTATGCATCCAGTCCCCATCCTGATTTCCATACCCTGACAGATAACTTTCATTACTGGTTTTGGTGTTTCCACAATGTTACTATATTTGTAAGCAAGCCAGTAAACATATACACACAGACTCTCGTGTTCCCCATTATAAACAAACTATTTTATGATATGCATATATTTTTCCTTTTCAAAACCAGCTTTTAGAAAACCACTTTTTATTTTAAAATAAATGCATGAATGTATAAAAATATATTAATACATACACATTTTAATATAAATCTACCCTATTCACACACACACACACATAAAATGTTTCATCATTCTTTTATACAGTTGCATTATATTTCTTTTCAAGTTATATATTATAATTTATCTAGTTCACTACTGGTGAATAGTCACATGATTTTCAAACATTTTCTATTACAAAATATCCTCTACACATCATTTGGTATGATAGCAATCTGTATGCATTATTTTGCACTTGAACAGGTGTACCTATAAAGTAAAGAGTGGGAAAGTGATGGCCAGGTCAAAGGTTAAAGTATTTATTAATATAATTTTGAAAAATATTGCTGAATTACCCCTAGAAATCATACTAGTCAGGTCAATATCTGTTCTCACTATATCTAGTCCACTATTTTGCAAATGAAAGGTGCCATTAAACTGCTCAATTTTTCCTCTTAATAGTTAGCAAAAGCTATTCTAGTGCAGTTTTAGTGCACATTTTAAGACGGAGCATCTTCTCATGTGTTTTAAAGCAATCTATGTTTATTTTCTCATTAATTTTGAAAATTAAAAGATAAAATGTACCAGTATCCTGTTTCCTAGTTAATTAATCCATGTTGTAATTATCACATAGCAAGCAATCACAGGCCCTCCGTGGCAGACCCTCAATCTTGAAATCAGTATTTGCCGGGGTAGTTCCTCTCCAGGCTTTGGTGGCTGAAGTACTTTCGTTCCCTCCTCCGTGTCAGTACATGATGCTTCCCTCCGTGTACATCTCACCCTCCTCCTGAGCCAGCGGGTCAGTTGAGACCTGTTGTTTCATGGCAATAGTAGAAGCACACAGGGCTTGCCTTCTTGCACAAGCGAACTGCAAGCCTCTACTTATCCCATCTGCTGGCTTCCCATTTGCCAAAGAAAGCCACACATCTGAGCACTCAGTCTAGAGGCAGAGGACACACACAGGGAGAGGTGAACAAGCGGGATCGGCATTCAACCTGCCAAACTCCCTCTGCTTCCCTTCAGTTTGCTTATATTCCTTTTCCTGACTTTGTTGGGTTTGATACCTATTCATGACTCTAGTTTCTACTGACTTTAAGTATATTAAGATTGTGAACCTTCTAAACCCTATTTTAACAACATCCCATAAATTCTGTTTTTATTACATTTTTATATATGATGAGATCTCATTTTTTAAATTACTATTCAACCTAGACTTTAAGAAAATATTCTTACTAATTTCAGTTAAAAGGGCCTCTTTGTTGTCTAGTTTTATTGCATGAGGGTTAAAGAAGGTTGTGTCTGAGATTCATATTTATTTTCAATTCAGAATAGATTAAGAATTTTCTGTTGGTCTAATATGTGGCAAATTTCCCCACATATTCCCAGGATAATTCAAAATTAATAAGGTACATGATTATCTTATCAATTAGCTCTACCTTATTGTTTGTGTTATTTCAATATTCTATATACTTAAGTAGAAAGGAGCAAGATGGCAGAGAAGAATGTGCACTCATTTCTCCTGTGAGAACTCCAAAATTGCAGCTAGCTGCTGAGCAACCATCGACAAAAGAATGCTGGACCCCACCAAAAACATATACCCCATGTCCAACAGCAAAGAAGAAGCCCCAGCAAGACGGTAGGAGGGGTGAAATCACATTTAGAATCAAACCCCATATGCACCGGAGATGCTTAGAGGGCTCAAACAAAGCCTTGTGCACACCAGGACCCAGAGGCCCCACAGAGACTGAGCCAGACCTGCCTTTGAGTGTTTGAATATCTCCTGCTGAGGCACGGGTCAGCAGTGGCCTGCCACAGGGGTAGGGACTCTGGATGCTGCAGACCTGGGTCATTCAGTGGATGGCATAAGCCCTCTTGGAGGAGGGTGCCATTAACCCCACCCTAGAACTGCCAAGCAGATGACCCAGATACTGCAGAACAATTATACCAAAGAAATTCTCACACTATTAAGAAAGTTCTCAGACCCACAACAGATTTCTCAACCTGGGCGTTTGGCAAAGGGACTGAGAACCCAAAGGGAATTTGACTTTGGAGGCCAATGGGATTTGAGTACAGAACTCACAGAGGACTGGGAAACAAACAAAACCCTGTGTCACCAGGAACCAGGAGGAAGGAGCAGCACACCACCAGAGACTGACCCAGACTTGCCTGTGAGTGTCCAGGTGTCTCTGGAGAAGGCGTAGGTAGACGGTGGCCTGCCGCAGGGGCAGGGCACTGATCACAACAGTGCACGCACGAGACCTTTTAAGGACGACACCGTTATCTTCATTCCTCCTACCATAGTTTGGTCTCAGGTCAAACAACAGGGAAGGAACACAGCCCCAGCCTTCAACAGAAAACTGGATTAAAGATTTACTAACTATGGCCCCATCCATCAGGACAAGACCCAGTTTTCCCCACAGTCAGTCTCTCCCATCAGGAAGATTCCATAAGCCCATTATCCTTCTCCATTAGAGGGCAGAGAGACTGAAAACCACAATCACAGAAAACTAACCAATCTGACCACATGGACCACAGCCTTGTCTAGGGCCCCCCAAGACAGACGGGTCATGCTGGAGAGTTCTGACAAAATGTGGTCCACTGGAGAAGGGAATGGCAAACCACCTCAGTATTCTTGCCTTGAGAACCCCATGAACAGTATGAAAAGGCAAAAAGATAGGATACTGAAAGATGAACTCCCCAGGTTGGTAGCTGCCCAATGTGCTACTGGAGAACAGTGGAGAAATAGCTCCAGAAAGAATGAAGGGATGGAGCCAAAGCAAAAACAATACCCATTTGTGGATGTGACTCGTGATGGAAATAAGTTCAGTACTGTAAAGAACAGTATTGCATAGGAACCTGGAATGTCAGGTCCATGAATCAAGGCAAATTGGAAGTGGTCAAACAGGAGATGGCAAGAGTGAACGTCGACATTCTAGGAATCAGCAAACTTAAGTGCACTGGAATGTGTGAATTTAACTCAGATGACCATTGTATCTGCTACTGTGGGCAGGAATCCCTCAGAAGAAATGTAGTAGCCATCATGGTCAACAAAAGAGTCTGAAATGCAGTATTTGGGTACAATCTCAAAAATAACAGAATGATCTCTGTTTGTTTCCTAGACAAACCATTCAATAGCACAGTAATCCAAGTTTATGCTCCAACCACTAATGCCAAAGAAGCTGAAGTTGAAAGGTTCTATGAAGACCTACAAGACCCTCTAGAACTAACACCAAAAAATTTGTCCTTTTCATCATAGGGGACTGGGATGCAAAAGTAGGAAGTCAAGAGATACCTGGAGTAACAGGCAAGTTTGGCCTTGGAGTACAAAATGAAGCAGGGCAAAGGCGAACAGAGTTTTTCCATTAGAACACAATGGTCATAGCAAACACCCTCTTCCAACAACACAAGAGACGAATCTACACATGGACATCACCAAATGGTCAATACCAAAATCAGATTGATTATATTCTTTGCAGCCAAAGATGGAGAAGCTCTATATAGTAGCAAAAACAAGACCGGGAGCTGACTGTGGCTCAGATCATGAACTCATTATTGCAAAATTCAGATGTAAATTGAAAAAGTAGGGGAAACCACTAGACCATTCAAGTATGACCTATATCAAATCCCTTATGATTATACAGTGGAAGTGACAGATAGATTCAAGGTATTAGATCTAACAGATGGACTGCCCGAAGAACTATGGATGGAGATACATGACATTGTACAGGAGGCAGGGATCAAGACCATCCCCAAGAAAAAGAAATGCAAAAAAGCGAAATGGTTGTCTGAGGAGGCCTTGCAAATAGCTGTGAAAATAAGAGAAGCTAAAGGCAAAGGAGAAAACAAAAGATATATCCATCTGAATGCAGAGTTCCAAAGAATAGCAAGGAGAGATAAGAAAGCCTTCTTCAGTGATCAATTTGCCTTGATTTGTGGACCTAATATTCCAGGTTCCTATGCAATATGGCTCTTTACAGCATAGGACCTTGCTTCCATCACCAGTCACATCCACAACTGGGTGTTCTTTTTGCTATGGCTCTGTCTCTTCATTTTTTCTGGAGATATTTCTCCACTGATCTCCAATAGCATATTGGGCACCTACTGAGCTGGGGAGTTCATCTTTCAGTGTCCTATCTTTCCCAAAAAAAAGCAAGTAGAAATTAGAAAGCCTTCCTCAGTGATCACTGCAAAGAAATAGAGGAAAACAATAGAATGGGAAAGAATAGAGATCTCTTCAAGAAAAAGAGATACCAAGAGAATATTTCATGCAAAGATGGGCACAGTGAAGGAAGGAAATGGTATGGACCTAACAGAAGCAGAAGGTATTAAGAAGAGAGGGCAAGAATACACAAAAGAACTGTACAAAAAAGATCTTCAGGATCCAGATAATCACGATGGTGTGATCACTCACTACATTCAGACCTCCTGGAATGTGAAGTCAAGTGGGCCTTAGGAAGCATCATTACCAACAAATTAGTGGAGGTGATGGAATTCCAGTTAAGCTCTTTCAAATCCTAAAAGATGATGCTGTGAAAGTGCTGCACTCAATATGCCAGCAAATTTGGAAAACTCTGCAATGGCCACAGGACTGGAAAAGGCCAGTTTTCATTCCAATCCCAAAGAAAGGCAATGCCAAAGAATGCTCAAACTACTGCACACTTGCACTCATTTCACATGCTAGTAAAGTAATGCTCAAAATTCTCGATGCCAGGCTTCAATAGTATGTGAACCGAGAACTTGAAGATGTACAAGCTGGATTTAGAAAAGGCAGAGGAACCAGAGATCAAATTGCCAACATGCACGGGATCATCAAAAAAGCCAGGGAATTCCAGAAAAACATCTACTTCTGCTTTATTGACTATGCCAAAGCCTTTGACTGTGTGGATCACAACAAACTGTGGAAAATTCTTAGAGTTGGGAATACCTGACCACCTTATCTGCTTCCTGAGAAGTCTGTATGCATGTCAAGAGGCAACATTTAGAACTAAACACAGCACAATAGACTGGTCTCAAATAGGAAAAGGAGTACGTCAAGGCTGTATATTGTCACCTTGCTTATTTAAGTCATATGCAGCGTACATCATGAGAAACACTGGGCTGGATGAAGCACAAGCTGGAATCAAGATTGCTGGGAGAAATATCAATAACCTCAGATATGCAGATGTCACCACTCTTACGGCAGAAAGTGAAGAACTAAAGAGCCTCTTGATGAAAGTGAAAGAGGAGAGTGAAAAAGCTGCCTTAAAACTCAACATTCAAGAAACAAAGATCATGGCATCCGGTCCCATCACTTCTTGGCAAATAGATGGAGACAAAATGGAAACAGTGAGAGACTTTATTTTGGAGGGAGCTCCAAAATCACTGCAGATGGTAATTGCAGCCATGAAATTAAAAGACGCTTACTCCTTGGAAGGGAAGTTATGACCAACCTAGATAGCATATTAAAAAGCAGAGATATTACTTTGCCAGCAAAGGTCCGTCTAGTCAAGGCTATGGTTTTTCCAGCGGTCATGTGTGGATGTGAGAGTTGGACTGTGAAGAAAGCTGAGCACTGAAGAATTGATGCTTTTGAACTGTGGTGTTGGAGAAGATTCTTAAGAGTCCCTTGGACTGCAAGGAGATCCAACCAGTCCCTCCTAAAGGAGATCAGGCCTTGGTGTTCATTGGAAGGACTGATGCTGAAGCTGAAACTCCAATACTTTGGCCACCTGATGCGAAGAGCTGACTCATTGGAAAAGACCCTGATGCTGGGAAAGATTGAAGGCAGGAAGAGAAGGGGACGCCAAAGGATGAGATGGCTGGATGGCATCACCAACTCGATGGACATGAGTTTGAGTAAACTCCGGGAGTTGGTGATGGACAGGGAGGCCTGGCGTGCTGCGATTCATGGGGTGGAAAAGAGTCAGACATGACTGAGTGACTGAAGTGAACTGATACACTTAAGTATTTCCATCCACTTGATCTGACACGGACCAAGAGAGGTAATTAATGTTTTTCACTAGTGCTTTTTGTCTGTTTCTACTTCTATCATCTGTAATTTATATGTTATAAATGTTTGGTGCATAGATAGTTGTAACTTTATTATGTCCACTGTAAATAACACACTTCTGAACTATTAGGCTTTCTTTTTTTGTTGTAGTTTGGCTGATATCTCTACTTTATTTTTGTTTGTATTTTCTGGTTTATAGCTCTAATTTTTTTTTTAGCCTTTCTGGAATAATTACTTAATTGAATCTACACTGCGAACCATAGAATTGGCTTCTGTGATCCTTCTGGAAAGTTTCTTCTTTTAAAATCTAAGCCTTTTAGTAGGTGAGTTATTGATATAACCTTCCGTTTTGTCTTTCTTCCATGGTGTTTCTTGTACTCCCTTGTCTCTGTGATTTTGAAGTCTTTCATTTCCAAGTCTCTTTTCTTTGCTTTTTCTGTGCTGCTTTTCTGTTATTCAAATTATGTGTTTTTTTCTTTTTTTTTTTTAAATTTTATTTTATTTTTAAACTTTACATAATTGTATTAGTTTTGCCAAATATCAAAATGAATCCATCACAGGTAGTTTTGATCTTTATAATAATAAAGATCTGTTTGAGACCCTTAGACTTGTATTTCTAAATTCCCTGCTATGAATAATGACGAAAAATTAAGATATTTCCTCTTCCTTTTCCTTCTACTCCCTCTTTTCTCTCTGCTGACTTTAGTTACTAATTATATTTACTTTTAATAAGTAAGAGAATGAGTTTATGGGGTTTCTGACTCCCTTTCTCCCTTCCCTATCCATTTTTTATTATATAATTTCTACATGGTCAAGGCACATAATATTTATATTTATTCTGACATCTCAGCCCCCATACTTTTCTTGCCTAGGTTCTACAAGTAAATACTTTCAATATTTATTTCTAGTGCTTTGGTCACTGGTTATCTAGTTACTTTTTAGTTGGCTAAAATTCAGTGAACCCTGCAGAAAAGCTCAACATCACAATATTCTCTGAGCTCTTGCAAGGCCAAAACAGTTCATAGATTTTATAATTAAGTAAAATTTTGGCAGTTAAACAGTAGGGCTTCCCTTGTAGCTCAGTCGGTAAAGAATCTGCCTGCAGTGCAGGAAACCCAGGTTCGATCCCTGGGTTGGGAAGATCCCCTGGAGAAGGAAATGGCGATCCACTCCAGTACCCTTGCCTGGAAAATCTCATGGACAGCGGAGCCTGGTGGGCTGCAAAGAGTCGGGGTCGCAGAGTTGGGCACGACTGAGCGACTAACACTTACTCACTTAAACAGTCTTCATCTCACACTCTTTCCTTGGGTATCTTGTTGCTCACTGCCTTTATGTACTAAATGTTGATAAGAAGAAATGCAAGACCAGTAAGAATTTTTAAATTTTTCCCTTTAAATGCTGCTACAGTGGTGGCTCCTTTTCCCCCTCCTCTTCTTCCTCCTTTTTCTTCATTTTTAAAGTTCAAGTGTAAGTCTTCAAGTTGACCATACTGGATCCATTTTCCTCGTTTACTCAGTGTCCTTTGAAAATGTTGAATTTTACTCGAGCCTTGTGATCCTGGAAAATAGCAAAGATTAAAGACATGTCACCACCCTTTTGTATTCTGGGAAACTACTTATTATAAAGAGTTTCCCTTTGGTATATAACTTGGAGAAGACTCACAGATTACTTATGACAGCAGAGACATTGGCCTTCCAAATTCCCATCCTTTGCCTCATAAATGGTTAGATAAACTGTATTGTCCTCACTGATCAGTCACAGTGAAATGTTTGTGAACTGAACTTTGGTTTAATTTCTCTCCTTCCCCAAGGTACCTGAACTTTAACCCATCCTCTGCCTAAACCAGCACACAACCCAGCTTCAAGGGCTGCAGGAAAATAGGCCGACCTTAAAGTAAAATACTCCCTGATCATAGAGATTGCCTCTGCTCCTGAACCATCTGGGCACAGGGAAACTTAAATCTTGCCTCTATCCTAGGTGCTAGTTATGAAAATTTACATGGTTCTAACTTATATTCAAGTCCTCAAATTCTCAGGGTAGTCTATTATGCTGTCTGGGATTAAACATAGATGGGAGATGAAGCCTGGAGAAAGAGTGAAATACTCAAGATGCCTTTGCTGGGATACATCATCATCCAGTTTTCTTTTGTATCCCCCCATTCTCTCCCTCATTCTTCCATTTCATGAAGTCTTATCTACCCTCAATGGTAGGAAAAACTGAAACAGATCTCTTATTCTACCTGTTTTTATTTTGAACTTAAAACAGGGCTTCAGAAAGTCAAAACTTTTCCTTTTCTCCAGTTTTCCTGCATTTTCCTCCCTTGACATAATCAGTACTAAATGAGAAGTCATCAATGCTTGAACGTGGAGTAAGGAAGTGAGAGACAGGAATTACAGAGGAAAGAGCAGAATAGCAGTCTGCACATGGCTGTTAGCTGGGAAATAATTCTGTTAATATTACAAAAGAGCCTTGAGTCATAGACACTCTCATCAGTTCCCCTGTTCTCCCAGGGCCCAAGAATCTGCAAGAGATCTGGATGAGTTTGGGGAGGAGTATCTGTGGTCGGTAGCTATCAGACATGCGTGGATACCACCCCATCCTGGAAGGGGTCATCTTTCCCTCCCAAACTTGGACACTGGTAATCAGAACATGCCCAGACATTCTCCCTCTCCCAGTCAAGGCTAAGCTTGCTGCTGTTTAGTTGCTAAGTTGTATCCAATTCTTTGTGACTCCATGGACTGTAGCCCACCAGGCTTCTCTGTCCATGGGATTTCCCAGGGAAGGGTACTGGAGCAGGTTGCTATTTCCTTCTCCAGGGAATCTTCTTGACCCAGGGATCGAACTCATGTCTCCTGCTTGGCAGGCAGATTCTTTATCATTAAGCCACCTGGGAAGCCCAAAGCTAGCTTAGTCAAGGCTTAATTTAAGACTAAGTTTCTGGCCTTATCAGGCCCAAGCAAGATAAAACCTCCTGCACAGGCTGGAGCAAGTGTGCCAAGACCTGAAAGGTGATTCAAAGTGCCCGGAGCTCAGTGTGCCCTAACTGTGGTAAGCTAGCTTTGCACTTTTGCCGTGCCCCGCCTAGTGGGTTTGGCTTGGGAGCTCAGTGTGCCCTAACTGTAGTAAGCTAGCTTTGCACTTTTGCCGTGCCCCCCGCCTAGTGGGTTTGGCTTGGGAGCTCAGTGTGCCCTAACTGTAGTAAGCTAGCTTTGCACTTTTGCCGTGCCCCCGCCTAGTGGGTTTGGCTTGGGTGCTTATGGGTAAGTGCTGCACACTAAGTGAAAGGTTATAAAACCTGAAACTGTTAGTCAGCTTATCAGTCCAATGAGGTAGCCTGTGGGGCGGGACTTGACTCTAAAAAACTGAACCCTGCCCTCACTGCTGCTGTTTCCAGGCGGAGGCAGCCTGCTCTTTCCCCTTCTCCAGAGTGTTCTTTTGCTTTGCTTAATAAACCTCCTTCTGCCTGAAACTTCTTTATGTCACTCATCTGAATTCTTACCCTTGAGAGGACAACAACCAAGAAAATCACTGTTCCATCAGCAACATCTCCATTCCTTGGATAGAGCCGAGAAACATCCTGGAATGTCTCAAGCTCAAGTCCTAGAGGTAATGCACTTTGGAATTACCTTATTCCAGCCCGCTTTGCCACATTTGGCCAGATAATACCCATTTATGCTTCTTCCCTCTATTTTATTATGTTTTCTTCAAATACCCAAGATGTGGTTTATTAACCACTCAGTTTTCTGTGAATTACTTCTTATTTTTCAACCCTCCATTACATAGTTCTCTTTCTTTGATAATAGAAATTGCTTCTACCTCTCCAAATCTCTATTTCTTCATCTATAAAAAGGAAGTTATTGTATCATCTTTATAAATGTCATACCTATGACCTTATAATGAGAATATGCTTAGACTGGAGATCTGATCACATTGAGTAAATTGGAAATTACCATATCAATATCAATTATAAACAGATGTTTATAATATACAGTTATTTTAGAGTTCTTGCAGGAGAAGATGGGTACAAGTCCTTCTATTGCATCAAACAGAGATGGTAAGGACCTAACAGAAGCAGAAGATGTTAAGAAGAGGGGGAAAGAATACACAGAAGAACAAAAAAAGATGCAAAAAAGATCTTCACGACCCAGATAATCATGATGGTGTGATCACTCACCTAGAGCCAGACATCCTGGAATGTGAAGTTAGGCAGGCCTTAGGAAGGATCACTATGAACAAAGCAAGTAGATGGGATGGAATTCCAGTTGAACTATTTCAAATCCTAAAAGATGATGCTGTGAAAGTGTTGAACTCAATATGCCAGCAAATTTGGAAAACTCAGCAGTGGTCACTTGACTGGAAAAGGTCAGGTTTCATTCCAATCCCAAAGAAAGGCAATGCCAAAGAATGCTCAAACTACCACAGAATTGCACTCATCTCACACACTAGTAAAGTAATGCTCAAAATTCTCCAAACCAGGCTTCAACAGTTCATGAACCAAGAACTTCCAGATGTTCAAGCTGGATTTAGAAAAGGCAGAAGAATCAGAGATCAAATTGTCAACATCCATTGTATCATCGAAAAAGCAAGAGAGTTCTAGAAAGACATTTACTTCTCTTTAATGACTATGCCAAAGTCTTTGACTGTGTGGATTACAACAAACTGTGGAAAATTCTTAAAGTTGACCACCTTACTTGCCTCCTTAGAAGTCTGTATGCAGGTCAAGAAGTAACAGTGAGAACCAGACATGGAACACTGACTGGTTCCAAATCGGGAAAGGAGTACATCAAGGCTGTATATTGTCACTCTGCTTATTTAACCTGTATGCAAAGTACATCATGCAAAATGCTGGGCTGGATGAAGCACAAGCTGGAATCAAGATTGCTGGGAGAAATATCAATAACCTCAGATATGCAGATTACACCACCCTTATGGCAGAAAGCAAAGAAGAACTAAACAACCTCTTGATGAAAGTGAAAGAGGAGAGTGAAAAAGTTGGCTTAAAACTCAACATTCAGAAAACTAAGATCATGACATCTGGTCCCATCACTTCATGGTAAATGGATGGGGAAACAATGGAAACAATGAGAGACTTTATTTTCTTGGGTTCCAAAATCACAGCAGATGGTGACTG
>NW_011494946.1:1441423-1445504 GCF_000754665.1 Bison bison bison | reverse complement strand
ATGGATGTGAGAGCTGGACTATAAAGAAAGCTGGGGGCCAAAGAATTGATACTTTTGAACTGTGATGTTGGAGAAGATTCTTAAGAGTCCCTTGGACTGCAAGGAGATCCAACCAGTCCATCCTAAAGGAAATCAGTCCGGAATTTTCACTGGAAGGGCTGATGTTGGAGCTGAAACTCCAATACTTTGGCCACCTGATGCTGAGAACTGACTCATTGGAAAAGACCCTAATGCTGGGAAAGATTGAAAGCAGGAGGAGAAGGGGACGCCAGAGGATGAGATGGTTGGATGGCATCATCGTCTCAATGGGCACATGTTTGAGCAAGCTCTGGGAGCTGGTGATGCACAGGGAGGCCTGACGGGCTGCAGTCCATGGAGTGGAAAAGAGTCAGACACAACTGAATGACTGACTGAAACTGAATATACAGTAATTTTCATAATTATGAAATATTAGAAAGCAGGTCTGAAGAGGTATCTAAAAATACAAAGAAAGACACTGGGAATGATGATTCCCCAAGGCCTCTCATGCCCTAGGGCTGTGCATATCTTCAGAAATGGTATATTCTGGGGTTTTGTCTTAAACAGGTTCTTGTCTGGACTCAGTGTGCAAGTCAGCTCTCATTATAGTAATGTGACCAGGCTCAACCAGCTGAAGTGTTTCGGATTACAACGCCTGTATCCATCAAGGCAAAACTGTCAAACAACTTGTAGCTCTGAGCTGCAGAGAGGCTACCTCCTGCAACATGTTCTATCTAGTGTTTTAACTGGCCTGATCCATAAAGTCTAACCCACACTGGGCACTTCCTCAAATTTCCTTAAAGAATGGTAGACTGGGAGAGGAGTTGTGTGGCTTCTATAAGTTTATTTTCAGTAAGAGCCAAGGAAAGAGGAAGGGAGCCCTAGAGTCGAGCATGAGGTTTCCTTCTGGTCCAGGATGAGCAGACATCCTGATCCCTCCGCGGCCGCTGATGCCCATCACTGGGGGATCACTGTGACTTGTTTGGCCAAGTCGTGACAGAGCTGCTCATTGTCAGGGAACCCAGTGCAGAACTGCCCAGTCAAGGAGCAAGATAATACCCATCTCTAAATCACAGGACGAGAGAGCTGTAGTCCTCTGCTGACATTTTTTTCTCTTAAATAAGAGAATGAGGTTTTATCTGCAAGCAGGTGGAAGGAGGTACCTTACAGGGCCTCCATAATTGGCTCCCAGCCAATCTTATCCATTTTTCACAGCTGGCATCAAGATAAACTAATTTTTTTACTTAATTGACCCCTATTACTTTCATTTTCATAGCTCACCACCGATTGATGGAATACAATTTAATACAATGCAATTCATGTTAGAGGATCCTTCATAGAAAAGCATGAAAAAAATTAGTTAAAACCTAAGTGCCCACCAGTGGCGGTAGGGGAGATGGAGATAGGCATAAAGAAGACAACATAATTCTAAGAGAAAAGAGAGCTCTACAAAATAGGAAAAGAATTGGTGCTGCCTGTGCTGAGAAAGAGATAAAGAAAAAGCAAGATGGACAACAAGTCGTCAATAGTTACTTCACTGAGATGCTTCTAAGAATTCAAGAAAGCTTCCCAAAGGAGGTGGAATGTGGTTGAGCCTTGGGAAGGAGTGAGGGAAGCAGACACCAAGCTGATGAGGACAAGGGAAGCCGTTCCAAGCAGGGGGGTGGGAGAGAGAGGGGTAGGAGAGAAAGGGGCTGAGCACGGCAGGAGGGTTGTGGAAAAGCAGGCGGCCCCCACCGCATCAGACGCCTGCTTCCCCTCCCCATCCGCCCCTCCCCCACCCCGCCACCTGACATGTGTGTTCATCCGTTTCTCTTTATATCTGTTTGGATCTATGTATTTTGGACTTGCATGTTTTTATTTCCTTCCATGAAAATTGTTTCTGATTTTGGAAATCGGACTTTTTCATTCTTTTGGAAAGCAAGAAATACACACACACACACATGCATGCACACTCATTTCTGTATCTATTTATATATTATAAACAATGAATCTACCTGATGATTCCAATTCCAGTGCAACATTCCTCTATTTATTCTAGCTGCCTCTTTTCGTATTCACAGTGCCAATAGAGACAAATCTGGCATCATTATCATCAATATGCTTACACACTTGCTCAGTCACAGGACACGGAGTTATTTCAGAATTGTTTGGCCATACCATTGTGAAAGTCATCCCCACTGAGTGTACTTTAATATCTGGGTTTTTTACATTTTTTATTGGAATACAGTTCATTTACAATGTTGTGTTAGTTTCAGGCGTACAGAAAAGTGAGTCAGTTACGCATGTATATTGCATGTGCATTAGTCGCTCAGTCGCGTCTGACTCCGTGTGACCCCACGGACTGTAGCCCCCAGGCTCCTCTGTCCATGGGATTTTCCAGGCAATAGTACTGGAGTGGCTGCCATTTCCTTCTCTAATATACTTACGTATATCCATTCTTTTCTAGATTCTTTTCCCCTACAGGTGGCTCAGAGGTTAAAGCGTCTGCCTCCAATGTGGGAGACCCGGGTTCGATCCCTGGGTCAGGAAGATCCCCTGGAGAAGGAAATGGTAACCCATTGCAGTATTCTTGCCTGGAGAATCCCTTGGACGGAGAAGCCTGGTAGGCTACAGTCCACGGGGTCACAAAGAGTTGGACACGACTGAGCAACTTCACTTATAGGCCATTACAGAGAATTTGAGTAGAGTTCCCTGTGCTGTACAGTAGGTCTTTATGGGAGGAGGGGGAGTGAGGGAAAAAATTGGAAGACTGGGATTGATATAAACACACTATTATTCAGGAGGCTTTTGAAGATCATAAACTTGCAACAAATTGGAAGGAATTACTATAACCCAAGTGACCCAACTGATATCCCAAATCATAGGTTTGTATGAACTGGAAAGTGTCTATTTCTTGGGTTTTGTCACAAACCTTGAAAGTGACATTCTACTGTGAAATGATAAGATTTACTATGGCTGTTAATGGAAACCATCACATTAAGTAAACATTTAACTTGGCTTGAACAATAGAGGAGACATTCCAGAATACTTGGAGTTTTAAAGATCATATGCTATTTATCTGTCATGGGGAAAAAGCATGGAGTTGTGCAACAAAAAGTTTATATTTGCTCTCAGGTAACAAAATTCGTCAACTAATGACAATTGCTTCAAAAATTACTGTAGTGTATCAGGATTGCAGCTTATGTGGCTTAGCTTTATTAAAATAATTATAGGTGCTTTCAACTAGATTTTTCAACTCTTAAATCAATATAAATAATAAAGTTTAATAAAATTAGTGTATCAATTTAAAATGGAACTTGGAAAGTTATTATAATACTATTATAAAATAATATCCATTGTTCAGATCAGATCAGATCAGTCACTCAGTTGTGTCTGACTCTTTGCGACCCCATGAATCACAGCATGCCAGGCCTCCCTGTCCATCACCAACTCCCGGGGTTCATTGAGACTCACGTCCATCGAGTCAGTGATGCCATCCAACCATCTCATCCTCTGTCGTCCCCTTCTCCTCTTGACCCCAATCCCTCCCAGCATCAGAGTCTTTTCCAATGAGTCAACTCTTCGCATGAGGTGGCCAAAGTACTGGAGTTTCAGCTTTAGCATCATTCCTTCCAAAGAAATCCCAGGGCTGATCTCCTTCAGAATGCACTGCTTGGATCTCCTTGCAGTCCAGGGGACTCTCAAGAGTCTTCTCCAACACCACAGTTCAAAAGCATCAATTCTTCGGCCTTCAGCCTTCTTCACAGTCCAACTCTCACATCCATACATGACCACAGGAAAAACCATAGCCTTGACTAGACGAAACTTTGTGGCAAAGTAATGTCTCTGCTTTTAAATATGCTATCTAGGTTGGTCACAGTTTTCCTTCCAAGGAGTAAGCGTCTTTTAATTTCATGGCTGCAGTCACCATCTGCAGTGATTTTGGAGCCCAGAAAAATAAAGTCTGACACTGTTTCCACTGTTTCCCCATCTATTCCCCATGAAGTGATGGGACCGGATGCCATGATCTTCGTTTTCTGAATGTTGAGCTTTAAGCCAGCTTTTTCACTCTCCTCTTTCA
>NW_011494946.1:1434016-1441198 GCF_000754665.1 Bison bison bison | reverse complement strand
TGACCTGCATACAAATTTTCTCAAGAGGCAGATCAGGTGATCTGGTATTCCCAACTCTTTCAGAATTTTCCACAGTTTATTGTGATCCACACAGTCAAAGGCTTTGGCATAGTCAATAAAGCAGAAATAGATGCTTTCTGTTAGAGATCTTTAAAAGATCAGTCTTTATCCAGAAAATATAAAATATAAATGATAAAAATTAATTTCCCCAGGGCTTATACTTTTGACCTAGTTAATGAAGGTAAAAAGCATAACTTGATACATGTAAAACATGGTAGGATATTCACAGGGATTACTCCATAGGGGTTACAGTTCACAGGGGTTACTTCATGGCATTCATTCTGTTTGATAATCTGGTGATTTGGCCTGGCTTCACTCCTTCTATTTTTCAGTATGAAAATAGCATCATGCTTTGCACTGATGTCAGTCGTGAAGTCCTTCAAAGTGAAACTGCTTTAGATTTCACGTCCAACTTGCATCATCAAACTGAAGAACACAAATTTTAGGAACGACTTTCTAAAGAACTGACAGTTTTAATTGTTCTTACCAAGTAACATTGTGTATAATGCAAAATAATTTTACTAGTCTTAAGATATTGTGCCTTATAGTTCTAAAACGTTAATGAGAAAGTAAGGTTTAAGGCTGAGAAGTTGGAATAGCATAACAACAGGGGAGGGATACTTATAATAACCTTTCTTAAGAACAAAAGTGTTGGAAGAATATACTCATCTGAACAGGAGAAACAGCCAATGCTTTCTATCCTTTTTAGTTTTAATTTTAGTCTCTAATAGTAATTCTGCAAGTTTCTAATAGTTACTTCCCCATCCATATAGCATAAGAAATTACTTAAGCTTTAAGAAATTCTTTTCTCTTTATGTTTCCATTATATTGCACATTACCAAGTCATTTGAAAGTTTACTTTTTTAGAGAGTACTTTTATTTTTTTATATTTTTAGTATATATTTTAGTATATATTTTTATATTTTTAGTATATATTTTAGTATTTTTATATTATTTAGCCTTTGTTTTAAATTGATATATCCACACATTTTAATCAAATACCAATAGGTATAACCATAAAGCATATGGAGTAGATGATATTGACTGGGACCAGAATCCAAAGAGCATCTTTAGGAAAGCAGATGGCTCTGAAGTCAGCTTCTTAGAGGGCGACAGGTAGGTGAGACTTTAATGTTGATTTTTACCTTTTTAATGTGAATTGCTTAGACCTTAGAAAACATCTGAAATATCTTCAGTAGAATTGTTTAACAGGAGTACATATGGAAGAAGTTGCTCTTAAAGCTGTACATATTAATAAATGTGCTCATCGGGGCTCCCTGGTGCCTCACTAGTAAAGAATTTGCCTGCCAAGCAGAAGACGCTGGTTCGACCCGTGGGTTGGAAAGATCTCCTGGGGAAGGAAATGGCAACCTGCTCCAGTATTCGTGTCTGGAAAATCCTGTGGACGGAGGAGCCTGACGGGCTACAGTCCACAGGCTCACAAGAGTGAGACACGACTTAGCGACTAGACAACAACAACAAGTATATAAAACATTAGGTTTTATGGTAAAATGTATATACAGTAAAATATATAAATTTTAGGTGTACAATTCAATGAATTTTGATAGATGCCTGCATCCATATAATTCATATTTCTATTAAGATATAAAAAAAGATTTTATTATTGTAGAAATTTCCCTCTCTCCTCTTCCTGATAAATACCCAGTTCCAGTAGATTAGTGTTTTCTTTTCTAGAAATCTATACAGGCCAAATATATTTCATACATATGAAATCATACAGTGTACAGTGTTCTGTTCCTGGTTTAATTTTCTTAGTATATTTTTTGAAAAATTCATGTTGTTATATGAGCTCAATAGTTTTTCATTTTTGTAGTCTATATTATTCAATTGTATGAATATATCAGAATTATTTATCTATTCTTTTCTTATAAGCATCTGAGTTGTTTATACTTTGGAACTATTATGAGTAAATCTGTTACAAACATTTCCAATATAGTCTGTGCGAAAATATATTCTAATTTTTCTTGAGTAAATTCCTAGGAGTGAAATCATTAGATCACAGGAGGATATATTCTCAACCTGAAGAAGAAAAAAAATACCTAACAGTTTTCCAAATTGATTGTAGTGCATTACACCCCTCCATCAGTGTGTGAAGTGAAAGTGGAGAGTGAAAAAGTCGGCTTAAAGCTCAACATTCAGAAAATGAAGATCATGGCATCTGGTCCCATCACTTCATGGGAAATAGATGGGGAAACAGTGGAAACAGTGTCAGACTTTATTTTTCTGGGCTCCAAAATCACTGCAGATGGTGACTGCAGCCATGAAATTAAAAGACGCTTACTCCTTGGAAGGAAAGTTATGACCAACCTAGATAGCATATTCAAAAGCAGAGACATTACTTTGCCAACGAAGGCCCGTCTAGTCAAGGCTATGGTTTTTCCTGTGGTCACGTATGGATGTGAGTTGGACTGTGAAGAAGGCTGAGCACCGAAGAATTGATGCTTTTGAACTGTGGTGTTGGAGAAGACTCTTGAGAGTCCCTTGGACTGCAAGGAGATCCAACCAGTCCATTCTGAAGGAGATCAGCCCTGGGATTTCTTTGGAAGGAATGATGCTAAAGCTGAAACTCCAGTACTTTGGCCACCTCATGCGAAGAGTTGACTCATTGGAAAAGACTCTGATGGTGGAAGGGATTGGGGGCAGGAGGAGAAGGGGATGACAGAGGATGAGACGGCTGGATGGCATCACCGACTGGATGGACGTGAGTCTGGGTGAACTCCGGGAGTTGGTGATGTACAGGGAGGCTTGGCGTGCTGCGATTCATGGGGTGGCAAAGTGTCGGACACAACTGAGCGACTAATCTGATCTGATCTGATCTGATCAGTGTATGAGGAGTTTGCTTGCTTCCTACCCATGACAACTTTTAGAGTGACTGGTCTTTTTAAATTTAACCATTCTACTAAGTATGGAGTGATAACTGTTCGTGATTTAATTGATTTTCCTTCTGACTAATAATGTTGAACCTTTCATTCATTTATTCATTGCTCACATGTACTTCTTCCCTTGTGAAGTCTATGCGGGGCTTTCTTGATTGAATTGTCTTCTTATCAAATTGTAGGACACAAGTTCTTTTTTGTTTGTTTTTTTCCAGTTATATTTTGAAAATAATTTCTCACAAAATCCTCAGTCATGCAGCTATTTTCTTAGGTTTTCTTTTATAAGTTTTACAAGTTTAGAATTAAAACTAGGTCTGTGAGCCATCACAAATTACCATACAGCCTGATAGAAGCCAGTGTTTATTTTCCGTGTGTATTCTCCCTTGTCCAAGCATCATTTATGGAAATTCTCCAGTAGTGTTGTCAAAAATCAATTGACTGTGTGAGTGTGGATGTATTTTTGAATTCTCCACTCTATCTTAACTATCCTTTCATAAATACCACACTGTCATGATTAATATAGCTTCATAGTAAGCCTTGGGGGAAGATCCCTTGAGCAGGCCACGGCAACCCACTCCAGTATTCGTGCCTGGAGAATCCATGGACAGAGGACCCTGATGGGCTACAGTCCATGGGGTTGCACAGAGTTGGACACGACTGAAGCAACTCAGCACACATGCACACAGTAGGACTTGAAGTTAGAAATGTAAGCCTTCCTGTATTATTTTCCTTTTTCAAGGTTATTTTCACTCTGCAGGCTATTTCCACTTCCATGTGAATTTTAGAATAGCTTATCAACTTCTAACATAGGAAAAAAATTGCCAAGACTATGATTTGGCTTGCATTGAATCTGTACAACTTGGGGAGAACTGACGCCTTGACGACATGATGCTCCCTATCCATTCGCATGGTATACCCCACCCTTTATTAATGATTTCTCTTTTCTCATCTTCTATGGATTCAGTGTAGAGGTTTTTAGTGTATTACTGCATTTATCCTTAAGCATTTATGCCTCAGTGCTATTTTAAATAGAGCTTTTAAAATTTGACCTTCTGAATCTTTGCTTCAGGTATATTATTAATAACTTTGTGTGCTGTGACCTTACTAAATTAACAGTTAGGTTTAATAGATGTTTCATGTATTCTTTATTATTTATTACACAATCACATCACTTGCGAATATTAAGTTTTAATTCTTTCTTGTAATCTTCCCTTGCCTTAGTTCACTTTCTTAATCTTCTACTACCATGTAGAACAGATATGATGGGAGAGAATACACGTGCCTTCATTGTACTCTTAAAGAGAAAGCAGGAACCATTAAAAAGAAAAACGTGAAATTCTTTGTAATTTTTATGCAGCCCAAGGTTCGTGGTAGTTCTCTCTGTGCTGTTCTAATATTAGTATATATGTTGTCAAAACAAGCACATATTTCCTCTGCAAATCTGTGACTTTCTTGAGGTCAGAATTTAGGATTGAGTCATTTTCAAATTCTAGAACCTAGAAGAATGCCTTAAACATGTAAGAATTCCAAAAGCACTTTTAAAACAAATAAATAAAATTAATTTTAAAAGAGAGATTATTTTTTAAGTGATAACTCTCGTAAGAGCATAGGACCTTATTTTCCAAAGGATTTCCCATCCAATACTTGTTCTGAGAGAAAATATAATGTATTTTTTTAAATATGTTTTCAGAAGAATAAATTTGGGGGACTCTGGATTAAAAGAGGAATCAGATTTATTTCTTTTGCAGTAGATAACTCACACCTACAACTCACTTGGATAAAATGCTACGATATGTCTACATGCCTAGATTTCTTTATAATATCAATTTCTAACAATAGGTAGAAAATAATGTAAAATTTTCAGTTACAGGTAGTTCAATCTTTTCCAATTGAAAATCTTCTCACTCAGTTTAAAGATTAAACTCCCTTTCAAACCATTTTCCTCTTCCAGATCATCTCCCATAATTTCTTTTCCAAAATTGTGTCTGTATGGAGCTGCAACTGAATGATTTCTGGGTGTTCCATTGTTGAACTCTGATCACCTAACTGTGGGAGGTGGTCTTTTGTTCTAATTGCGGCTGCTTCCCAAGGTGTTACTGATGCACTGTCTGCTCTCCCAGGAAAATCACAGCTGTGAGCGCATTCCACCGTCACTCTGCGGACTCTCCCTCTTTCCGCTTCCTGTGTCTCAAAAGGGATCAGCTTGTCATTTACTCAAGATGAACCACAGCAGATCCACTCTCTTATTTAGCAACAATTTTCAGTTGCCCGCACTGGATCATGCAAGGACTTTGATTCCGTCCACACCAGACGTCTGTCAAGGCAGTCTCCACTGATAAAATCCCCCGCTGTTTTCTGCCTAACTGTGTGCCTCATCTTTTCTCTTGCACTACACTCATCTTATATTGGCACAAAAGGAGACTTGCAAATCAGTGTCCTTCTAAAACTGCTATCAATAAAGAGTGCTCACATCTTGGATTTCAACCTCCCTTTCTGCCTGCCTGGATTTTTACCTCACCTCTTTGGTGCTCCTTGGATCAAGGTCCATGGAGGTGAGCGTACTGAGTCCCTGAACAATCCGGCTGCATCTTTATCTTCTACCTACCCCTTCCAAATATTGCCTCTTCCTGTCCTGAAAAATATCATGTTCCTTTCTCTCTCTGGAAGGCATTCCTCATACACCACTACTTTCTGAATAACCTCTCAATATTTTTTGATAAAAGGAACTAGAGACGATCACACTAATGAAGTGAGTCAGATGGAGAAAGACAAATATCATATGCTCATTTCAGTTCACTTTGGCCGCTCAGTCATTTCCGACTCGTTACGACCCCATGAACTGCAGCAGAGCAGGACTCTCAGTCCATCACCAACTCCCAGAACGTGCTCAAACCCATGTCCATCGAGTCTGGTGATGCCATCCAACCATCTCATCCTCTGTCGTCCCCTTCTCCTCCCACCTTCAATCTTTCCCAGCATCAGGGTCTTTTCAAATGAGGAAGTTCTTCACATCAGGTGGCCAAAGTATTGGAGTTTCAGCTTCACCATCAGTTCTTCAAATGAATATTCAGGACTAATTTCCTTTAGGAGTGACTGGTTGGATCTCCTTGCAGTACAAGGGACTCTCAAGAGTCTTCTCCAAAACCACACTTTAAAAGCATCAATTCTTCAGTGCTCAGCTTTCTTTATAGTCCAGCTCTCACATCCATACATGACTACTTGAAAAACCATAGCTTTGACAAGACAGACATTTGTTGGCAAAGTAATGTCTCTGCTTTTAAATATGCTGTCTAGGTTGGTCATAGCTTTTCTTCCAAGGAGCAAGTGTCTTTTAATTTCATGGGTGCAGTCACCATCTGCAGTGATTTTGGAGCCCAAGAAACAAACTGTCACTATTTCCATTGTTTCCCCACCTATTTACCATGAATTGATGGTACCGGATGCCATGATCTTCGTGTCTTGAATGTTGAGTTTTAAGGCAGCTTTTTCACTCTCCTCTTTCACTTTCATCAAGAGGCTCTTTAGTTGTTCTTCGCTTTCTGTCATAAGGGTGGTGTCATCTGTGTATCTGAGGTTATTGATATTTTTCCAGGCAATCTCAGTTCCAGGTTGTGCTTCATCCAGCCTGGCATTTCACATGATGTACTCTCCATATAAGTTAAATAAGCAGGGCAACAGAATGGGAAAGACTAGGAATCTCTTCAAGAAAATCAGAGATACCAAAGTAACATTTCATGCACAGATGGGCTCGATAAAGGACAGAAATGGTATGGACCTAACAGAAGCAGAAGATATTAAGAAGAGATGGCAAGAATACACAGAAGAACTGTACAAAAAAGATCTTCATGACCCAAATCATCACAATGGTGTGATCAATCACCTAGAGCCAGACATCCTGGAATGTGAAGTCAAGTTGGCCTTAGAAAGCATCACTATGAACAAAGCTAGTGGAGGTGATGGAATTCCAGTTGAGCTATTTCAAATCCTGAAAGATGATGCCGTGAAAGTGCTGCACTCAATATGCCAGCAAATTTGGAAAACTCAGCAGTGGCCACAGGACTGGAAAAGGTCAGTTTTCATTCCAATCCCAAAGAAAGGCAATGCCAAAGAATGCTCAAACTACCACACAATTGCACTCATCTCACACGCTAGTAAAGTAATGCTCAAAATTCTCCAAGCCAGGCTTCAGCAATATGTGAACCGTGAACTTCCTGATGTTCAAGCT
>NW_011494946.1:1416030-1433530 GCF_000754665.1 Bison bison bison | reverse complement strand
AAGAAGGCTGAGCACCGAAGAATTGATGCTTTTGAACTGTGGTGTTGGAGAAGACTCTTGAGAGTCCCCTGGACTGCAAGGAGATCCAGTCCATTCTGAAGGAGATCAGCCCTGGGATTTCTTTGGAAGAAATGATGGTAAAGCTGAAACTCCAGTACTTTGGCCACCTCATGCGAAGAGTTAACTCATTGGAAAAGACTCTGATGCTGAGAGGGATTGGGGGCAGGAGGAGAAGGGGACGACAGAGGATGAGATGGCCGGATGGCATCACTGACTCAATGGACGTGAGTCTGAGTGAACTTCTGGAGTTGGTGATGGACAGGGAGGCCTGGCGTGCTGCGATTCATGGGGTGGCAAAGAGTCGGACACGACTGAGCGACTGATCTGATCTGATCTGATCTGATCTGATGTGCTCCTTTCTCAATTTGGTACCGTCTGTTGTTTCATGTCCACTTCTAACTACTGCCTCTTGACCTGCATATAGATTTCTTAGGAGGCAGGTCAGGTGGTCTGGTGTTCCCATCTCTTTCAGAATTTTCCACAATTTGCTGTGATCCGGACAGTCAAAGGCTTTGGTATAGTCAATAAAGCAGAAGTAGATGTTTCTCTGGAATCTCTTGCTCTTTGGATGATCCAAAGGTTGTTGACAGTTTGATCTCTGGTTCCTCTGTGCTTTCTAAATCCTCCTGGAACATCTGGAAGCTCTTGGTTCACATATTGTTGAAGCCTGGCTTGGAGAATTTTGAGCATTACTTTGCTAGAATGTGAGATAAGTGCAATTATGTGGTATCATGAACATTCTTTTGCATTGCACTTCTTTGGGATTGGAATGAAAATTGACCTCTTCCAGTCCTGTGGCCACTGCTGAGTTTTCCAAATTTGCTGGCATATGGAATGCAGCACTTTCACAGCATCATCTTTCAGGATTTGGAATAGCTCAGCTGGAATTCCATCACCTCCCCTAGTTGTGTTCATAGTGATGCTTCCTAAAGCCAGCTTGACTTCACATTCCAGGATGTCTGGCTCTAGGTGAGTGATCACACCACTGTGGTTATCTGGGTTATGAAGATCTTTTTTGTATAGTTCTTCTGTGTATTCTTTTAATATCTTCTGCTTCTGTTAGGTCCATACCATTTCTGTCCTTTATTGTGTCCATCTTTGCATGAGATGCTCCCTTGCTGTCTCTTTTTCTTGAAGAGATCTCTAGTCTTTCCCATTCTATTGTGTTCCTCTATTTGCATTGATCATCAACGAAGGCTTTCTTGTCTCTCGCTGCTACTCCTTTGGAACTCTGCATCCAGATGGGTATATCTTTCCTTTTTTCCTTTGCCTTTAGCTTAGCTTTGGCTTTAAATATCATATGATATCACTTAAACATGAAATCTAAATAAAAACAGTACATATGAACTTACAAAAAAAAAAAAACATAGAAAACAAACCTATGGTTACCAAAGGAGAAAGGAAGGAAAGGATAAGTTGGGAATTTGGGGTTAACATACACACACTGCTATGTATAAAATAGATAGTAATAGAGAACTATACTCAATATTTTATAATAACATATGATGAAAAAATATAAAAATAATATACATGTGCATTTATATGTATAACTGAATCACTTTTCTGTATACCTGAAAATTTTTAATAAACTATAATTCAATAAAAATTAAATTAAAAAAAATTGAGCTATGATTCCACTAAACCTGGATCTTGATATGAAACATATTTTGGAATTTATAAGCCTATTCTTTCTCAATAAAGCAGGGGTTTTGGCTTTCTAGCCATCATCTTCATAGTCCCTTTTTGGAAGTTGAATGTTGACTGACTCTCTCTCTCTCCCAATCTTCACTCTGTGCTGTGCTGGACTTAGTTGCTCAGTCACGTCTGACTCTTTGTGACTGCATGGCCTGTAGCCCGCCAGGCTCCTCTGTCCATGGGGATTCTCCAGGCAAGAATATTGGAGTGGGTTGCCATGCCCTCCTCCAGGGAATCTTCCCAACCCAGGGATCGAAGCCAGGTCTCCCGCATTACAGGCAGATTCTTTAGCATCTGAGCTACCAGGGAAACCCCAAAAGTCCCTACTGTAATTATCCTGATTTTCCCTAAGGCCCTGGGAGCTTCAGAGTAAACGAGGTGATCATGGGTAATGCAGAAGACAAAAGCAGCATACCATCTTCAAGGTACTCAAGACTCCTCAAAGTTTTAATGTGCTAGTAGGGTTTATGACTGCAAGCATGAAGGATATGGTACAGCATTTTCCAAATTATTTAAACATAAATCATTTTCTTTAAAGAACATTTCTAAAACAGAGCTACCATATGATCCTGCAATCCCACTCTTGGGCATATACCCAGAGAAAATCATAATTCAAAAAGATATATGCACCCTAGTGTTCATAGTAGCACTGTTTACAGTCCAAGACCTGGAAGCCACCCAAGTATCCATCAGTAGATGAGCTGGTAGAGAAGACGTGGGACATATGTACAAGGAAATAATGAGTGAGATAATGCCACTTACGGCAACAGGCGTGGACCTAGAGATTATCATCTAAGTGAAGTAAGTCGGAAGGAGAAAGACAAACGTCGTATGATATCACTTATATGTGGAATATAAAGAAAAAGATGCAAATGAGCGGTGCTGGTCACTCAGTCGTGTCTGACTCTTTGTGATCACAGGACTGTAGCCCACCAGGCTCCTCTGTCCATGGAGTTCTCCAGGCAAGAATACTGGAGTGGATAGCCATTCCCTGCTCCAGGGGATCTTCCCGACCCAGGGACTGAACCTGGGTTTCCTGCATTAAAAGGCAGATTCTTTACCATCTGAGCCCCCAAAGAAGCCCGACATACAGGTGAGATGGTTTACAAAACAGAAACAGACTTAGAGGCACAGAAAGCAACTTAGGGTTACTAAAGGGGAAAGACGGGAGGAGGGCTAAATTAGAGGCTCGCGATCAGCAGATACACACTACTATATATAAAACAGATGACCAGCATGGTCGTCCCGTATGGCACAGGGAACTCTGCTCAGTGTCTTATAATAACCTATAATGGAAAAGAATCTGAAAAGGACTAGACAGGTAACTGAATCACTTTACTGTACACTTCAAAGTAACACAACATTGTAAATTAGCTACACTAAAAAACAAGAAGAATGCCTGGCTAGGCAACTACTGCACTGGAAATATTCTGAAGAGCAAAAGGGTACATTGCAAAACAGGGAAAAATGAAAGCAGGGGTGTCACTTAGGAGGTTACTTTGTTTGTCCAGAAGAAAGTGATAAAGATCTGAACTGGAGAAATGACGGTGCCCAGGAATTGGAGAAACAGATTCAATAAGTAGGTAGAAAATGAAGTTACCTGATCCAGTGAGGATATTCACTCTAATGAAATGGGTCCTAGATGCTTCTAACAATATGCTTTGTACATTTTTAAATTTCAGGGAAGCAGCTACATGAAAACCAGAGGTGTTTCTACATGAGGTAAATACTTATAAAATAGATTCGGGAGGAAAACGTTTATCTTTTTGGTTCACATTGAAGGGAAATTTTCTTAAAATATCCAATTATGTATTATTCTGTCCCTATTAGTCCATGAAATGTATCAGCCAGGTTTCCCTTGACTTCTCAAGATAAATACTTGAGAAGTATTTATTCTCATTTTAAATACTGACCTGTCAATGAATGAGAAAGATGGAAATGAAATAATTCTCAAATGAGTGGGTCAGTGAATTCTGGATTGAAAGCAATTTCAATATTTTAAGCACCAAATATTTTTTTTAACATTTTAGAATATCTCTCATTAGTCACCACTGAATTATACTTTTCACTTCCTAAGTCTAGTATGATGTGTTTATTGTAATGTAATTTGAAATAAGGGGGGAAAAAGAAGGTAACTTTAGTCATAAAACCACATTAATGAATATTATTAAATGTGTTATATTTACCACATTCCAAATGTTTCCAGCTTAACAGATTAGAACTGACTCATCAGAATAGAATGAGTAATTTTAAAACGAGAAACAAAACAATATTGCTGCTTTCTTTGAGCAAGGGCAGTGACACTTAGATGGAAATTACTAATAAGTCTAATATACTCGGGGCTTCCCAGGTGGCACTACTGGTAAAGAAGTTGGCCAATGAAGGAGACATAAAAGATGTGAGCTTGATCTCTGGGTTGGAGAGATCCCCTGGAGGAAGGCACTGCAACCCAGTATTCTTTCCTGATTCGAATCCCAGGAACAGAGGAGCCTGGTGGGCTACAGTCCATGGGGTCGCAAAGAGTAAGACACGACTGCAGCAACTTAGGACGCCCGCACTAATAAGACATATTTCAGAAAATGGCTTTTTCCTCTGTATCTTACATAAAGTGACAAAAAGTTATAATGAAAAATAGCCACGAAGAAAACAAACGGGGGAGTGTGGCAGATTGCTGGGGAGAAATGGCCGTATTTATTCCCCATCCTCCCTTTTATTTACTCCTTTGCAATGTGGCTTTGCCACTCACGAATCAAAGGTGGGCCCTGCTTTCCCTCCTTTGAGTCGCGTCCGATCCTGCAACTTGCTTTGACTCACAGACACGGTAGGAGCGACACCACGCCCGCCAGGAGCCGAGGTGTGTCTCTCGCTGCAGGAACTCGCCCTGCTCTCAGTGTCTCCAGTCTGAGCCCGCCTGGACAGTGACGGAACACGCAGCGGTGCTGTGCCATCCCAAACGAAGCCCTCCTAGGACAGCCGGCAGTGATGCCTCATCGAGACCGGAAGTGCCTTCCAGATGGGGCAAATCCAAACTGCCAGCTGTAAAACTAAGGGGTGAATGAATGGTGAGTTTTTAAGCTGTTAAGTTTAGGGATGGTTTGCAGCTCGTGGCTTCCCTGGGGGCTCAGAGGGTAAAGCGTCTGCCTGCAATGCAAGAGACCCCAGTTTCAATCCCTGGGTCAGAAAGATCCCCTGGAGAAGGGAGTGGCAACCCACTCCACTATTCTTGCCTGGAGAATCCCATGGACAGAGGAGCCTGGTGGGCTACAGTCCATGGGGCCGCAAAGAGTCAGACATGCCTGAGCGACTTCACTCACTTTGCAGTTCAGTAACCAAATCAGTGGGTCAGATGATCTCTCTTCTGACTGTTAATCACCTCTCAGTTTCCACCTCCCCACTATCTACTCTCATCCCACTCATATATTGCTGTCAATTTAATTTCCTAAACACAATTCTCATTCTATTGCTTCTTACTCAAAAAACCTCCAGTGGCTCCTGATCGCCCTTCTAATAAAATCTCCACAACCTTAATCTGTTATGCAAGGACCTTTCCTGATTTCTCCACAACTTAAATGTCAAGTCTCAGCTTCTGCGTCTTTTTTCTTCATTCACCCTTGATTTTGTCAAGATGAGTTGCAAGCCCTTGATGAGGAGGCACCACTGATTGAAGACTCCATTATTCATTTCTTGCACATCTTACTCCACAGCCTAATGGATGGTAAGTTTCTTCTGAAAGTGACTCTAAGATAATGCATGGTATTCTGGACATTAAAATGTGAAAAGATAATGTGACTGAGAAATAAGGGGAAAGGCCTCATTGTTTTCCACATTTCTCATACTTTCTGCCTCTCGTCCCTGGCTAGAACAATTCCCTCTGCTTTCTACTGCTGCAGGACTACATAACCAAATCCCACCTACCTAAAAATCTATCCAAATAGAAAAGAAATCCTTGAGCATCTTTCTCTTCACTGAGCTACTTGAACTCCCCAAGAAAATGACTAGAACCACTCATCGGCACTTGTCACTCCCCACTTGATACTGACAACTCTTTCTTTAATATTAGATTGTCTGCAGGTTGAGGACAATTCAGGATTTATTGACTATTTCACATTCTCTTTTTGCCATGCCAGTGCAACATTCTAAATACAATGTCTATAAGATACTATGCAACATATATTTGTTAAGCAAATTACTCAGTGACAAACGCACGTTTAATAAACCTCGGATTTATAACACTTCATTTTCATTCTATCACTAATTAACCATGTGATCTGAGACAATTTACTTAACCTCCTAAGGCTGAGGTCTCAGATGATACAATAGATGAGATAATGGGTGTGTGAATACTCCGTAGAAATCATAAGATCAGTTCGCGGTACTGGCATTGTTTTCTTTTCTGAGAAACGAGACGATGGAATCTGATCTATTTCAAAAACAGTCTGTGAGGACCATTCCACAACGATAGGACTGCAAATTTTTGCTTTTTCCTCGAAAGCACGAGGTGACTTAAGCGATCAGAGAACCTGCCTCTCACAAGGCTTCTCTGGGTGCCTGGTGCACCTGTGAATAACCCTGCTGTGATCATTCCAGACAGCTTTGCACCCTGTGGCCAGGTCAATAAGACCAGAAGTATTATGAACCGACACTTACCAGGCCTCTCTCTCATACTCTGAGGTCAAAGGAGCCATTCTCGGGACTTTCCTGGCAGCTCACTTGTTGAGACTCACTCTCCAGTACAGAGAGTGCGGGTTCAGGCCCTGGTTGGGGAACTAAGATCCTACGTGTCATGCAGCACAACCAAAATAAAGAAATTAAAAAAGAACAAAGGAGCCACTCTCACCAAGAAAGAGAGAGGTGTTATTACAGCACATAAATCACCCAAGAGTTTGGTTCAAAACTTTTTTATTAGCTAAAACTTTTATTAATAAGAGTAGATTAAAAACATATTAAGAGTTCAATATTTTAAAGAATCACCCTTAGGAAATAGGCATATGGTGACTGGTGTTAGCTGTATATACCATAATTAACACTACAGAGTCTTGAGCCTCACATCTCTGCCTTGAGATAGATTTCCCACCTTGGCTCGATACCAGTCAATTCCCTTTGATTCCATTTATATTTGTTTCCATTCAAGATTATATCATGATACCATGGGTAGAATGCAGGCTTTATCTCAGATCTTAGAATTCAGGGGCTTCAACTCCAACTATTTGTCTGACATTTTTAAACTTATCTAATCTCTCTGAACCATAATTTCCTCATGTGCAAAATATTAGGCACTTCATAATAGAGATAATGTCCCCAGCACATAGATCATTTCATCTTCCTCTTACTACTTTAATTCATGTCAGTTCAACTTGACTTAATTCAACAAACATCAACTATTATCAGTTACAAGGCTGGGACATCACAACAGCATCATTGCAAACGTGGGATTCTGAGAATCCAAAAGTTTATGTTTAGGAAAATATGTATAACTTGCTTAAGTAAGGAATGAGGTTGTATTGGGGAGCAATACAGATGCATATGGCATGGAACACAGGTGAAGGGAGATTTGAGCATTCCATGCTTATGAACACATGAAGGTCTTCAGAAAATTCAGTTGAAGACATCACACTCCGGGGAGTGTTGGAATCTCAACCAAAATTTCCCAATTTCAATGAGTTCTGACTTGACAGGAGATCTTAGAAAGCTTTCTACCAGCTCTCAATGTTTGTACAGCTAGTACATTCCCTCGTTTAGGAATTTAAATGTTCTCGGCATTGATTACACTTATGGCATAAGTCATTTATAGCCGTTCTCCTCACATTTGTTTACAATGCACAAGGAATTTGCAAAGCGCATTTTGGGGGCTTCCCTGGTGGCTCAGATGGTAAAATGCAGGAGACCCCAGTTTGATCCCTGGGTCTGGAAGATCCCCTGGAGAAGGGAAAGGCAACCCACTCCAAGGTTGTCACCTGGAGAATCCCATGGACAGAGGAGCCTGGCAGGCGATAGCCCATGCTGCTGCTGCTCAGTCGCTTCAGTCGTGTCCGACTCCGTGCGACCCCGTAGACGGCAGCCCACCAGGCTCCCCGGTCCCTGGGATTCTCCAGGAAAGAACACTGGAGTGGGTTGCCATTTCCTTCTCCAATGCATGAAAGTGAAAAGTGAAAGTGAAGTCGCTCAGTCGTGTCCGACCCTCAGCAACCCCATGGACTGCAGCCCACCAGGCCCCTCCGTCCATGGGATTTTCCAGGCAAGAGCACTGGAGTGGGTGCCGTTGCCTTCTCCTCTGTAGCCCATGAGGTCACTCAGATCCCTGCAGCCAAACGTGTAAAGTTCATTATTTTCTTGTGCAAAGTCTGCTATGTGCCGGGTGATTTTCCCAGAAGGTTCTCCTCCACTGATGGCTCAGCGATCCAGGCTCTTGGTTTTTTGTCCTCTCAACAAACATCTTCCATGTTTTCCATTCAGGCTGAGATGAGAAAGACTGGACAATCATGGGAGGACTACTCTTTGCCTTCAGTTGAGAGGAACACATCCACTTATGTTCATTGGCCATAATCAGTCACATGACCCTGCCTTACTGCAAGGGGACTGAGAAACACTGGCTCTGGTATGTCAGAAAAAAAGAAAGAAAGAATGACCATATACTAAAGGAAGATCACAAAGGAAAGCCTGATGCATCTTTGCTCTGTGAAAATTTGGGGTAAGATCAGAGGGGCTGTAGTGTGGATGGGGGCATGCCTCCTCCGAGTGACTGGAATTCCCTGGAATTCCTGAGTCACTGTGGCAGAGCAGGACCTAGATTAAGAGGAGACTGGTGCAGGAAGAAGAGAGACTGGAAGATGGAAACTGGATTTACCAGACGAATCTTCTAGACTTTAGGTAGGTAGGAAGGGCAGACTACAGGAGGCACCTTATTAAACAGCGCATGGCAGAGCGGCCTGGGGCCCTGGAGTGCTTCTGATTGTCTTGGTGACTCAAGGATGGGAAACCAAAGCCACTCTGGCAAGGGCTTTGTGAGAACTGGATTTCTTGACTTTGGGATTTTGTGATGTTCTGCTATGTTTATTCAGCTGAGCTGGAGCTTTGTTTCCCAGAATCCCTTTCCCTTTAGGGCTGCAGGCGAAGGTCGGCCACCAAAAGAAATACATGGATAATGGATACCAAGGGAGAAGAGGCTGCGGGAGGAACTGGGAGCTTGGGATTGACACATATGCACCACTGCCGCCACCGATAAAATAGGCAACTAGTGAGAGCCTCCTGTGTAGCACAGGGAATGCTACTTGACACGCTGTGGTGACCGTTATGGGAAGGAAGTCCAACAGGGGGAGTCCACATGAATATGTGTGACTGATTCCTTGTGCTGTCACCAGGAGTCAGACGCGACTGAAGCCACTCAGCACGCATGCGTGCAGCACGGTACCCTTGCTCCAGCCTCTCATCCCGGGCATGACATACAGGGATGGAGCCCTATAAAGCTCTGTAAAGCTCAATAAAAATTAACTGAAAAAGAAAAAAGCTTCTGCAGGAATTTTTCATTTGCTTATCATTGGCTTCTGCAAAGCGCGAGTGAAGAAGCGGCGTCGGAGTGTCCACTGGAGAGCTGGAGCAGGGTGGCGGTGGGGCGTCGGCCCGGGTGGGCAGATCCCGAGGCCACGGGGAAGCAGAGGCCAGGCCGCGCTGCCCGCTGCTCCCAGGCAGCTCCTTCTGCTTCTCCGGCTCCAGGCCGTCTTCTGGGTCTGCTGGGTTCTCCTGCAGAGCGCTCACGCGGACAAAGCCGGGGGCTCGGAGGCCGGTACAGCCCCGCAGGCTCTGCCTCGCCCTCGAGAATGTCCACACGCCCGGCCTCCCCCATTCCACAGCTGCCTTCTCTGGCTGCTGTCATCCCCATTGAGGTCACGCCCGGGACGGGATGCCAAAGTGACGATTGTATGATGCATGCGTGGTGCTGAGTCCCTTCCATCCTGTCTGCCCTTTGGGAGCCTACGGACGGCAGCCCGCCAGACTCCTCTGTCAATGGGGTTCACAGTGAGGAATGCTGGACGGAGTTGCCATGATCTCCTCCAGGGAATCTCCCCGACCCAGGGATCAAACCCGGGTCTCTTGTATCGCTGCATTGGCAGGTGGGTTCTTTACCAGGAGCGCCACCTGGGAAGCCGGACACCGTGATACCATAGCCAAAGACAGATCTGTTTCCCCTCGTTGGACCCGAGGTGTTCCAATCTGCCTTGGGCTGACTTCACCTGCGCTGCGTGGAATACGCGTGGGGAGAAGGGGGCGGTGGGGTCGGGGCGATGGCTTGTGAGCCGATCGTTCAGGGGCGCCCCTGGCGCTAACACAGCAGCAGGCCCGACATCCCCCGCATCCCTGTGGGGTGGGAGGACGTTAAAGAAAGGGATGGGGCGGGGGGGCGGGGGGGCGGGGGGGGGGGGGGGGCACAGGCTTCTCAGGGAGGGCGGCCAGACCCCCCACCCCGCCCCAGCCACGGTCCCCAGGTGATGACAGGGACACCCAGCACCCTAGATTCAATCCTCCTGCAAAGCTGGGGCTCACATTTCTGTGCAGTTTCCCGATTTCAAATGTATGTAACAACAACAAAACCAAACACTAAATCTTATTTCTAAGTCAATGTTTAAAGTTAACAAATCTTGTCCAGAGGACAGATTGATCCAAGATTAGGCTTGTGCCCCAGAGTTACATTAATTACCTTGCTTCAAATCCAACCTCCATCACTTACTAAACATGGAACCTCCGGCAAGTTAGGTCCACACTTCCACACTTCATCTGGAAAACGAGAGGAGTAACACCCCTCTTACAGCACGTCTGAGGATCAAATGAGTTACTAAATACCTTTCCTTGTTTCTAAGACACTACTGAATGTGAGATGAACGAATATTTTTTTTGTTTCTGTGAGAAAGAAAAAATGGTGGCTAATTAACCCGTAGCACAATTCTTTCTTATCACTTAGCATTATTGTCTTATAATTACTGAAAAAGCTTTTTCAGTTATTTTGCCATAGATTTTTTTCTTTTATCATTTATCACTCTGAGCACACATATAAAGGAAATGTAAGTGAAATAATGGGGTTTGGTATTCTTAAAATCTCGCTACGCAGTGTAATACCTGAGTTAGTGTTCATCTCTGTTTTTCCACGAAGTATTCTTGCTGGTGCTATTAAAAGCATGGTTGACGCGGCACTTCTTTGACACTGCTCCTTCATTGTCTCCAGGAATTTCCTCCAAGCTGCTGACACCCCTGGTGAGAGTTTTCTTAAGGATACTCTCTTGATTTTACCACAAGATGTCCCATGGAAAAATTTCAAGCAGCGGAAAGTCTTGTTTTCTTTTTTAAGTGAGATGAAATTTGCTCAGTCATGTCCGACTCTCTGCGACCCCATGGACTGTAGTCCTCCAGGCTGCTTTATCCGTGGGATTCTCTGGAGAATACTGGAGTGGGTTGCCATGCCCTTCTCTGTGGGGTCTTCCCAACCCAGGGATCAAACCCAGGTCTCCGAAACTGCAGGCAGATTCTTTACCATTTGAGCAGCCCAGGAAGCCCATTCTTTTTTAAAATGGCCCTTAATTTAGAGATTGTTGGCTAAACATTCAAAGGATTTCAGTTCTTCAGTTATTCACCAGGAGTAACAACAAAAAAAGATGATGCCTATAGAAACAGTGGCAGCTGCATAGTAACTGTTGTTTGGTTGAAGGTGGCTGTCCAAATGTCATCAATTGTATCATATTTTCCTACATATTAAATATAAAAAAAAATAGTGCATTCAGTTTCATCCAATGGAGTCTCTGCAAAGCTCTTAGAAGATAATGCAATATCAAAGTGTTTGATAAATAAAGATAGATAAAATATGCATAAAGGGAAGAAAGTTAGCCTATTTAAGTCTCATTCTGTCATGAATTAGCTGTGTGTTCTTCCTTGAGACATCCATCTTTTCGTCCATGAGACGGCTACAGTCTGGGTTGTACTGACCACACGTGACCGCACCTGCCTGAGCAGAAGGTCTCGTGCAGGCCGTTACATTTGTGTCAGTTCCAGCCAATCAGAGTCTAAGTGTGGAGGGGTCAAACCTAGAAAAACAAAGGGGCACAGATGGTTCAAAATCAGGGTCTCTCGGGGAAGGGAAGGGAAAGCTGAACCAGCAGAGTTCCTCAGAAAAGTAAAAGCAAAAGGCCTGTAATAACTGTTCAGGCCACAGATGTAAGCTGCTGAGAGTGAGAACAAGTAAAACCCTTAGATCTGAAAAGAGAGAGAACAGCAAAGACAGCACATCCCTGAGTTGGCGGTTCGGGTAGAGGGGTCTCAGGAAGCTTGAGTCAAAGCCTGACCTACGATGATCTGGACACCAAAGTCCAGGAAGAGCCTCTGTGATGTGGGGTCCTGGGGCCCCTCTGTCCATTGAATCTGGAATCCAGAGATCCTCCCTCCAGAGAGAAAATCCACTGGCCTCAGCTTTCCGGTTCCTCCTCATTTCGGTTCAGCCTCCCTGCACCCTAAACCTGGGACCTGTCAGGACCTAAAGAAGGACCCCAGTGCTGGGGAGAAATCAGGGCTCCCTTGTCCTATCCCACCTTCCACGATTACAAATGATTCTGCAAGCTGAACGGGATTCTGCCCGTCTCACTCACAGTGATTGTACAACAGCTGTATAATCGATGTTGCTGAAGACCCGCGCGGCTCAGAGTGTAGCACAAACGTCCACAGTGAACCGCAAATGTGAATAAGAGTGGCCCGGCCTGCATGGTAATTGGTATTATTATTGGAGTGAATGGGAAAGCCACATATGGGTGGAGGGGCGGGGCTGTGCTGGGTGCAGCGTGCATTTTGTCTTCTCTATGTCTGTTCTCTCAAACAACCAGCCAGAGGGGGATGAAAGCGAAGAGGCACCAGGTGGGAATGCCGTGAAGAAGGTGAGGCTGATTACCCACAGCCCAGTAGCCTAGGCTTTCCTCTCCGTCGGAGCCCACGTCCATGAATCACAATGCAGCGTGTGGCATGAGTTATCTCCTCCCTGAAAAAGACTCTGTTCCAAAAGGGTAGAGGGCTAGACTCGGGTGAAGGGGGCAGGCTGATGGGGAGACGGGGAAGAGAAACACTTCAGGTTAATTGGAGCTGAGAATATAAAATACTTGTCTTAAAGTGTGTGCTTCAGTTATGAGCAGGAAAGTGTCACGATCATAATGTTTTCTGTGTGGGATTCAACACAGCATGGGTGTTTTAAAACAAGCGGTAATCATTTCTCATGGAGAAATTACAAGCTGCAGCTCCAGGCTCAGGACAAGCGCCTGGGAGACCCCTGGCCCCTTTCTCCGGGGAGACACCAGGAGACACACATGGTAGTTAGCGGCTGAGTCTCTTGAACCAAATGGTAGAGTTAGTGACGGAGAGAATTGTACAGTTTAATTCAATCAGTGCTTTATTCATTCAGAAAGAAATGACACAGAATTCTTCCAGAATTCTGGCAAGTAGGAGAGAAGGAATTTTGGTTTGGAGAAGCAAACTGTCTGGCTTCTAAAGAGACTGCAAAGCAAACTGGTCAACTTTGCAATAGGGAAATTAATGCAATACAGTTACAATGATTCATTTGACAAAGCTGGTTGTGTTGTGTATTTCTTTTAAAGGAGACCGTTTGAGCCTGATGCAAAAACACCTCTGCCCTGTGAGCGCTGTGCTCTGCCTGCTTTCAACCTGGGTACATTCTTGTGGCATCAATGTCGTGGCGAGGTCTCTATTTAAAGATTCCTTTCTACCAGCAATGATTTCTCTAAAGCAATGAACAATGCACTGTACAACACTAAGTTAAAAATTCTTAGAAATAAATGCAGAGGCATTAGTCACAATTATCCACACAGTTCTTCAAAATGGTAGCACATGAGAAGAAAAGGGGTCCCTCTCACTCTTTTTCTGAAGACCATCTTTGTTTACTTCATTCTCAAGTAGTAAGAGATTGCAGGAACCATTTGCATAGGATAACTAACATATACCACATCATTTGCACGTCTGCAAGTACACGTGAGTAACCGTAATTACACGTGACACCAATTACTCTATTACTTTGTATTAAATTATAATGGAAAATTCCACTAGAGAATTGAAGCCTAATTGCATCTTAATTTGCATAATTTTGCATATTAATTACATCTCAGATGAATAATAAATTTCAGCAGATTTTTAATTTATGCATAGACACAAAAACAAGTGGAGAAATAATTTAGAAAAAAAAATACCAGCAACTATTACTTAGGGCATTCAACTAATTTTGCTTAGTTTAGCAAAACAAAACTTGGTTTGTTTAATATAACATCTTTAGGCTGACTGCTGTTTATTGCACAAGATGTCAGTCTTGAAACATAGGTGCAGACATGGCTTTTCTTAATAAAATAAAGTGTTCAATTATGGCACTTTAAGTTTGAATTTTATATTTTGATAAAACTGTCTCTAGGATAGCATCATGTAGTTGGAAATATTTTTAATTGTTATGCATTTGTATTTAGGCTTAATTTCTGTGGCAGTTATTTTAAATGCAAAAGATGACCAAAAAATAGACCACAAAAATATCCTGGTGAAGGAAATCACTAATAAAAAGATGTCAAATGCTTTCTAATTTTGAGTCTACTATGAAGTCACCCAAGATTGTTTTAGTAATTTTGTATGAATGGTTCAGAAGGAGAAATTCCCTACAGTTTTGTTTTGCAGAGTAAAACAATTCATAGGACTGGCTTCTAAAGATTACTATTATTTTCTAGCTGTTTTCTCTATTTCTCTTGCCTGCATGGTAAACAGAAACAAATCGTGCCTGCTAGAGACCTTGGTTTTAAATTTAGTCACCCTTGCTTTGGATTTATCAAACAGAAGGTTTATTTCTCTGAGATAAATAATGCATTTTGGTTACATAGCTGTATCTAGGTTGACAGTCATAGAAAAGCAACACCAAGTCTTCCTCAAATGACAGCATGTAACTTAAAATTCATTTCTTCCATCTCTTGCCTAAACCCAAGCCTCAGAGCTTCCTGCCTGCTGCCACTGTTAGAGGGAGGGGAGAGCTAGCTCTGCCTCCATGAAGCCTAATACTGTGATCATTTACCAAATGATACAAAAGCAGAGAATGACGACGTCCTAATAAATCAGGAATCTGTCAAAATTAATAATCTCAGCCGTCAGCTGTTTTCCTGTGAAGGTCCTACCGGCATCAAATACTTTCCAGTTGGTTCTATAGATTCTCAGTGCAGAAACTGTGCTTGTGCTGCCTGGAGCTGGGTGACCTCGAGAGACCATTCTATACGTGTGTTATCATATAAATCTGGAGTCCACAACTGTGCTGGTTCAGAGGGCTAGGGGCAGGAATTCTTTGCACGCGCCCTCCTCCAGCTACCGATCCCTGCTCTTATTTGCTATCTGATGGATGACACTTGGAGCTAAGGGTTTGGATTTGTCTTTGTTACCTTATATTTCAATATTTTCTGTTTATCTTCAAACAAGTTTGCCTTGTTCTTAGACAAACCAAGACCGATGAAAAAAATCGAAGGCATGCCAAGTACTTCCTGTATCACATGAATTTCTATCAGAAGCTCAACTCCTGCTCGGTTTCTGTTAATCAAGTTACAGTCCTACGAACGCCTTTGATGATCTGAATGTCTAAAACCTGAAATACTTCAGCTATCAAAAATAGAACTGCATCGATGATTGCGTCCCTCCCTTTACTTTTTTGTTCAACCCTTTAGACCAGGTTCTTACATTCAAGGCAGCTTTGAGCCGGACCAATTCCTCAAAAGACACAATCCTCCCAACATTTAAGCAATGGTTCCCTCTTGTGGCCGTGCCTGAGTACTGCGGTCTGAGAAAGGCGGGCTGGGAAGAGGGACTAAAAATCTCCTAGGATGTTAAATTATGAAGCACAGTATTCATCTACTTGCAGATCGTATTTGGAGGTCTTCTCAGGTCTCCCGGCCTTTCTTACCAGTTTCCAGCCAGGTGCAAGTTTTAGAATTTACGGAGAGAAAAGCAAGCAACTTAATGCTGATTACTGGCAGTATTCGGACAAAAAAACAAACAAAACAAGAAAACACACACCAGCACCTCTTTGGGATGTAGTATCCATACTGTAGCACAGTTTTCAAGATGATAACATGGGTGTTGGAAAAAAGAGCTTAGGTTTTCACTGAGGGCTTTGGAAATTTATTTATGTATTATTTTTATTATTATTTATTCATATTCATTAACTCCTGAGGGAACCTTATCACAAGTGTAGACATAAATCTAGATTCTGCTGGTTCTTTCAGGAGTTTTATCTTCAAAGTTCATCTGAAAGGGGGTGGGGTGGAATCTTACACTTATCCAGTCACTCAAAGATGGTCCTTCCTAGCACCTCTGTTAGATGCTCTCAGAGATGTATTTTGAGTCAGATTTCCCCCGAGGCCACCATCTGACACTCTCCGGATGACCGTGATACCGCGCATTCTTCTGATTCATCCTGTAACTGCGCATGAACGCTTTCCCTCAGTGTTAGGCTGTGCTCAGGACGGCACAGCCAAGAGATGTCCCTTAAGTAGATTTCTTCCTTCAGATCATGTTTAACGTAAAAGTAAAGAGTTGTTAGTAATAGAGATAAGAGGTTGCCCCTGTGGTCACGTAAGAGTCAGTACCCAGGAGGAACGGCCGCCATCCAGGCAAGGCTCATGCGATGTTTGCAGAGCATTTCCGAAAAATCCTGTCCTGCAAAGGCCGCCCTTCCATCCCACCCCAAGGATCCTGCTTAAAGAGGGAGAGCGTTCGCGTCTGTCGAGCCATTTCCAAGCCACAACCCTGCTTCCTCACCACAGAGGTTATTTACTTAAAAGTTTCAACAAGAGAACTGAGGCTCAGTATGAAAATAGGTCCTGTTTGGGGTTGGAAGAGGGCTCGTTTCCTGGAAGCCAAGGCCTAGAGATCTAGAATAACTAACGTGGGGACTGTGTCACTCTCCTGACTGAGAAGAACTGAGCACCTTCCCATCGCCAGGCCAGCCCCGGGCTCAGCCACCGGATTCCAAGTCTCTGCCCTTCCCCATGGGAGGGGAGCTTGGGAGAGAATGGATACTGAGAAGTGCGGTTGAGTCTCTCTGCTGTGCTCCTGAAGCTACGCGGTAATTTAATTCTCTATACTCTAATATAAAAGAAAAAGTTAAAAAATAAGAAGAAAGTTGTTGTTTTTTTTTTTAAAGTCTCTTCCCTTCATTGCCAAGGCAGCGAAGACCCCTGGCCGTCTCATAGGTCTCACCAGCCGGAGGGCATCTGAGCTGCACGGGCGGTGAATTTTTAGCTATCGGTTAATGCAAAAAAGCAAAATGGCTGTCTGGGGAGGCCTTACAAATAGCTGTGAAAAGAAGGGAAGCAAAAAGCAAAGGAGAAAAGGAAAGATATAAACATCTGAGTGCAGAGTTCCAAAGAATAGCAAGAAGAGATAAGAAAGCCTTCTTCAGCGATCAATGCAAAGAATAGAGGAAAACAATAGAATGGGAAAGACTAGGGATCTCTTCAAGAAAATCAGAGATACCAAAGGAACATTTCATGCAAAGATGGGCTCGATAAAGGACAGAAATGGTATGGACCTAACAGAAGCAGAAGATATTAAGAAGAGGTGACAAGAATACACAGAAGAACTGTACAAAAAAGATCTTCACGGCCCAGATAATCACGATGGTGTGATCACTGACCTAGAGCCAGACATCCTGGAATGTGAAGTCAAGTTGGCCTTAGAAAGCATCACTATG
>NW_011494946.1:1411978-1414872 GCF_000754665.1 Bison bison bison | reverse complement strand
TCATGCGAAGAGCTGACTCACTGGAAAAGACTCTGATGCTGGGAGGGATTGGGGGCAGGAGGAGAAGGGGACGACAGAGGATGAGATGGCTGGATGGCATCACTGACTCAATGGATGTGAGTCTGAGTGAACTCTGGGAGTTGGTGATGGACAGGGAGGCCTGGTGTGCTGCGATTCATGGGGTTGCAAAGAGTCGGACACGACTGAGAGACTGAACTGATCTGATCTGCGGCCAGAGCCATACAAGAACTCACCTCACACAGGAGGCTTATGCATTCAGGAAATAAGACGAGCATTAATCCTTAGGTCCAAAATGGAAAAAATAAAGACTTTCTTCCAACAGTGAACTTTCGGAAAGAAAACTGTTTCCTGTGGTGGTTCTGTGCCCCCCTTGCTAGAGTCACTGGGGTTGGGAGTGCCCCTTTCACACGCCCTTTGTCACGGCCCCCAGGTTCAGTGTGAGTTCCCATGGGAGCTGGTGCCCAAACAGCCACCCGGGTTTGCTTGGGCTCGAGTTTCTTTCTGCCTATGACAGAAATGAAAACTAAGTGAAATGTAGTGACACACTCCCTCTTACAAGTGCAAAATTATTGCATCTTCTAGATATGTATTTTCTATATTATATAATAAATTAGTAATATCATATATGGGCTTCCCTGGTGGCTCAGCAGTAAAAGAATCTTCCTGCAAAGCAGGAGCCAAAGGAGACACAGTTTCAATCCCTAAATCGGGAAGATCCCCCTGGAGGAGGGCACGGCAACCCACACCAGTATTCTTGCCTGGAGAATCCCATGGACAAAGGAGCCTGGCGGGCTACAGTCCTTGGGGTCAGAAAGAGTCAGACATGACTGAATTGACTTAGAATATTACATGTAATATTATGTATAATAATGAATCACCAAGAGCTGTTTTCTACAGCATATGTTCCCTCACACCCTTAATCTCTCCCGGTACTTGCTCACCCTCTGTCTGTGTCTCTCTCTCTCTCTCTGAGATTAGCAGGGCAATCCATTAACACAGAAAAAAATACAAAATAAAAATCCATTTGCCTCTTCACCTTCCTTATCTGAGCATAGAGGCCCTTGGAAGTTTGCAAAACAAATAAGGAAAAAGGGAACTATAACCCAGAGGAACCCAGAGTTTAGATTGAAAAGTCCAGGAAAATGGCGAACAAAATATCCAAGATTTGGGGCTAAAATATATTTTCTGGCTTTTTATTTTGTCGAAGAATTTTTTAAAACCCAAACTAAAAATAATAATATATTCTAACTGTCATTTATAAAAGAAAAGATACCTTAACAACAAATGAATAAGGAGAACACAGTCTCCAGAAGTTAAAAGGGCATCCCCTTGTGTTGGGGATTTAGCTTTAGAAAGCAGTCACTCCACACTTTCTTTCTCTGTGCTATCGTCAGTTAGATCAGTTAAATTTCAGCCTAGAGCAGGGCTCGTCACAGACCAGCATCTGGGACTCACTGTCTCTCCTCCCTGGTCCCTCGGGGCTCTGGTCAGATGCCATCTCTTCCAAGAGATGCCCTTCATTCCCCAATTCACAGTGAAAGTGTGAGTTAGTCACTCAGCGGTGTCTGACTCTTTGTAACCCCATGGACTTTATGCCACCAGGCTCCTCTGTCAATGGAATTTCCCAGGCAAGATTACCCCGCCAGGCTCCTCTGTCCATGGGATTCTCCAGGCAAGAATACTGGAGGGGGTTTCCATCTCCCTTCTCTGGGGGATCTTCCCGACCCAGGGATTGAATCCAGGTCTCCTGACTGCAGGCAGACTCTTTACTATCAGAGCCACCTGGGAGCTCGGCGTCTAAGTTCTCACCATTGTTTCATTTTCATCATTTTCTTTTGAAATTGGTGTTTAACTTCCCTCCATCTCCAGATGGCTAACTCCTTGAGGTCAGGAATTCCTATAACTTAAGCATTTTTTATAAAACACTCCATAAATCTCAACTGGTCACATGAACCCAGTGTAAAATAAAATGCAATGATTCATACAAGAGTCACTGTTTTCCTCCTAAAGACTAACAACTTCTTATGTGTGCTCAATCACTTGGCTGTGTCTGACTCTTTGCAACCCCATTAAGTGTAATCCACCAGGCTCCTTGTCCATGGAATTTTCCAGACAAGAAGACTGGAGTGGGTTGCCATTTTCTACTCCAGGGGATCTTCCCAACCCAGGGATCAAACCCACGTCTCTTGGTCTCCTGCATTGGCAGGCGGGTTCTTCACCACTGCACCACCTGGGAACGGGTTAGAAACGCTAGAGGATAGCTCACCACACGTGCTGGCAATGAGGACCAGCACCCACGACGTGCATTTCTCAGCTTCTTCTTTCCTTTTCCAATTTCCAAATCATGACATCACTATGTATATCCATATATGATGAGATGTATATGGTTCAGTTCAGTCACTCAGTCGTGTCCTGCTGTTTTCGACCCCATGAATCGCAGCACCCCAGGCCTCCCTGTCCATCACCAACTCCCAGAGTTCACTCAGACTCACATCCACCGAGTTGGTGATGCCATCCAGCCATCTCATCTTCTGTCGTCCCCTCTTGCTCCTGCCCCAAATCCCTCCCAGCATCAGAGTCTTTTCCAATGAGTCAACTCTTCACATGAGGTGGCCAAAGTATTGGAGTTTCAGCTTTAGCATCATTTCTTCCAAAGAAATCCCAGGGCTGATCTCCTTCAGAAGGGACTGGTTGGATCTCCTTGCAGCCCAAGGGACTCTCAAGAGTCTTCTCCAACACCACAGTTCAAAAGCATCAATTCTTTGGCCTTCAGCCTTCTTCACAGTCCAACTCTCACATCCATACATGACCACTGGAAAAACCATAGCCTTGACTAGATGGACCTTTGTTGGCAAAGTAATGTCTCTGCTTTT
>NW_011494946.1:1411471-1411859 GCF_000754665.1 Bison bison bison | reverse complement strand
TCTTCACAGTCCAACTCTCACATCCATACATGACCACTGGAAAAACCATAGCCTTGACTAGATGGACCTTTGTTGGCAAAGTAATGTCTCTGCTTTTGAATATACTATCTAGGTTGGTCATAACTTTCCTTCTAAGGAGTAAGCATCTTTTAATTTCATGACTGCACTCAACATCTGCAGTGATTTTGGAGCCCCCAAAAATAAAGTCTGATACTGTTTCCACTGTTTCCCCATCTATTATTTCCCATGAAGTGATGGGACCAGATGCCATGATCTTCGTTTTCTGAATGTTGAGTTTTAAGCCAACTTTTTCACTCTCTTCCTTCACCTTCATCAAGAGGCTTTTTAGTTCCTCTTCACTTTCTGCCATAAGGGTGGTGTCATCTGC
>NW_011494946.1:1400196-1411371 GCF_000754665.1 Bison bison bison | reverse complement strand
ACAGGGCTTTTTAGTTCCTCTTCACTTTCTGCCATAAGGGTGGTGTCATCTGCATATCTGAGGTTATTGATATTTCTCCCGACAATCTTGATTCCAGCTTGTGTTTCTTCCAGTCCAGCGTTTCTCATGATGTACTCTGCATATAAGTTAAATAAGCAGGGTGACAATATACAGCCTTGACGAACTCCTTTTCCTATTTGGAACCAGTCTGTTGTTCCATGTCCAGTTCTAACTGTTGCTTCCTGACCTGCATACAAATTTCTCAAGAGGCAGATCAGGTGGTCTGGTATTCCCATCTCTTTCAGAATTTTCCACAGTTTATTGTGTATGGTAGGATACATGAATATCTAAATAGATATGCATGAAGCACAAAATGGCAACCCACTCCAGTATTCTTGCCTGGAAAATCCCATGGATAGAGGAACCTGGCGGGCTACAGTCCATGGGATCACAGAGTCCGACACGACTTGGTGACTAAACCACCACCACCATATAGATATGCATGTATCTATATATTTATTATGAGCTTCCCAGGTGGCTTTAGTGGTGAAGAACCTGCTTGCCAATGCAGGAGATGTGAGAGATGCAAGTTCAGTCCCTGGATGAGGAAGATTCCCTGGAGGAGGGCATGGCAACCCACTCCAGTACTCTTGCCTGGAGAATCCCCATGGACAGAGGAGCTTGGCAGGGTATATTTCTCTTGGAAATTCCTTGGGCAGAGAACCCTGGTAGGCTACAGTCCAAAGGGTTGCAAAGAGTCAGACACAGCTGAAGAATCTGACAGGCATGCATGCTTACATCGATTATATATACAGAGAGAGATCAAAAAATGTCTGGAACTTGCTCTAGTTAAGACCACAGTCTGTGGCTCATATGGGGAGAAAACGTGTACTTCTTCCTAGTCTTGCTCTCAGCCAACCACTGCTATTATTTTCCAGATTGTCTTGGTGAACTTGATCCCTGATGCTGGGCTTCAGGGGCCATGGGTGCCACACGCTTGCAGTTCTTAGGCTTAGGAAGCCTTTCGGAAGTGCTCTGCCTCAGTCTTCCAAAAGGAAACGAGACTCAGAGAGCAGAGGAAGCCGGACATCTGACTCCCCAGTGGGTGCTTCTCCCCTCAAACTATTGGAAAATCACGTGGCAATTTGTGCTTTTTAAAAGAAAAAGTTTAGGGGTAATCTAATTATTTTCATATCGCATCAAGAAAGGGAGAAGGGAAGGCAGAACAAGCCGCCCAAACCAACCAGGTGAACTCTAGAGAAATCTGATTTTCACCACAAGTCAGAGCCTTGGGAGCCAGATCAGTACCCAGGGGAGACTAGAAGATGGATCCGTCCTTGGCAGAGACTGCTTTTTGGGTGAGTAAGCCGCCCACTAGCCTTTTTTGTTCCCCTCCCATCTTCTAGATAAAAATGAGTGTTTAAAAACTGTGCTAAAATTTTCAAAAACACCTTAAAAAGATTCCATTACTTAAAGTGATTTGGATAATTGTGTTCAATGGTAGCCATTATTTAAAAATATAATTAGTTGCTGAACTCAGAGAAGGAGGGAAATTTCTGCAGGTGTTTCTCATTATTTGCTATGCATACAAAATATCTGCATAAATTACCATTATTATTCCAATGTATACTAAGAGACAATAAAGCATTAGCAAGCAAAGAAGAACGCTGTTGACCCACAGACTGAGAGAGAGGCCTGGATCGGCGGTAATCGTGTGCTGGCCTTCAGAGCTACTGCCGCACATGTGCGACCGCATTCAGGATTGAAAGAAACAATTTTGCACCTGTAACAATATTACATATGGAACGTAACTCCATCAGACAGATATTGAGCGTGGAGGAGGGGCGGGGAGAAACTCGCTCCAGACAATGTGGAGAGGAGCAGTGCATTTGCTAATTGTTTCCAAAGGTTTACACATTTCACACATGCTGAGGGTGGGCATTTGGGATATTTCTTTGGGTTGAAAACCCCCACAGAACACACAAATGAGGTGTTTTTTTTTAAGTATGAGGTGCATTGCACATTTTCTTTTACGATATTTTTAGAGTTCAACAGCAATGTCATTGTCAGCTCAATCCAACAGAACATTCTGTGATGGTGGAAATGTCATCCAGTACCAGCAGCCACTAGCCACGGACGACTACAGAGCACTTAAAACACGGCTGGTGCAGCTGAGGAACTGGTCTGTCTAGATTCAAACCAATTTAAATGCAAATAACCACATGAGGTTAGTGGTTGCTGAACTGTGCATCACAGGACAACTTGATGATTTGAGCGAAAATGCAGGTCCTAACCACTAGCCAACAAAGGTCCGTCTAGTCAAGGCTATGGTTTTTCCTGTGGTCATGTATGGATGTGAGAGTTGGACTGTGAAGAAGGCTGAGTGCCGAAGAATTGATGCTTTTGAACTGTGGTGTTGGAGAAGACTCTTGAGAGTCCCTGGACTGCAAGGAGATCCAACCAGTCCATCCTAAAGGAGATCTGTCCTGGGTATTATTTGGAAGGACTGATGCTAAAGCTGAAACTCCAGTACTTTGGCCACCTCATGCAAAGAGTTGACTCATTGGAAAAGACTCTGATGCTGGGAGGGATTGGGGGCAGGAGGAGAAGGGGACAACAGAGGATGAGATGGCTGGATGGCATCACCGACTGGATGGATGTGAGTCTGAGTGAACGCCGGGAGTTGGTGATGGACAGGGAGGCCTGGCGTGCTGCGATTCATGGGATCGCAAAGAGTTGGACACGACTGAGTGACTGAACTGAACTGAACCACTAGACCTCCAGGGAATTCCCTCACTACGCTCTTCCATATACTGACTATATACCATACACGGGGCTAAACATTATCTCATTTAACAACCCCAACAAGTTACGAGGTCAGCACTCTTATGTCTGAGGAACCTGAGTTCCACAGAAATTGTTGCTTATCTTGAAGTCATCAGACTAACATGGGAGGGAGTCAGGATGTAATTTAGAGTCTGACTTCAGATCTTTCCTTGTGGAACTCTAGATAAAGAGTCGTCAAGAAGCACGCCATTGCATTTATTCTACTCATTCACAATGAATCGGCTTCTGAGGCTCCAGAACATGAGGTCAAATGATGACTGGGTGGCTGATATAAGGAGGTCCATATTGACGGCGAATCCAGTGGTCCACCTGGTTCATAACATTGACAAGAGGGAAGCCCAGAAGAGCTGAGTTCAAATGTACCAGTCAGTGGTTAGGGAGCCTGGAACCAACGCCACTGAGACAGACGTTTACACTGAGTGCCCTGGACGCACGGCACATGGCAGACATGCGTGAAACGGTGCCCGTGCCTGCTCTAGGGAAGTCCCCCGCAGCGACCAGCGGGCAGACACAGGACGTGGAGGGGCCTGGTCTTTTGCTGACGAGGCCTTGTACAAATAGAAAACAGGAGCTGCAAAACGAAAGCAAATCACTCACCCGTTTATCCACAATCCTGCTTTTCGTGTGTTATCCTTGCTTCTTAGAAGTGATGTTTCACCAATGCACCCTCGCAGCCCCTCATAGTCCAAAAATTCACAAATGGCCTCATGCCTAAGGCTCATCCAAGAAAGGAATAATGCTAAGAGGTTAGTCAGGGAATGAGGAAGGCGGAATGTCGGTTCAGCTCATTTTTGTCCCTCTGTCGGGGGTACGGACAAACAGCAAGGTGGGGTCTCACTATCATGGCCTTTGCAGTATTCTTAGAATTCATGTAGTCTTCTTGAGAGTTTGACACACGTACACATCTTTTGGTTAAGGGGCCCAGAGAGGTCCAGAACATAAAAGAAAACTCTTCTCCTAACTGTGTCTTAGGCACTTTGTATACTTAAGTGAAACTGCCTCCATTGAACTGTACAGACGTTAAGTAACTTTCCCCAAAATCCCATGGCGAGTGAGTTAGAAAGCCAGGATTTGAATGCAGAGCTACTGAGTTCCTAAAATTGCCACTCTCTTTACTTCTGGGACCTGCTCCTCGTTGGCATACAGTAAGGTTTGTGACCCAGGCTTGAAATCCTGAGTATAATATGGCCTCACATACGAGGGTCAGCACAGCCAGCGGCTTCAAGGACACAAACCAGTTCATTGGTCATGCCTAATGACTTGTCTCAAAATCCGTGCAAATTCTGATCCTTCCAACCAAGTGAGCCTCCACACTCTGCCTCGTGTCATCTCCCAGAAAACTTCCCAAAGCTACGATTTTTCACACTGATTTTGCAGCTCACATGCCCCACTTACTCTTCAGAACCAGGTTGACAACCCATCGGTTGACGGCCACTGTGCCGCGCCTGCTGCTCGTCACTATGGTCATGTGTTCAGGCACGTCTGCCTTTGCTGTCTTTCTTTTCTTTCGCCTCTACGCTCCGCTCTGCTCCTCAGTCGTGAGTTCCAACCCTGCCCCTTTCTGGATCTCCAGTAACCGAGAAAGTGCCAGCACAGTGTGGGCACTTAAGTATGTCTTGAACCGAACCAAGCAGCAAGTTCTACACAAAGTCTAACCAAATCCTAGTTAAAGCAAGATATACCTTGTTTCCACACTGACAGTATCACTGAGTGAGCTAGCCACAGCGGCACAGCTTCACAGACGTGCGTGCGTGTTCTCTTATCACTGTTACCTTCTAACTGTTCCCCACAGCACTGTGAGCCTTTTCGAGAAGGATCTTGTTTATGTCAAGGTCGCACAGAGTCGGACACGACTGAAGAGACGCAGCAGCAGCAGCACATATGTTAAAAGCACAGACTCTGGAGTCGACAGCCCAAGCCCACCCCTCTTCACCTTATCAGCTTTATGCTTGAATGGTACCTGAGGCTGAGTCTATAACAATGACTGAGTGTCAACATGGAGAAGTTGGTACCATTGCAAGAAACAAGAGGCAGGACAGGCCCCTGAGGGCCACGCGGGAGGCACCCGATTGAGGCCAAAGAGGAGTGAGGGGTAAACCTCAATCAGAGCTTTTATCTGAGTTTCTGTGGGAACGGCGAGGCAGCACAGCATGAATATTTTAGGATTGGCTAGCTTGGGCTTTTCCAGTGGCCCAGTGGTAAAGAATCCGCCTGCAATGTAGGAGACACAGGAGGCATGGGTTCAATCCCTGGGTCGGGAAGATCCCCTGGAGAAGGACACGGCAACCCACTCCAGTATCCTTGCCTGGAGCATCCCCACGGACAGAGGGACCTGGCGGGCTACAGTCCATAGGGTCACAAAGAAGTGGACATGACTGAGCGACTTTCTCTTCACTTCATGACAAGCCCACTCTTGGCTGAGGCCTTTCTGTCTCTGAAAATTGGCTACCCTGAGGAGGGGAGGCAAGATTTTTAAGATGTCAAAATGTCATAAGATACAGAAGATAAAAAAACATGGTGAGTACATGTTTTACTTCCCTCATTTGTCAAATGAGGATAACATAATTATACAATTACAACATCATACAGTTATAGTAACTACATACTGCACAGTATGTGACACATCAGAAGCACGGTGTAGAAATGAGCGATAGTATTAGACACGACACCAGCTCTCACAATGCCTCCCAGAGTAAGAAGTGCCCCGAAAGACATGAATGGGTGAACGAGTGAGTGAGTTCCCATGAGGATTCTCCTTAATGTTAGGCAACCGACATTCTCCATGTCTTAGACACAGAAAGTGAATCCATGGATAAAGCTGGTAGCAGAGAAGGAGGAACCAGACCTACAGAAGGAATGTGGCTCCCAGCGATGAGAGGCTTCACCACCGTGTTCTGAGCCTGCTCCCTGCAGTCCATCTATCTCTGTCTCAGTGTTTAAGGCAGGCATTTGTCTTTGAGCCCTCTTTCGGCAGTCCCGCAGTCCTCCCGTGAAGTGTAGTCTCCCCCATCCGTAACCAGTGACGTTTCCTTGGACTTGGTGCCGCTACCCTCACTCCCAATTTAAAACAGAAAATTTGCATCTTCAGACATCAGCAGCATGAGACAACCTAAGAAATAAGTGTGCATTAGGCTTCTAAATAGATTTTTCCCTTGTTATCTGTATACAGCATCTGTCTAATGGAAAATGAAGCAACAACATCCATCTCTTTCAACTGCCATTAAAGTTCAGTGGAATTCACTGAACTCTCCTTGTTACAAGCGTAGGATCTGATACCATTCACCACTTCTAATGAACCTGGATCTTAGAGGCTTAGGCATTTAGAGCTGGGGGACTGGATGGTATGCAATCTACTCCCCGGATTTCCAAAGAAGAAAACAGAATCCAATGTCACATCTGCCATCTCTTGTCAACAATCCTGGAAAAGGGGCTCATTTGTGTGTGTTTAGGTTACCCAATAAAGCTAAGTTTTCTTAAATCAGTATTTGGTCAATGAATGCAGACATTTTACTAGCATTAATACAAGAAACTTATTCAATGAAGAATGAGGCTTGGAAATATCCATATAAGGTCCCTTTGATGCCTGGAAGAAATAATTCACATTAAAACATGGGTAAGAAACTAACTCCCTTGTTCATAGCTATAAATAGCTGTCTTCAAAACAGCATTGAATAGTGCCTTTGGCAGTCCATATCCACCAACGTCTAGCCATGTGACTTTGTGTGAATTATTTAAAGACTCAGAGGGTCTGTTTTCGTATCTGTAAAATGAAGACATTAAACCAGATGTTTGAAATTTTAGCATTTCCCAGTTTGATGAGAAAGTTTATACTCAAACTTTATGGTGCTAATTACCTACAGGTCAGCACACCGACTATCAATATCATTTCAGAATACGAGACAATACCAGACTCAGAATAGAATTCTCATAAATATACTTTTTATATACTCTCATGATCTTGCTTGATCTTTTGAGGCTATCGAGAAGTCCAATTTAAAAGCAAGTTGAGTTAGAGGTCTTCATATAGCATTCATTCCCACACACTCAAAATAGGAAATGTTAGCTATTTAATTAGTCAGGTTCATAATTTAGTTTGTAAACTCAGAGACCATATCTGGGTTTTACATAATATTGATTACATGATCAGGATTCATTAAAGGATAATAATTTAAAAATCACTTTTAAGTGTTAGGTTTTTCTAGCTAATTTCCTTTCCATATGAATGCTTCATATTTTAACATATCATCCTTTTCTCCTACTTATTTATTTATTTTTGCTCTAGAAAACCAGGGAGAATTCATCTAGAATGATGACAAAATTAATGGAAATTTAAATGAAAGTGCAATCTTATTGGAATTTCATTTTTGATGACATAATAATAGGCTTATAGAGCACCTTTCGTCTATGGCCCTCTAAGCACTTTACAGCGTTAGTTAATTCGCACAACAATCCTGTGAGGTTGGCAATTATAATCAGCCCCATTATGCAAATCAGAGAAGTGTGATGCAGGGAGGTGAAGCTCCCCAGGCGATGGGAAGTCAGGGGCAGAGGCACAAGCTTCAGTGTCCTCAGCACTGCACGCCCAAAAAGGCTCTTGGAAAGCCTTCCGTTCTCATTGGTTGCCACAAAAAGTTCTCTTTTCAAAAGAAACAAAGTCACAAGGAGAGTTTAATTCTGTCTCCTTGTCAGTGTTCCACATGGGATATGAAAGAATTTGAAGGATGGGGCAGGACAGAAGGGAGCGTGCCTTGCAGTGTGAAAAGAACTTACTGTCATGAATTCTCCTACCGGAATAAGACTATGATACTCATTTACTCATCAGCAAAATTTGAAGGAAAATTTTGATATTGACCCCAATACTAATGTGAGCCTTGTTTATGAGAGCAGGGCTTCCTTATTGATCACTGTTTGCTTAGTGGGTCTCATACTAAGGATTTTGTGTGTGCTCTCTCTTAATCCTTGTGAAACCTAAGTGTCTTGGTTAGCTAGTGCTATGCAACGAAGCACCTTAAAGTTCAGGGCCTTCAGAATACACGTGCTCATTTACTTGTGGTTCAGCAGTGGGTTGGTTGCATAGGCTGCAAGCTGTCCCACAAGCCTCTCCTGTTTAGCTAGCAGCCAGAGCATGGATTTCTCATGGCAAGCATTTGCTTAACTACTACTGCACACTGTCTACCAATATCCCACGAGCTGTGCAAGTTACGCGGCCAAGCACAACACCAAACTGCAGTGAGGTACACGGTGCCCAGCATGTTCAGCCCAGTTCAGCTCAGTCGCTCAGTCGTGTCCGACTCTTTGCGACCCCATGAACCGCAGCACGCCAGGCCTCCCTGTCCATCACCAGCTCCTGGAGTGCACCCAACCCATGTCCATTGAGTCGGTGATGCCATCCAGCCATCTCATCCTCTGTCGTCCCCTTCTCCTCCTCCCTCAATCTTTCCTCACCATGAGGGCAGTCCAGTTGTATAGCTAAACCCATCAGCATTCAGGAAATTTTATTCCTCCCATGAAGGTGGTAAAAAGTGTGACTAGCTTGAGTAAATAACCGAACCTAGCTTTGTGCTTATTCTTGTTCTCATTTTACATGTAAGAAAGCAGGTTGCAGGTAGGAAAGGCTTAGGAGTTTGACTTTATGTACTTCTCCTGACCCCTGCTCTCACGGCTGTTTATCTTTAAGCAAAAAGTACCTCACAGGCTGCCTTCTCGCCCCTTGGATCATCCACACAGAGCAACGCAGACCCACCTTATCCTCCTCGCTGGAGACCAGTGACGATTTAAGTTACAGGGCCGTGGACCTCTCCATTCCGGTTATGGCTTAAGCAGGGGTTAAGCAGCCCTTTTTGATTCTGTGCCTAGAGCTCCTCATGGGACCAGAAGCCGTGAACCCTCCTCATCCCTTCATCACTAGTGCATTTAAGCCATTAAACCATCCTGCTGCATTTCAAAGAACGAGGCAGACAGGGCACAGAAAGCACCCTTTAGCTTTAGGATCTATGAATTAATCATTCCAGCGAACCAGATACAGGGTTCACCTAAGGTCTCAGACCTCCTCAAGATAAATACTAAACATATCTGACTATTCTGTAGAAGCAATGCAAATTACCAACAGTCCCAAGGTCGAGGATCTGAGAAGTGATAAGAAGTTCAAATAAACTAGCTCCTGAGGTCAGGCAAGAATATTATTACTGGTGTGACTATCACACATCGTTCACACATACTGGCTCCTGCCAGTCCCAGCAGGGACACCAGGAGGTGTGAGATGGGCTGGTTTCAAATCCCATACTGTTATTGGCTCATCTCTCGGCTCAATTTGCATTCTGCAAAATCATGAACACAAGAAAGGAGAAAGATTGGCAACTTTATCAGTGTATGTCTAGCAGTTTAAAGGGAGCTAATAGTGTGTAATATCTGTGAAAGTGGGAAATGGATAGAAGCTGCAACATTCCAATATTTGCTTTTCAAATTCCATTTTGTAGAGTGCAAGGATTCCCTGGCAGGGCTACAGGAGCAGCTGCAGGAGAAAAAAGGCGAGGCAGAGGTACAGTGCCCTTGGACTCCCCTTACTCTATTGGAGCAGCTGCATTTTTATCTGCTTTATCAATTGAACTCCATGTACAATTACATTTGAATAAAAGCATTCTGCTGCTTAAAAATGGTTAGAAACCATTGGTTTTGATCATGGCTTTCTGTGCCATAATACCCATTTTTCTGCACCCAAGAACAGCACTCGTCTTAAACATGCCCTTAACGTTTATTGATTGAATGTTGGCTCTTTATGTAGCAGCAAAGAATGGGATTATTTTTGCCATGCTTTAGCATTTTTTTTTCCCCAAAACATGCCCCGTTTTATTTTGATTGCTTTAATCTTTTGTTCTCTTTCCCTTATGTTCAGCCTCAAAATTGCTATTTTACTCCTTGCCTAGGGACAGGCATGTTTGATACCATTTCAAATAAATAATCTAACTGGAGATTGGAGAGGAAAACAATGTGATCTCTCAGGTCTAGGAATGGTTGTGTTTCACTTAATTTATGCAAAGCCTTCTGTAGCACACTCCCAGTAGAATTTCCTCTGGAAGCCTGGTGACTACCTTTCAGGACAGCAGGGTTTCCTGGAGCACACGGATGGGCATCGCCCTTCCTCTGGAAGCCTGGTGACTACCTTTCAGGACAGCAGGGTTTCCTGCAGCACACGGATGGGCATCACCCCAGGGCTTTCTCCAGTCACTTCTACTTTCCATCTCTTTTTTCTAAGTGTCATGTTCAGATGAGCAGGGAGACTGCAGGCGCACAGGCTGTTCCCTGCAAGCCAGAGCGGCTTTGTGTCTATTTATACGTGTACACGGTGAGATTGCTTGGACAGGCACTTCACTGAGAATGCTGCAGCCTTCTCTTTTAACATGATATTCGAAGCCTCCTTTTTCTCACAGCATTGAGTACTCTCACATGAGAGCATCCCTCATCTTCTTGGCCATCACAGTTCAGAGAAGGAGGAACCACGTTTAATCTTTGAGGGTGCCAAGTAACTCCTTCTGTTCTCTTTGGCACCAGGCCTAGGGGCACATCTCTGATCCTAGATTTAGACACCTGTGGCTTTAGACTTCATGAAAATCTCCTTGCTGGCACCTTTTCAATGGTCTTTATAGCTACAATCATGTTGGAATAAAATTCATGATTCTTCTTGGTCACATTTTGGGGTTGTTGGAGGAAACAAATTGGAATTATTAGAGAAAGCAAATCAAAACTACAATGAGGTTCCACCTCACACTGGTCACATGGCCCTCATTAAAAAGTCTACAAGTAACAAACGCTGGAGAGGGGATGGAGAGAGAGGGATCTTCCTACACTGTTGGTGGGAATTTAAGTTTGCACAGCCATTGCAGAAAACATTATGGAGGTTCCTCAGAAAACTAAAATAAGAATTACCATATGATTCAGCAATCCTACTTCTGGGCAAGTGTCCAGAGAAAACTACAATTCAAACATATACGGGCACTCCTGTGTTTATGGCAGCACTATAGCCAAGATATGGAAACAGCTTAAAGCTTAAATGTTCATTAGCAGAGGAGTAGACAAAGAAGATGTGGTGTGTATACTATACATATAGAAATTTGTATGCAGGTCAGGAAGCAACAGTTAGAACTGGATATGGAACAACATATAGGAAAAGGAGTTCGTCAAGGCTGTATATTGTCACCCTGTTTATTTAACTTATATGCAGAGTACATCATGAGAAACACTGGACTGAAAGAAACACAAGCTGGAATCAAGATTGCCGGGAGAAATATCAATAACCTCAGATATGCAGATGACACCACCCTTATGGCAGAA
>NW_011494946.1:1384717-1400096 GCF_000754665.1 Bison bison bison | reverse complement strand
TGCTTTTGAACTGTGGTGTTGGAGAAAACTCTTGAGAGTCCCTTGGACTGCAAGGAGATCCACCCAGTTCATTCTGAAGGAGATCAGCCCTGGGTGTTCTTCAGAAGGAATGATGCTAAAGCTGAAACTCTAGTACTTTGGCCACCTCATGTGAAGAGCTGACTCATTGGAAAAGACTCTGATGCTGGGAGGGATTGGGGGCAGGAGGAGAAGGGGACGCCAGAGGATGAGATGGCTGGATGGCATCACTGACTCGATGGACGTGAGTCTGGGTGAACTCCAGGAGTTGGTGATGGACAGGGAGGCCTGGCATGCTGTGATTCATGGGGTGGCAAAGAGTTGGACACGACTGAGCGACTGAACTGACATGAACTGAACCTTCCATGTGACACAGAAATAAGCCGTATGGAGATTCTACCAATGTTTTAAGTTCATGCTCTAGCACCACATGGGTTTATGAGAAAATCCAGATTCTGCAAAATGCTAGTTGCCTAGCAGCCTGTGACAGACCCTGTCTGTGTCTCACTCATGTCTGCACCTACATGTGGTTTGCACACCTTGGGCCAACTTCCAACTGCTAACTCCTGAACATCTTTGTCTAAAGGCTTTCTCCAGTGACCCAAAGAATGTCCCAAAAGTACAAAGCCCAACAGCCAGAGAATTAGTGCCCTTTGGGGTGCAGCCCCAAGCTTGACTGATGGAAGTTTGGACTACAAATATTGCCCTTCTGGTATGACAGCTCTGAGAGGCGTATGCTTTCTCTGGCTTTTAGAGTCCACTCCTACCCCATGGGCTGAGCCTCAGTTCCCCATGGTTGCAGCTGCCTTGATCACATCATTTTCTGTTTTCTTCCCTTCTCTGACTGGCTTCCCCAGCTTCCTGTTGGCATCTTCAAGAATCATTTCTCAAATAAACTCCTTGCACTTGGATCCTGTTTCAGGGTTTGCTTATAGAGTAACCCAAGCTAAAACACTGCTATAAGCCTCAAATTAATCATTAGTAAAGGATGGGAAATGAACTCCCTCATAGCTTCGAAAGGATTAAATTTTAAAACGGCTATATAATTATTGGGCTTTCCTGGCAACTCTGCTGGTAAAGAATCTGCCTGCATTACAGGAGACCCTGGTTTGATTTCTGGGTTGGAAAGATCCCCTGGAGAAGAATACTCCAGTATTCTTGGGCTTCCCTGGTGGCTCAATCAGTGAAGAATCCACCTGCAATATGGGAGACCTGGCTTCAATCCCTGGGTTGGGAAGATTCCCTGGAGGAGGGCATGGCAACCCACTGCAGTATTCTTGCCTGTAGAATCCCATGGACAGAGGAGCCTGGCGGGCTACAGTCCACGGGGTCGTAAAGAGTCAGACATGACTGAGCGACTAAGCACAGCGCACACACACTTCTTACCAATACTATTGCTGCAGAGAAGGCATTCAACATATTTTAGTTATCCATAGAATCCCCCTCCTAATCCCAACACCCTGATTCCCTGACTTCCTACCACTTTATCCCCTACTCATTTCAATCAGGACACAGTGGTTTTCTTGCTGTTCTTCAAACGTACCAAGCACGCTCCCCACTCGAGGTCTTTGCACCTGAATGTCTTCTTCATAGGCATAGCTTTCCCCATTCCTTCTTTCAAACCTTGTTCAAATGAGATCTGACCAATGAAAGACTTCAAGCCCATCACATATAAAGTAGCAAGTCCCGTAAGATCCCAGGTTCCCCTTTAACCCATTTTATTCATCTCTCTCCACTAGAACAGAAGGTCCACAATGACAAAAGCCGTGTCTGGTGTGTTTTCTGGTATATCCTCAGCATCTATATTACGGCTGAGCAGAGAGTAAGCACAAAAATAATATTTAAGAATTCATGAATGAGTAAACATTCAGTTCAGTTGTGCCTGACTCTTCGTGACCCCATGGACTGCAGCACCCCAGCACCCCTGTCCATCACCAGCTCCCGGAGCTTGCTCAAACTCATGTCCATTGAGATGCTGATGCCATCCAGCCATCTCATCCTCTGGCGTCCCCTTCTCCTCCTGCCCTCAATCTTTCCCAGCATCAGGGTCTTTTCAAATGAGTAAGCTCTTCACATCAGGTGGCCAAAGTACTGGAGTTTCAGCTTCAGCATCAGTCCTTCCAATGAACACCGAGGACTGATTTCCTTTAGGATGGACTGGTTGGATCTCCTTGCAGTCCAAGGGACTCTCAAGAGTCTTCTCCAACACCACAGTTCAAAAGCATCAATTCTTTGGCACTCAGGTTTCTTTATAGTCCAACTTTCACATCCATAAATGACCACTGGAAAAACCATAGCCTTGACTAGATGGACCTTTGTTGGCAAAGCAATGTCTCTGCTTTTTAATATGCTGTCTAGTTTGGTCACCACTTTTCCTCCAAGGAGCAAGTGTCTTTTAATTTCATGGCTGCAGTCATCATCTGTAGTAATTTTAGAGCCCCCAAAAATAAAGTCTGTCTCTGTTTCCATTGTTTCTCCATCTATCTGTCATGAAGTGATGGGACCAGATGCCATGATCTTAGTTTTTTGAATGTTGAATTTTAGGTCAGCTTTTTCACTCTCCTCTTTCACTTTCATCAAAGGGCTCTTTAGTTCTTCTTCACTTTCTGCCATAAGGGTGGTATCATGTTCATATCTGAGGTCATTGATATTTTTCCCAGCAACCTTGATTCCAGCTTGTGCTTCATCCAGCCCAGCGTTTCTCATGATGTACTCTGCATATAAGTTAAATAAGCAAGGTGACAATATACAGCCTTGACATACTCCTTTCCCAATTTGGAACCAGTCTGTTGTTCCATGTCTGGTTGTAACTGTTGCTTCCTGACCTGCATATAGGTTTCTCAAGAGGCAGGTAAGTGGTCTGGTATTCCCATCTCTTTCAGAATTTTCCACAGTTTATTGTGATCCACACAGTCAAAGGCTTTGGCATCATCAATAAAGCAGAAGTAGACGACATAATCCTAAATGGAAAAGGTATTTTAAAAGTATTCTTATATTGAGATATATTGATGAGGAGAACCTTACCTGATTATGCCAGTGGTATTCTGGAGCTGGCGTGAATAAACTCATAAGAGCCAATTAATAAACAGTCAGTCGTTTTCCCAAGATTGTAGCACAAAGAGAGTGCCTCCTAATTGACCAGAACAGAGCTTTACACTAAGGATAAAGGTTGATGCTAGTGAACATTGGCATCACGCCTTTATATATGTTCTACAGACTGAAGGCTTATATCCCCCCAAAATTCATATGGTGAAAACTGGTGCCCAGTGTGACGGTATCTTAATGAGACTTTGGGAGGCAACTAAGTCAGGGGGGTGGAGCCCCTTGAATGGGATCCATGGCCTCATAGAAGGGACTCCTGAGCGCTCGGTCACCCCTGCATCATATGGTGATACAGGGAACAAGTGGCCACTGAGAACCAGGAAACGGGCCCTCAGCAGACGCTGAGCAGACTGGCACACGGATCTTGGGCTTCCCAGCCTCTGGAAGTGTGAGAAATGCATCTCTGTGTTTACAAGCCACGCAGCCTATGGAGATTTCGTACAGCAGCCTGAACAGACTGTGACTGTGTGATGCATAGAGTGGAATCATCCTCGAGGCAGATTTAGTAATGCTCTCTTCTGTGCTAACCACACCACGCACACTTTACTACAGCTCATATACAGAGACACATAAGCAGTTGTCTCTGTAAGGACAAGGCTCTGTTCATCTTTATAATCCTCGAGACTAACAAAATCTGCCCATATTTTCTCAAATGTTTGAATGACACAATGACAGCACTCAAGGGTAAGAAGACGGACATAAGAAGTAAGGACTTATATAACTGACCCCACAACATTTCCTCTCATAGTGTCATACAGCATGAAATCGAGTCCAACCTCGTCTTGAATTTGCATTAATTTCTGTGGAAATGATGAAAATAAATCAGTAGGCTCAGTCCATATTTTTTCACAAATAAACTCTGCTAAGGGGAGGGATTTTCAAGATATGAATCTAGTCAGCTCTTAAATAAAAGCTGACTTCTGGAGTCACAGGAACATATCATAAAGAATGAATGGAGTTTCCAGTTTTGATCTTGCCTGACATCAGTAAAACAGCTACTAGGAGTTTGTGTGAGATTTTTCCCACTCAGAAGAGATTATGAAACAAAGCAGGAGAGATTACGCTGCAAAAACAAGTAAGCCTAAAACTTGTAGTGACAGAGATTAGCACAGATTGATTTTTCCTTTGAATCTCAGCCCTGTAAGGAAGACATGGCTTTCTTGGTTGGTCTCTCCATAGGCACTTTTACCCACTTTCCACTGGCCAGAACGCGGTCACACGGCCCTATTCTAATTTCAAGGGAAGCTAGGAAGGTAGTTTTTCTATGTATCATGGAAGAAGATATTATTCAGATGAACATCTAGTCAGTCTCTATCACAATAGGGCTTAAAAACTACCATAGATTTTTTTTTTTCTACCTCTACCTTAATTTTATGGTAAATCTCATCTTCGACCCAAATTACCAACAACAGCTCACTTTTCCTGTGAGTGGGCCTGCCTGTCTGCTGCCCAACAAATAGCTTTCCCACTTCTTGTTGGGAGACTTGCACCCCTCCCTAGAGATTGGACTTCCCTGGTGCCTCAGATGGGAAAGCATCTGCTTACAATGCAGGAGACCTGGGTTCAGTCCCTGGGTTGGGAAGATGTCCTGGAGAAGGAAATGGCAACCCACTCCAGTATGCTTGCCTGGATAATCCCATGGACAGAGGAGCCTGGTAAGTTACAGTCCATGGGGTTGCAAAGAGTTGGACACAACTGAGCGACTTCACTTTCCTTTTCTTTATTTCTTTCTTTCCTAAAGGTTAACTCTCCTAAACTCCCTTTATTAAACTCACGAGTCTGAAAGAGAAATCTGGTCTGAGCTGCTGTATTCTGCCTTTTTCCTCTACTGATGCGGCCATGTGGTCTATGACCCTCATCTCATGCCAATGAGAGGAGACATAGCAAAAGCCCAGACAGTGGTCAGCGAAAAGACAGAAAGAACATGGTTCTCGATAACCAAGGAGACTCTGAATGAACTCCAGAATGTACTACATTGGAGCTCTTCTTATATGAGATGACCTAGTTTTTCTTAAAAAACACTTTTCCACTTACTTTTTATACAGTTTTAGTGTGTTTATGGTTTGATTCAACAGGTATTTATTGAATGACTAGCACAGAAGATAGAGTGTTAGCCACAGAAAGGCATGTCCCATGCACTCCAGGTCTGCTCCTCTACCCAGAGTGATGCCAGGCGCTTATTTCTAAAAGATAAACACAAGCTCTCCCATGTTGAAACTTGCCCGAATATTTTGCCTGGAACCTTTCCATTGGTCAATTTGGGCTGTGCTAACAGAATACCATAAATTGAGTAGGTTATAAACAACAGAAATGTATTTTTCACAGTTCCTGAGGCTGGGAAGTCCGAGATTGAGGTGCCAATAGACTCTGGGTCTGGCGAGAGGCCTCTTCCCAGTTGCAGGCGGTTGTGTTTTCATTGCCTCGTCACATGGCAGACAGAGAGAAGAGAGCTCTCTGTGGTTCCTTTTCAAGGTCACTAATTTTGTTCACAAGAATCCCACTCTCATAACCTAATCACCTCCCAAAGGTGCTCCCACCCCTTAATTCACACTGGTGCTTAGGATTTCAACATACGAATTTGGGGGAGGAGGGTAAACCTTTAGCTCATCATACTTGCAACCCCTGGAAGATGTGTAGTTTTAGAACTGCTGGAGTTTGTTGTGTCTTTTAGACCAAGGAGAAGAGGAGAGAGGACCAGGCCCTCAGCTACACTGATGTCTCTGCTGTGAGTGGATGTTGTCTTCTTTCGCGCGTTGATTTCCTCTGTGTTGTCTGCAATGGTCGGGCCATTTGTTGTACACAATAGACTTGAATACTGGTATCTTAGAGAATAAGGTGAACAACTCATTCTGCTTTGCTAAGAGCTCTCCAGTTTTAGTCCAGAAAGTCCTACATCCAGGAGGCAGGCAAGTCAGGGTGGTAGGCCGCCCTCTGTAGAGAATGAATGCCGGAGTGGTGGTAATTAGATGATGAAAACTAATCCAAGTAGATTCTGGAGCAGGTTTTCAACCAGAAGGTAACAGATACTGAGAGAATTAAAGTAGCTTCCTAGGCATCCTGAGTGATGCAGGACAAGTTGTCAGCTTTCCCCTGAAAGGGGGGAGTCAAATGTCCTATTTGAATGGCAGAGAAAGGGCGCCTGCAGAAGACGGGGAAGCGGAGAGCCTGATGGTGTCACTTACAGTGGCTGCAAGCGTCACTAAGAAACGAGGGCTCCCTGAGAGCCTGCAACAGAGAAGTCCATCTAGATGTGTCTCCAGAGACCCCCTCGAAGACGCGAGTCCCAGTCATGTGGGATCTGAGGTCTTCTGAGTTGATTCATTCCCAAACATCACTGACAAAAAATTGTGATTCCTGATGTAATTTTTAGTGACTCTAAAAAGAACTTGGAAACTAGTGTTAGAATCATTCAGTTCAGTTCAGTTCAGTTCAGTCGCTCAGTCATGTCCGACTCTTTGCAACCCAATGAACTGCAGCACACCAAGCCTCCCTGTAATTCTGATTTTAGCTACTTCAAGCAATCTTTTACAGGCCTTTTCTCCTCCTATGAAACTAGTCTATCCTCAAAATGTGCCAGGTTTGAATGTCTCTGCTTATTTTCTACACTGGGGATAAATTTTCCCTGTCAAGTCAATTCAGCATAAGGTATTATCTGTTTGGAGAGCGGTTTCTCCCTGGTACAGTCATCCAATGTAAAGGCATGGTGATGACTCTGATCACTTCGGATGCAGGGTAACAACACACACTTTTGACTCCATGACTCTCAAGGTCTTCCCTGAGCAGAGCCAGTTTCCAGAATAAACAAGAACAAGCTTATTTACAGCCACACGCAGAATGTTCCCTAAAGCCCCACTGAACTCTGTCACTTGACAACTTGTTGTCCATTCAGGAAGATATACCATGTGGCTTTTTCCCTGCTAGAGAATAAACCGTTCTCCAACTTGTCAATCAAGTTCATTGTTACTGGCCTCATACTCCCTGTAACGGATTGTGAACATGTTCCTGCTATTTCTGCTTAGAAATGGTATCATTGCTGCTTATGAGGTCAAAAGACCACTAATAGAGCTTCTCTACCTGAGCAGAGTGCCCCAGAGGCATTTTTGAAATTTATTGTAAGAATCAGGCGGTTGAAAAAACAGATTGCAGTGAAGATTCTATAAGGCACTTATTCTTCTGCAAAAACTTGCATGTGTTCTGAATAAATCTAACCCGGATTTTAAACATTGTGTTTTAAAAATAATCATGAATTGCCAAGCCTACAATGACAAATAAAGACACTGAATAAACAGACGCAAGAGCCGGCTTCAGGCGCTGTCAGGCTCACACGGTGACAGCGGGTCGACAGAGGCAGACGCGTGGCCCACGGGCAGAGCACCCGAGCGCTTCCCAGCCTCCTGGCTCTAAGTTTTGATGATTCGTGGACACCATCACTGGCTTCTCCGATTTTCACGTCAGCCTTACTGCTCATCAAGCAGTGACATTCAGAAAAGTATTTCAAAAGAAAGCGATCAAAAATAAAGGTTACCGCCACGGGACCAGCTAAATGGAACTCATGCCTCAGATTTAAGATGATCCTTCCGCGTAGCAGTTTTCAAAGAGCCCTAAGAAGCGGCAGAGAGGACCGGAGAGTCTGCGAAGCAGTCACTCTGAGGTCACAGGGTCAGAGTTTAGCTCCACCTCTCACCACCGTGTGACCTCAAGCAGGAGTCTAGAACCTTCAGCTGCTAAGTCGCTTCAGTCGTGTCCGACTCTGTGCGACCCCATAGACGGCAGCGCACCAGGCTCCCCCGCCCCTGGGGTTCTCCAGGCGAGAACACTGGAGTGGGGTGCCATCGCCTTCTCCTTCAGAGTAGCATCTAAGCAAACCATCTGCGGCTACGCTGCAAAGGGCTGTCTTCTTTCCTGCACTTCGGGTTATACGTGTGTCTCTTTTTTCCGACACAGCTGTGACTTGAGGTAGAAGGGTAGAACCTCTCTTCCCCTGAAAGCAAAGCCCTCTGTACCGGGACTCAAGTATGGCTCAGTAAATACCTGATACAGAACTAAAAACCTGGTAGTGGTTTAATGTTTATGTTTCACTTGGGAAACGAAAATAAAATTTTCTCAACTAAAATCTCTTTCTTGGGGTTCAGAATCTTTTTTGAGGCAGAACAGGGCAGTGGTAAGAACTGCTATGCTTGAACCTACTCCCCATCACTTACCAGCTGTGTGATGTAGGGGCCATTTCCTTGTTTCTTTATGTGTGGTTCCTCATCTCTAAAATTGGAACAATAACAGTAACTCCATGACAGAGTTATTATAAAGATTAAATGAGTTAATAGATGAAACATGCCTAGAATGTGTTTGGTGCATAACAAGCCTTGATAATTGCTATATAAATAAATTTATAAAAATAGTATGCCTCTTAGAATTGATGTCAAGTCATTGTAACTTCTTCCCTTCTATCAAGCTTTTAGTTAATCTATGGTATATCTTACAATTAATAATACTTTAAAATTAAGGAAATACAGTAATTAAAGAAAAATAAAGAAATACAATAAGAAAATTCACTAAAGAAAATGTAGAGGAAGGAATGGAGATTCCTGGAAAAACTAAAAATAAAACTCCTTTCAGTCAGTTCATTTCAGTCACTCAGTCACGTCCAACTCTTTTTTGATCCAGCAATTCCACTTTTGAGCATATATCTGGAGAAAGTCTTAATTAAAAAAGGATATATGCAACCTGATGTTCATTGTAGCACTGTTTACAAAAGCCAAGACAGAGAAACAACCTGAATGTCCATCAAAAGAGGAATGGTTAAAGAAGATATGGAATATATGTATACAGTGGAATATCATTCAGCCATTTAAAAAAGACCAAAATAATGACATTCACAGCAACATCAATGGATCTAGCGATTATCATACTAAATGAAGTGAGAAGGACAAATACTGCATGATATCCCTCATGTGTGGAATCTAATTTTAAAAATGATACAAGTGAACTGGTTTTAAAAACAGAAAGAGACTTACAAACAGAAAACAGACTTATGGTCACCAAATCAGAAATATGCGGGGAGGGATATCGGGAGCTTGGGATAAGCAGACACACACTAGTATGTATAAGACAGACTATCAGCAAGTACTTAGCGTATAGCACAGGGAATTCTAGTCAGTATTCTGTGATAACTTACACTTGAAATGAACCTAAAAAGAACGTATAAATTCTGTTATACGTATAACAGAATCACTTTGCTGTACACCTGAAACTAATTCTGTATTATAAATCAATTATAATCCAAAAAAAATTTTTTAATGGACAGGTAGGAAAAAAAGTGAAAGTGGAAAGATATACACAAGGCAAGCAAAAAGTCTAGCCCCTCATGGTTGCTTTATCTTGAGAATGATAGCGATCTTACAATTTGCACTTATGTAAGAGGATGATGTCCAGTGGTTCACATATGGATGTGAGAGCTGGACTGTGAAGAAGGCTGAGCGCCGAAGAATTGATGCTTTTGAACTGTGGTGTTGGAGAAGACTCCTGAGAGTCCCTTGGACTGCAAGGAGATCCAACCAGTCCATTCTGAAGGAGATCATCCCTGGGTGTTCTCTGGAAGGACTGATGCTGAAGCTGAAACTCCAGTACTTTGGCCACCTGATGCGAAGAGTTGACTCATTGGAAAAGACCCTGATGCTGGGAGAGACTGGGGGCAGGAGGAGAAGGGGACGCCAGAGGATGAGGTGGCTGGATGGCATCACTGACTTGATGGACGTGAGTCTGAGTGAACTCTGGGAGTTGGTGATGGACAGGGAGGCCTGGCGTGCTGCGATTCATGGGGTTGCAAAGAGTCGGACATGACTGAGCGCCTGAACTGACTAAGAGGATGGAGTAGCAGAGAACTAGGATGATGTCGGTGTGGTTATGCTGCAGATCGTCTGTGTCCCCCCACATCCTTGTTCTGAAATCCTAAGCCCCATGTAATGGTGGTAGGTAGTGAGTCCCCTACCAGGTGACAAGGTCATAAGGCTGCAGCCCTCATGAGTGAGATCAGTGCCCTCAGAAAAGGGGCCCAGAGGGCTCCCTCGCCACTTCCACCACGTGAGGACAGACCCTGTGAGGAGCACCATGGCTGTCTGTGAAGCAGGGAGGGCATCCTCACCAGACTCTGAATTTGCCAGGATCTTGATTCATGTACTTTCAGGCTCCAGAACTGAGAGAAATAAATGCTCATTTTTATGAGCCAAACAGTCCACATTATTTTGTTATAATGCCCCTAACAGACTGTGACAAATTATTTAACCCCTAAAGACACAGGATTTGTTAAAATGACTTGATCACTTTTCTCCTCAGCTCCTTGTTTTCTGGCATTGGTGCTGTTTGTCAGAGGTGGTCAGGAAGGAAGGCCATGGCAGCAGCAAGGAACACGACAGGGACCAACTGTCTCACTGTCTTCTCTCCAGAATCCTCAGTACACATATTACGGCCAAGCGTTAAAAGAGTGTATGAGAATCCTACAAAATCTATGTAAAAGAGACCAGCACCTTTCTAATTCATATTAATAGCATCCCAACCTTGTCCTAAAAATACATATACAAAAGTAATCAACTTCTCTTTTGAACCCTGGAGAAGGGAACCGGTATTCACTCCAGTACTCTGGCCTGAAGAATCCCATGCACTGTGTAGTCCATGGGGGTCACAAAGAGTCAGGCACGACTGAGCGGCTTTCACTTCACTTCTCTTTTGAAAGCCATGACGTCTTTATCTTTAAGTCACGTTTAAAATAGTTTAGACCTGGCTTCTTGAATTACGTTCTACTGAACAGTAGTGCCATGGCATGTGTGCTGCTGTTTTGTTCGTATGTTTTCACCTGCGCTTCACTCTCATCCATGGAGTTTTCATGTCTAATATTGTATTTGAAAATACTTCTGAAAATTCTAAGATCAGGGACTCACCTGGCGGTCCAGCGATTAAGACCCCGCTTCCGATGCACTGGGCTCAGGCTCGCCTCTTGGTGGGAACTAAGATCCCACACGCGGCACAGCAGCCAAGCCGACGCATCCAACTTGAGAGTCCGTGTGCTGCGACTGCTGAAGCCCAGGTGCTCTGGAGCCGGCGCTCGGCAACAGCATAAACCCACAGACCGAAACTGGAGAGGAGCCACCTCCCGCAAGAATGCCCTTGTGCCACAACAAAGAGTCAATCCAGCCAAAATAAAAAATTCAGTGATCAAAGAAGTAAGGCGACCGTTAGCAAACCAAATGCAATGAGCCTCCTCCTGACGAAACTTTTCAGTTTTTAATTGCCAGCAAGCGTTGTGCATCTCCTAGGGGGAGATACCATAGGCCATTTTTTTTTTGCCAAACGCACTCAGCCACACAACACTTGCAGTGTTTTCCCCCACAGAGCATATGGCAGATAAGTTCTAAGAAGAAAAACATTACAGTGGGCTAACTCACGTGATACTTTACTCCTGTCTGTTGCCACCCCGGGGAGGAGTGACAGCATGCGAGGAAACAGTCCCCTGGGCCTCGGGTTCAGGGGTCAGCAGAGAAGGGCTCTTTCTAAGGGGCCAGCAGCTGAGAGCGGCAGCACTTCTGGAGCGATTGTTAGAGAAGATGGAGCAGCCTTTGGAGGCTGACGGCAAGAGAGTGGCCTGGGCTGGAAACGGGGGCTATGGAGGCCTGGCCATTGCTTAGGAGATGGTGAGCGAGGGCCGTGGGGACAAGGTTCTGGTCTCCTTGCTAGCTGGCGGCTGGGCGACCTTGCCTAGTTGTCACAGTTCAGCTCATGTGGATGAAAGACAGGCTTCCAATTCTGGAAAGCCAGTAAGAAACTGAATGGGCCTGAGAGAAGAGAATCGTGGCCCCACCTCCTTTGCTTCCATTGCATTTGGAGTTTTAAGAGTAAAAGCCAGCCTCAATCATACATGGTTCAGCCCAGCATAGCAGGGTAGGAAAAACACTTGAAATTCAGTACCAAACACCATTTTCTTTAAAATTTTTATTTTATGTTGGAATATAATCGATTTACATTTTGTGTTAATTTAAGATATATAGCAAAGGGATTCAGTTATACATGTACTGCTGCTGCTAAGTCACTTCAGTCGTGTCCGACTCTGTGCGACCCCATGGACTGCAGCCTACCAGGCTCCTCCATCCATGGGATAGTCCAGGCAAGAGTGCTGGAGTGGGGGGTGCCATACAGGTGTACCTATATATCCTGTTTAAGTTATTACAGAATAGTGCATAGAGCTCCCTGGGCTATACAGTGGGGCTTTGTTGTTTATCTATTTTAAATATAGGAGCATGTCTATGTTAATCCTAAATACCCAGTTTATCCCCCACCCTATTTATATTTGGGTGGTGCAACTTGTTATCATCCAAGTCTCCAAAGCTGAAAGGAATGTGCAAAGTCAAGTACAAACCAGGGCTTCCCAGGGAAGAGGATTCTGTTCAGCCCGAAGTCAGTTAATCTCATAATGTGTTTTCCTGTGCTAAGTGGTATTTCACCATAGTTGTTTGAGCAGTACTCACTGGATTGTCAGCAGCCTCCAGAGCTGGAGGGAAAAAAATGATCATTTATGTATCTTGGTGGCTTATCAGGGAACAGAGAAGAATTAATGTATTTATTCTTTCTTCTGAGATTAAATGTAATTGCTTTAAAAAGATAATCACACTATTGTTTGAATTGTATGCATTTCTTATGAAGCTCTAATACATTTTCCTGTCATCTGACAAAGTGTACGGTCTCTTATCCTCATTTCCCTGTGGATAAATACTTCGTCAATTAATAAAGTATTATATGAGCACTTAGTGTCTGCGTTTAACAGTGCAAGGATTTCATTCAGATTATGTTAATAGATTGTTCGCCTTATTTCTTGCATTAATTACAACTTCTTTCTGTGGTTTCATCATAAGAGCATTGTCTCTGTGAATACAGGGGGCTTTTTGGATTACATTCTTGTTTGACTACTGAAGTGATGCTAGGAAAATATTATTATATTGAGAACTACTCTCTAGGACTTGGATCAAAAGACAGAAACAGAGATTCAATTATTTTCAAATCTTAGAGGCGACACAATTAGTTCAAGTCTGCCTTCATTGAATCAAAATCAAGTAAGTTTGGACTTTCTCGGGAACTCACACTATCTTAGAAACAAATTTGTAAGATTGGTATGCCACATCATGATACCTTAGGCATAATCATGGAAACAAAATTAAAAAGGTTTCCTCCTCGTAATGGATAAACGTGGAATTCAGATGAAGCAGATATGTGGAGTGGGTATGAATCTGGGGCCACAGGTGTGCAGGAAGTTTTACCTTTTTTCCCCCTCAAATCAACTTAGTTCTGACTCACCCTGCTGTGCTGCTGGGAAATTTCATCAGTTACGATGTGATTGTAACAATGTGACCCCCACCCTACCGGGTGTCACACAAAGCTTCCAGGGTCTTCGACAGCTTCTAGAAATGAAGGAGGTCCTGATGCATCAGTCCCAGCACATTACTCTTAGCACGGAGGCACCGTGGACTTGACTCCCGGGGTCTCTCCAGGTCTCACCTTGCTCTGTGCTCCAGCACTTTGCCCTGTTTGGGCAGGCTGGGGGTTACAGCCACCCCTCAGAAACACGTCCCCTCATCTGTCCACCCACTCTCCTAATCTCTGCCTCCATTTCTTTTTTTTTTTTTTTTCCTTATTCTAGGAATATTTCCTTCCTTCATGCTGCTGCTTTAAGTATTTATTCATTTGGCTGCCCGGGGTATTAGCTGTGGCAATGGGAATCTAGTTCCCTGACCGAGGACTGACCCAGGCCCCTGTACTGGGAGTGTGGCGTCTTAGCCACTGGGTCACCAGGGATGTCCTGCACCTGCTGCTTTAATGGCCACTTTCCCCCGTGACACCCCCCAGCCCCAACCTCGTCTCTCCTTGCCCTCAGAAGTGATTTTAGAATTATCTTTTTAGGCTTCTCCAGGTTGGGAAGACTAGTTCAAGGGAACTGAAGATTACCACCAGGTTAAATAGCTTGGAACTCGATTTGCAAAAGCATCAGCTTTGTGTTTAGAATATAGGTGAGCAGGATGGACAGGGCAAGTGTCTTAATCCTGGAACACAAACTTTACAAAACACAATTCTACTGTCATGACTTCCCATCAAAGGAGAAAAAAAAATTATAAAAATCAAATTCATTAGTTTGAATTCAGAATGTACAAAGGCTCAGATTTGATGTTCTAGACGACGATGTGGTAAAACATTAACACTGGTGGTTTTACCTAATTACATTTGTTTATACAAATGATTGCTATTTCCATTTTATTCCTTAAATATGCTCATGAAGCATAACTCCTGAAATAGGGAGGAAGTGGTTTTTCTCCCTTTATACTGCCCTCCCCCCACACACAGACTGCCATCCTCACCTCTTGGTCTTTCTGTTCCAAGGCTTTCAAGATGGATTTAGGATCCCAGGCGGTCTCTCTCACTCACGGCCATCCTGCCCTCTGGGTCTAGATTTCTCCTGTATGTAGAGTGGTAGATTTAGCAGGTAAAAATATACAACTCCAAAAAAAGTACACTAAGTGAACTCTGAATTTCTAATAATAATGTCGAATTCCTTAGCATCAGTATGCCCCATGGAACTTTAAGATGTACATACACTACAAACGTCTTCACGGTTAATCTGGATTTAAAGTCATCTGAGCGGTCTGCATTTCGTCTGGCAACTCTACTCCTATCTCAGGTCACTAGCTTCTTCTTTTAAAAAAGTTTAATTGGAGGATAATCGCTTTACCGTGTTGTGCTGGTTCCTGCCATACAACAAGGAGAATCAACCGCAGGTATTCACAAGTCCCCTCTCTTGAACCTCCCTCCCAGCTCCCACCCCATTCCAGCCCTCTAAGTGGTCACTGACTAGCTCTTTTTTTTTTTTCCCCCAACTTCGACCTCCTCTCACAGAAAATTGCTCCATCGGAAGAGCCATTGCACTAAATGTGAAAGAATCTTCAACAAAAAACACTTTGGTTGTATAACCCCAAAGTCTCCGATGAATTTCTCAACCTGTGCTCCCAGGCTGGGAGCTGTCTGAGAAACAGGAAAACGGCCTCGACAAGTGCAATCAAACAGCTTCAGGATCCACTTCACAGTAGAAAGAGTCAAGATAAGGCATGAAACTCAGGGTAAGAGACTGCTTGTGCCACATGAGAAAGAAAACTTAAACAGTTTCTAATAATCAGGCATTCTGAAGTCTGGAAGTAAAGTGAAAACTCTTCCACCGCACCCTTGAAATGAG
>NW_011494946.1:1377600-1384617 GCF_000754665.1 Bison bison bison | reverse complement strand
GTTTTTTTTTTTTTTTTTTTCTCCAACCGATAGCACTTGATTGAGCTAGGAAAACAGGCTTGCTCCTTGAACAGTTCTGTTTAGGAAAAACCTGTTTGGACCATGAAGCCTCCTGTTATAAAGAGAGGTGTGGCTGGGGGAGGCAAGGGTCATTGAACTTGGCAGTTGTGCTTTATCAAGTTGAAGCAAAAGCAGAAGACTGTTCCTATAGGAAAAGAGAGTGAAAGTTACAGGCCAGGCTTTACAAATAAGAGTGAAAGGAAAAGAAAGCCAGGGGCTTTTATTTCAGGGCGAAAATGAGAACAGCACGGGATATGGGCCTTCTGGTTCAGCAAAGCCTCCAAGATGCCTTCCAGTTGAACCTTTTCCTGAGCATTGTAAGGATACTTCATAAATGGCTGTTCTTAAGCTGTTGCTTATTAAATCAGGCCTGAATCTGGCAAAAGAACAGCAGCAGGCAGAGCAAAGTCAGTAGATGATGCATTAATGCAGCCTTGAAAATAATTTTCAAGTCTTACTCAACAACAAAATTTGGTTATCTCCCACTTCGTAGGGATGATTTCAGTCCTTTGTTTTCCTAATCAGTCCACCTTCTACAATAGCCTTTTAAGTCAGCATTAAGTTTAGCAAAAGGGCATTCCTTACTGTAATTAATTCTAAGAGAAGAGTACCACCTTCTTTAGCAAACACAGAGTGAAGAACTCTAACGTTCAATCATATTTGCACAGAAAGAAATTTGTTTATATAAGAAAAGAGACTGCAGATTGAGGCAGATCTGTGTTTAAAAACCAACTCCATCATGCACTAGCTTTGTGATTTTGAAAGTGAAAGTTGAAGTCACTCAGTCGTGTCTGACTCTTTGCCACCCCATGGACTGTACAGTCCATGAAATTCTCCAGGCCAGAATACTGGAGTGGGTAGCCTTTCCCTTCTCCAGGGGATCTTCCCAAGCCAGGGATCAAACCCAGGCCTGCCACATTGCAGGCGGATTCTTTACCAGCTGAGCCACAAGGCAAGCCTTGATGTTAGATGGACCCATCAACCTCTTTGGGTCTCTCTCCTTAATGGTGATATGCAATAACAATGTCTCTCTCATATGCATGACAGTTGTAAAAGTTTAAAATAATACATTTAAAGTGTTTCATACATAATAATACCTACCATTTAATGAAGTCTACTAGGACATCCTGAGGCTCATAAAGAAGAATTGCCAAGATTTCTTGGGTAACATTTCCCAAAATGTGTTGGGAAAACATGAGTCCTCAGAGATGGGTCTTATAAAGAGATTCTATTATCAAATAAGTGTGAATAATTCATTCTATAGGCACCAGTTAGAAACTGGTAAAACACTCATTCTTTTTAAAAACTGTGAGGATCTCTGCAGCTAAAATATCTGCTTAGCTTTGTTTAACACTGAGCTTTCTAAGCTTAAGAATCTGGTAACATTCATTTTGGGCTTCCCTTGTATTATGACTTCCCTGGTGGTTCAGATGGTAAAGCACGACTGAGCGACTTTCACTTCACTTCACTTCACTTTGTAGTATGAGGCATCAACAGGAATTCTAGTCTTGGGTAAATCTGATTCTTGCAGCAAAAAAAGAAAGCAAATTTTTTGACATTTGTTCAGAGGAGGATGTATTTCCCACTTATGTTAATTTTAGCATCGTTGCCTTACTTTCCCACTGACTTCTTTTTAACCTCTAATTTTAATTCATGGAAAGAAATTTGGAGGAAGTGTCACCTATTAAAATGTACCAACAACATATATAGACTACTACTCAGCCATAAAAAATGAATAATGCCATTCACAGCAATGTGGATGGACCCAGAGATGGCCACAGTAAGTAAAGTAAATCAGACAAACCTCACACGCTATCACTTATCCGTGGGATCTAAAGCATGGAGTAGATGACCACAGTAAGTAAAGTAAATCCGACAAACCTCACACGGTATCACTTATCCGTGGGATCTAAAGCATGGCGTAGATGAACTTATCCACAAAACATAAACAGACTCACAGACTCGGAGGGCAGACATGTGGAAGCCGCGGGGGCAAGGGCTCGGGGGAGACGCAGGGCGGGAGTGTGGGATCAGCAGCGGGAAGCTGTTATAGACAGAATGGGCAAACAGCGAGGCCCTACTGTGCAGCACAGTGAGCTGTATTCAAATCATAATGAAAAAGACATGAAAAGGAATGTATGTGTGTGTGTGTGTTAGTCGCTCGGTCATGTCTGACTCCTTGCGACTCCATGGACTGTTGCCCGCCAGGCTTCTCTGTCCCTGGAATTCTCCAGGCAAGAATACTGGAGTGGGTAGCCATTCCCTTCTACAGGGGATCTTCCTGACCCCAAGGATCGAACCCGGGTCTCCTGCATTGCAGGCAGATGCTTTTTACCGTCTGAGCCACCAGGGAAGCAATTTTTACATGTATCAATTCATCTTATGACTGAGCAACTTTTTCTCCTGCAACTTTTAAATTTAAAAGTTTGTCTGGCCAGATCCATTTCTTGAAGGAATTATTGTATCTACAGCCTAGAAAATGCAGATCCTTTGCCTTTTGAGACAAACATGCTACGCTCACAGCTTCTGTGAATATCGAGCCTGGATTGTCCACGTTCACTGAAGCTTCTTTCTCAGCACATCATCTCATATTCCGTCAGCTTCTGTCCTCTCTGCTCTCTCCTGCTAGGCCGTCACTTAATCATTGCAGCATTAACATAATCCACTCTTCCATTTGTTTTGTCTTCAAAATGTATCTCTTCCCCATCTATTTGCACAGCAAAAGAAACAATAAACAAAATGAAAAGCAACCCACAGATTGGGAGAAAATATTTGCAAATGATGTGACTGATAAGGGATTAGTCTCCAGAATTTACAAACAGCTCACGATGCTTAACAACATCAAAACAAACAACCCACTCAAAAACTAGGCAGAAAACCTAAATAGACATTTCTCCAAAGAAGACATACAGATGGCCAATAGGCACATGAAAAGATGTTCAACATTGCTAATTATTAGAGAAATGCAAATCAAAACTACAGTGAGATATCACCTCACCCCTGCTAGAATGTTAATCGTAAAAAAAATCAGTGGAGAGGGAAATGGCAACCGACTCCAGTATTCTTGCCTGAAAAGTCCCATGGGCAAAAGAGGCTGGTGGACTACAGTCCAAGAGGTTCCAGAAAGAGTCAGACACAACTCAGCGACTAAACAACAACCACTGTTTCGTAGCCAGGTTGTTTGCAAGTCTTTTTCCTGATTTTAGCGAAGGTTATAAAGGGTGTAGCATTGCTTCTCTCTGACTTGTGACAAAGCTAATTCTACAACGTTTCATGATCGACCTCAGTTCAGTCCCTTCAGTTCAGTCGCTCAGTTGTGTCCAACTCTTTGCTATGCAGTTCATGGGGGAGAAAATCTGGACCACATTTTGTGATATGTTATTAATATTTTGTGATGATCTTTTTTTTTCCCTAGAACAAAAACCAACAAACAATGATTGCTGGGGAGGGTGTGGAAAGAAGGGAAACCTCCGAATTGGTGGTGGGAATGTGAATCGGTGCAGCCACTACGGAGAACAGTATGGAGGTTCCTTAAAAAATTAAAAGCAGAGCTGTCGTGTGGCCCTGCAATCCCACTCCTAGGCATGTATCTGGAGAGAAATTGGTCCCAGAGAATACATTAACCTAATGTTCATTGCAGCATTATGTACAACAGCCAAGACATGGAAGCCACCTAAATGTCCACTGACCCAGAAATGGATAAAGAAGATGTGGTACACATATACAATGGAACACTATTCAGCGCTAAAAGGAGTAAATTAATGCCACTGGCAGCGACATGGATGGACCCCGAGAGTGTGACGCTGTGTGAATTAAGTCAGAGAAGGAGGAGTATTGTATGGCATTCCTTATATGTGGGATCGTAACAGGAATGATACAAATTAACTTACTTACAAAACAGAAAGAGACTCACACGCTTAGAGAGCAAGCTAATGGTTGCCATGGGGATGGGATGGTTAGGGAGTTTTGAATGGACATGTACACACAGCTATATTTAAAATGGATAATCTGCAAGGACCTATTGTATAGGACATGTAACTCTGCTCAAGGTTATGTAGCAGCCTGGATGGGAGGGGGGTTGGGGGCAAATGAATACATATATGTCACTCAGTCGTGTCCGACTGTTTGCGACCCCATGAACACCAGGCTCCTCCATCCATGGGATTTTCTAGGCAAGAGTACTGGAATGGGTTGCCATTTCCTTTCCAATATGTATGGCTGCTGCTGCTGCTGCTAAGTCACTTCAGTCGTGTCCGACTCTGTGCGACACCATAGACGGCAGCCCGACAGGCTCCCCATCCCAGGGATTCTCCAGGCAAGAACACTGGAGTGGGTTGCCATTTCCTTCTCCAAATATGTATGGCTAAGTTCACCTAAAACTACCAGAACATTCTTAATCATCTATACCCCAATACAAAGCAAAAAGTTCAAAAGGAAAAAAGACAAAGAAAAAATGTATTTCTTCCCCATCTAGGCTCCCCATTCCCATGAGCACCTGTCTGTAAACAGCATTTCCATGAGCATCTGAAAGGAATGTGGAATGAACAGGCCACACCCCCTCCAGGCTGGACCTTTCTCTGTCCACCCAGCATCCACTTGACTCCCCTGCTTCCTAGGGCTCCGACAGAGAGATCTTCACCTGATCTATCCAAACTTCACAAGTCAGATCCAGGCATTTTTAATAACCCAGAAGTAAACTGTCGGTGACCTGAGAATCTAGTGCTGCTGGTAATACATACACAGAGCAGCACGGCACAGTCCCGTGGACGGCAAAGTGCAGATGACTGGTCCTACAAGACGATGACTTATCTGTTAGCAGACTGCTCACACAGTCTTATCCATGTACTGTCTATGGCCTTTGGAAGAAGTATCCTATCGATAATAACCCAGAATTTGCCAGCTTGCTCCCATTTGAGCCTTTTGGAGCCTCTCATACCTAGCCATCATGCAATGAGCCCAGAGATCCACAGCTCCCATCCCACAGGCCTTGGAGAAAGCGCCAGTTGTGAGGTTCAGCCAGAGCATCCATCTCATAATCTCAGCTCCTAGAACACTGAGCCATCAAAACAGCCTGCTGGGTTGGCAGGCTCTGAGCCGGTGTGTCCAAGCCCAGGGCCGCGGCAAGGAGAGGGCTGAGGCGCTTTGGCACAGGGATGAGAGTGCTTCTCAGCACCTGCCCACAGCATGCTTGCTTCCAGGTGCTACGACAAACACCTTGGCTTCTTTACGACTCTCTAAAATTATTCCTCAGCCCAACATGAGACTGTAAACAAACAGGAATATGGATGGAGTCCCTGAACAGTGAAACATAAGACCCCTCTTAAAGGAATACAACATCCTCACATCCTCAGCCTTTGGCTGTGTTTTCCACGTTGCTCACTTCATGGATATGAAAGCTTACTATTGCAGGATTCAAGTGCAGGTTTTCCATCAGGTTTCAGCCTCCCAGAGCAGAAGGCTTCAGATAAAAAGCCCAACAGAGATGTGGATGAGCCTAAAGTCTGTCATACAGCGTGAGGTCAGAAAGAGAAAAGCAAACGTCATCTATTAACACATACATGTGGGATCCAGAAGAATGGTACAGATGAACCCATGTGCAGGCAGGAATAGAGATGCAGATGTACAGAACGGCCGTACGGACACAGCGGAGAAGGGGAAGGTGGGTCAAACTGGGAGATCAGGACTGACACATACACATGACCATGTGTAAAATAAACAGTGGGAAGCTTCTGTACAGCACAGGGAGCTCAGCTCAGTGCTCTGTGATGACGCAGAGGGGTGAGGGGTGGGAAAGAAGTCCAAGAGGGAGGAGATATATGTTTACATGCAGCTGATTCGCTTCGCTGTACAACAGAAATTAACACAGCATTGTAAAGCAGTTACAGTCCAACAGCAAGAGGAAAAAAAAAACAGTCCAGTGACCAGAGGAAGCTCACGTAGCGCTCGTCCAATACAAGCCCTACTCTAAACATTGTACCTGGAGTGACTGCCTTCATCCTCCCAATAATCCAGTGAAGTAGATACTGCTATTATTTCCATTTTATGGACAAGAGGTGAAGGGAAAGAGCTCTGACGGTGGGTAATGAAGGTTTGCGGTTGATGGTGAGCCGGTATAGAATCGGTCGTCCCGCTGGAGTGAGGAGGTTGCTGGTGACCACAGAAAAGGACTTCAGGTTGACCAGAGGAGACTGACTGTGCCGCTGCCTCCATTATTGCTACAGGAAAGGCATTCTGCTCACAACTGGCCTCAGTTTCCCTGTCTGTAAGATGCACATACACTCATCTTTCCCCAGAGTATTTGAAGACATATTTTAAACCATCACAGAAACCCATGACAATCACTATGAATACCATGGCCACTACTGTTAATACGTGACTTGAAGCTGTGGAAACAGAATACCTGCTTCGAGCATCATTACCCGGCTCTCTGTGCAGCTCTGTGCCTCCTGCAGCCAGAAGTGGGAGGGGACTCAGAGCACACTCTCCACGACCATTCAGAGAACAGACTCCAGGGCAAACTCTCTAGGAAGGGAGGCAATCAGAGTCCCTTAGAGGTATTTTTCCAGTCATGGTAAATTACTAAGTTTCTGTTACTGTTCAGTTGCACGGTCATGTCCGACTCTTTGCGACCGCGTGGACTGCAGGAAGTCAGGCTTCCCTGTCCCTCACCATCTCCCTGAGTTGCTCAAACTCACACCCATTGAGTCAGTGATGCCATCCAACCATCTCATCCTCTGTTGCCCCCTTCTCCTCCCGCCTTCAATCTTTCCCAGCATCAGGGTCTTTTCCAATGAGTCAGTTCTTCACATCAGGTGGCCAAAGTATTGGAGCTTCAGCTTCAGCATCAGTCCTTTCAATGAATATTCAGGACTGGTCTCCTTTAGGATTGACTGGTTGGATCTCCTTGCAGTCCAAGGGACTCTCAAGAGTCTTCTCCAACACCACAGTTCAAAAGCA
>NW_011494946.1:1377156-1377500 GCF_000754665.1 Bison bison bison | reverse complement strand
AAAACATGAGTCCTCAGAGATGGGTCTTATAAAGAGATTCTATTATCAAATAAGTGTGAATAATTCATTCTATAGGCACCAGTTAGAAACTGGTAAAACACTCATTCTTTTTAAAAACTCTGAGGATCTCTGTAGCTAAAATATCTGCTTAGCTTTGTTTAACACTGAGCTTTCTAAGCTTAAGAATCTGGTGACATTCATTTTGGGCTTCCCCTGTATTATGACTTCCCTGGTGGTTCAGATGGTAAAGCATCTGCCTACAATGTGGGAGACCTGGGTTTGATCCCTGGGTCAGGAAGATCCTCTGGAGAAGGAAATGGCAACCCACTCCAGTACCCTTGCCT
>NW_011494946.1:1365687-1377056 GCF_000754665.1 Bison bison bison | reverse complement strand
CAGTCCTTTCAATGAATATTCAGGACTGGTCTCCTTTAGGATTGACTGGTTGGATCTCCTTGCAGTCCAAGGGACTCTCAAGAGTCTTCTCCAACACCACAGTTCAAAAGCATCAATTCTTAGATGCTCAGCTATCTTTATGGTCCAGCCTTCACATCCATACATGACTACTGGAAAAACTATAGCTTTGACTAGACAGACCTTTGTTGGCAAAGTGATGTCTTTGCTTTTTAATATACTGTCTATATTTGTCATAGCTTTTCTTTCAAGGAGCAAGCATCTTTCAATTTCATGACTGCAGTCACCATCCGCAGTGATTTTGGAGCCCAAGAAACAGCACAGACTGTTTCCCATCTATTTGCATGAAGTGATGAGATTGGATGCTATGATATTAGTTTTCTGAATGTTGAGCTTTGAGCCAGCTTTCTCACTCTCTTCTTTCACTTTCCTCAGGAGACTTTAGTTCCTTTTTGCTTTTTGCCACGAGGGTGATGTCATCTGCATATCTGATGTTTTTAATATTTCTCCCATCAATCTTGATTCCAGCTTGTGCTTCATCCAGCCTGGCATTTCCCATGATGTCCTCTGAATAGAAGTTAAGTAAGCAGGGTGACAATACACTGCCTTGATGTACTCATTTCCCAATTTTTAAACAGTCCATTGTTCCATGTCCAGTTCTAACTGTTGCTTCTTGACCTGCACACAGAATTCTCAGGAGGCAGGTAAGGTGATCTGGTATTCCTAGCTTCTTAAGAATTTTCCAGTTTGTTGTGATCCACACAGTATATTCAACCACTTTTGACTTAGAGAAATGACAATTTTATATCATCAATCTAACATAAAGTTCTAATCTAATGGATTCTTAAGAAAATTTAAGCTTGATTAGAAGGTAAGTTGATAACAAGTCTGAAATATCTAGCCCAAAACCAACTAACCTACATCAAACCTATAGCAACCTTGAATACATGATAGAGGTGTAAATATGCAAAGTGTACTCGTTCCTGTGGAAACCCAAATCAGTCTTGAGTGATACACCTTCCAGTGAAACACCTGGAAACCTAGGAGTTCTGTCTGCATGCCCAGGGCTCCAGGAAGCTTGGTGTAACGATGCTCATCCTTTCTAGCAGGCAATTCTAAACACAAATCTGTCATACCTCTTGCGGAAAAAAAAAAAAATGAAACAACAATAACAAATCTTCTTCCTATGATTGTTCTTTTCTTTTTTTGGAAAGACAGTGAGGTAATGTAATGGAACTCTGTAATGTACTTCTACGACTCCCATTGTAATCTGTGAGATATCCCCACAAAAACAGATTTGGAGTCACTCCAGCTCATGCTGCTGCTTTGGACTAAGATGGGCAGTACAAATGGGCAGACAATTTTTGATAATGAAATCTAGAAACTCATTTGGAAGACCCTGAGCAACGTCATTGGTGCTTGTTTGATACTGCAGGGCCATCAGCATGAAGTGGAACAGCTCTGCCTTTAAAGTGCCTGGCACAAAAGGAGGATGTCTCTGCATCTCGGGGGCATAAGCAATAAACATCCTGTTACTGTAAATTCCATTTTTTATAGCAGAGATTAATAATGCATGAGCATGCACTTCTTACTGCCATTCAAACGGATTTCCAGAAGACTTTTAATTCTAAATTTTAGAAGTTGTGTTCATGTTTTCCATATTGTCATGTGTGTGGTGTACCTGTATTAAGACTCAGAGACATAAATAGAAAATACACATTGTGAGTCTCGGAAGAATCACCTTTCCATCCGCACACGTTTCTGGTGTCTCTGGAGAGATCAAAAGTGTCACTGCACATTTTTCAGAAAGGAAGAAAAGAACAGAAGCATAATGATGTGTTAGCTTCCTGGGAATTTCATTACTTAAAACAAGTGAATTGTGCAGGTAAGCACAAGAGAAAGATTTCTCAGCACTCCTCCAAGAAATCCCTAAGAAATCAAAAACTGATGTGAAGGTTGACTCTGAAATGGCTAGCCTGGAAAATGTCATTTATGCAGGGGCGTATGGTCACCCTCACACACACACACACACACACACACACACACACACACACAGAATATACGCACAAATAGAATGCAGTAGCTAAGACAATCTTCCTGCAGTCAAGTTCTTAAACTGAGAAATTCATTTTTCAATTTATGAAGTCATTCAACCTCACACTTAGACCACAGATGGAAAATTATGTTCGAGAGGGCCCCCTGAAAGCCCTTCTGTTGGCTGTGATTCGTTTAGCCAGCTACGGAGTTGGGTGAGAAGTGCTTTCTGTTCCCTGGCTTGGATTGCTGAGGAAGCACTGCAGCTTCTTCTGTCTCTTGTTCTGCCTCCTTCTCTTCTTTATAAGGCTACCCTAGATTTTTAATCCATCTTGTTTTTAGATGTTAGATAGGATCATCCCCAAACTCCCACCACACACCACAGCGTAGGCGGGCCTCTAATTGTAGAGACCAGCAGAATAGTATATGCCTCTCTCTAGGGCCCATTTTTTAGAAACTGATTTTATAAAATGACCTCAGAGGGCCATACCAAGCCTGCTGTGAAATAGTCTGAGTTTTACTTGTGCTCACCTTATGTAGTCCATGGTGATAATTGTCAATCTAATATTGATTCCTCAATCTCTTCCTCCTTATTCAGGGTGGCAATGTACCCAGCTGAAAATAGTCTGTTATAGGTAGACATGGATTTGAACACAATTCTGGCTAATAAAAAAATAGCTGAAACTTACCGGGAAAGCTTAGAGTTCTTAGGGTAGGTACCATTCCTTCCTGTCTGACCTTCTTTCTTCTCGCAGTGGAAGTGTGATGGGGGCATGGCAGCTATATTGCAGCCAAAGGTAGCCAGCATGGTTACAGAAGAATGCTGAAGCAGGAGGAAAGAAAACGCCTACCTAGGTTCTTGCATTATTGTTAATCAGTTGGAGGAGACTTGGACTTACTACCTCCACACTTTCTTAATATTTCACCAAATTAGGTTTACGTACTCAAGTGACAAGAGTCATATTTCCCATTGCTTGCAGCTGACCCTTCGGTTAACACACAGTATTAGTCAGAGTTCTCCAGAGACACAAAATGGTGACCTACCATAAGGAACTGACTTGAATGACTGGGGAAGCTGAGAAGCCCCACAGCCTGCCATCTGCAACATGGAGACCCCAAGATCTGATGGTGTGCTTCTAAGAGTGACTCCAAGACCTCAGAACCAGAGGAGCTGCTGGTGTAGGTCCCAGTTCAAGGGCAGGAGAAGACCAGTGTTCCCAGTCCATCAGCCAGAGGGCAAATTCTCCCTCCCTCTGCTTCTTGTTCTCATCAGTCCCCCAAAGGATTAAATGATGCCCACCTACGTTTGGGAGGATACTCTGCTTTACTCAGTCTACCAATTCAGATTCTAATCTTGTCCAGACACACCCTCCCAAACACACCCAGAAACATTTAACAAAATATCTGGGCATCCTGTGACCCATCCAAATTAACATAAAATTAACCATCACACATACCTTACTTACACTGCAGTAACCATTTCAGATAACCACATGTGTTCTTTGTGGGTTGCTTGGGAGCTTTGGATAAGTGGTTGATGGGGCAAAACTGTCAGGAAAAAGTTTTTCTCTCCAATTCTTCCCTTCCGAGCAGGTTAACCCAAGACCTCTTGAGAACACCCTTTGTTTTCCCCACTTATCCTTCTTCCAATTATGCTTTCTTGTTTGTTTGTTTTTTTCAGTTCTCTTTCAGCCAAAGTTTCTATTTTGCTTCACAAGGGTAAACAGAAAAATTAGAGACACTGAAATGTGGCTAGATGTATCTTAGTTTGGGTTTCTCCAAAGCAGACCAAACCTTGCCGCAATGATGTGATATGAGTCATTCACTCGGGGAGTGATTCTAGAAAACACCTATAGAACTGTGAAGAAGTGAGACAGGAAAGGGAAGAAGGCAAAGGAAAGCTGTGTTGTTTTTCAGGTAACCAGTGGGCATAAGTTGCCTCAGAGTTATCCCAAGTTGCCTAGACACACGACTCAGCAAGGCAGCTAGAGTATTTATCTACCAATTCCTGTTAATTATTGTCCAAGGGCTGTTGGGGAGGGGTAGTTATTCCCTGCCACCTTTTGTTCATAGGCTTAGAAGCTCCAGGTGAAGAGTTGCAGGGGGTTGTAACTGGAAGCTTTTGGGTCACTGTGCTCATGAATGGCTCGTGAAAAGCTGAGAGCTTATAGGCAAAGCATCATCAATATCTGTACACGTAATCCCTTGCCCCATTCACATCTGTATTTGTGCTACAATCTAAGTTCACTCTGTTAAGTTAATGCTTCTTCAAGGTGGTTTCTAGTTTCAAGGAGAGAAAGAGAGACTTACTTAGTAGGTTTAGTGGGAAAAGCTACTCTTCTTGCTGCAATTCATCCAAGATCTTAATTAATGTATCGGGAGTCTGTTTATTGCCTGGCCTTTGCAAGCTCTTCCACTATCAAATTGCCATTTCTGAGCCTTTGGGTGTCAATGTCATCTGAGATTGCATATCTAAGAGCTGTTGAAAGATCTCAGTGTTCTTATTTCCAGAGCTACTGTGACAAATACCTATAAAGCCCTTCGGAGAAGAATTGAGGAAACTGCTGACAACCCTTGCTGTGTCATTTCAAGGCTCTCTTTCAGAGGGACTCGGAATGTACTCCCATTAAAGAGAAGAGCTGTGTCATGCTTTCGTCTGAGAACTGGCTCGTGTTTGGAAGTTAGGTGAAGAATGGTGATTCCCATTTTTATAGCTACGATCAGCCTCATTGCTCACCTGCTTTTGATCTTTGTGGTTATGTTAGACAAAACTCTCATTGGCTACCCATCTACCTCACCACACTGCCCCTGTGTTCTCTCTGCCTTTGTCATGTGTGGGTCACAGTGGCCATGCTGATCGCCGTGAAATCGCATCTGTCTTGCCTCTAGTGTCTCAGTGCTGTCACCTGGTCCCTCTGTCCTGGTTGCTTATTATCCACATTGTCACAAGCAAGCCTACTTTCAAGGTGGCAGAGAACAGCCATCACTGAGTTCTCAAGGATGTCAGTGTTTCTCTCCCTAGCAATTCCTTATCATCTTCATGATGGGAGTATCTTCTTGTCTTTCCCTGGGAAAATATTCAGCTGGTTGCTTCTCTGATCTTATATCTCTTAGTTACTGAGTTAATTTTAGCACAACTTTACAGACCTTTTTTAACCACAACACATGGCATGCAGGATCTTAGTTTCCTGACCAGGGACCGAACCCATGGCCCTTGAAATGGAAGCTTAAACCCTTACTTGAGGTACCAAGACATTCTGACATCTCTGTCTTATTTATTGCCATTGCTTCCAGCCCTGAGGAACCAACTCAACTCCAGAATGGTGAAAACAAAGGAGTCATTTACAGGGCACCAGTAAAACAGCTGCTCCAAGAAGAAGGAAAGAAATTCTTTCCAATTTTTTGCCTGATTTATGACTCTACATGCTGCACTGCCCACGAGAGTAACTGCTAGCCATAAGTGATTCTTTCACAAATAGTAAATGATATCATTTATCATACAAAAAGTGATGCAAATGAATCTATTGGGCTGGCCAAAAGTTCCTTTGGTTTTTCCATAACATCTCACAGAAAAGAAAGTGGAAGTAAAGGTCGCTCAGTCGTGTCTGACTCTTTGCCACCCCATGGTCTATATGGTCCATGGAATTCTCTAGACCAGGATACTGGAGTGGGTAGCCTTTCCCTTCTCCAGGGGATCTTCCCAACACAGGGATTGAACCCAGGTGTCCCACATTGCAGGCAGGTTCTTTACCAGCTGAGTCACCAGGGAAGCCCAAGAATACTGGAGTGGGTAGCCTATCCCTTCTCTAGAGGATCTTTCCAACCTGGGAATCAAAGTGGGGTCTCCTGCACTGCAGGCAGATTCTTTACCAGCTGAGCTATCAAGGAAGCCCCTACACCTCACAGAAAAACCTGAATAAACTTTTTGGCCCATCTGATAAATGCAAAACAGAAACAGACTCACAGGTATAGAAAACAAACTTATCAAAAGGAGGCAGGGGAGGATCCAATTAGGAGTATGGAGTTAACTGACACAAACTGCTATACATGAAATAGATAAGCAACAAGGATTACCTACAAAATAGAAGAAAATGTTTATATCTGGTAATAAGATATCACTTCACACCCACTCCAAGGGCTCTAACAGGAAAGACATAATTAATAAGTATTGATAAGGATGTGGTGAAACCAGAACCCTCATACATTGTAGTAGAATGAATACAAAATAGTGAAGCCACTTTGGAAACTGGTCTGGCAGTACCTCCATAGACTAAACCTATAATTACCATATGATTCAACAACTCCACTTCTAAGTATATACTGAAGGCATGTTGCATCACACAAAACTTGTATGTACGTAAATAATGCTTATAGCATTGTTTACAATGGGCAAAACGTGGGAACAACCCAGAAGTCCATCACACGTATGGACCACACAGCGTGGCATGTCCGTACCACATGGAAGTAAAAAGAGGTGAAATACTGATCCTTGCTGCCGCAGGGATGAGTCTGGAAAATGCTGGGGCAAATGAAAGAGACCAGTCAGACTGTGTGACCCCGTTTGCATGAAATGTCTGAAACAGGCAAATCTATACAGACAGAAAGCAGATTCCTGACCACCTATGATGGAAGGATGGGGTGGGGGAGGATGCCGACAGGGGTGTGGGTTTTGGGGGCAGGTGATGAAAACGTTTGCGTGTGGTGATAAATGCCCAACTGTGAGTATTCTAAACATCATTGAATTACATATTTTGCATGAGTAGATTTTATGGTATGGTAGCCATAAGGCAGTTTAAAATAGAGTAGCAGCTAAATGCCAGGTTCTCTGTAAAATGAGAAAAGTAGGAATACATACATGAATACATGAATCACTGGATTTTCTTTATCCAATACAGGAGCCACCAGTCACAAGTGCCTGTCTAAATTCACAACATTCATTAAAATTAAGTACAATTCGAAATTCAGTCCTTTACTTGCAGTTACAACATTTCGGTCTTCAATAGTCACACGTGGCTGGTGACTCCACGTTGAACAGCGTAACATACTGCATATTCATCATGTCAGAAAATTCTATTGGCAGCAGTGGTACCTGTAATTTTTATACCATAAGTTTATTTTTACATTTGTCCAGTGCATTATCTACTTAAGGACAACGTCTTATTTTGAAATGTTTGTCCTTTCTGGTTTTAAGTGACTTTTCCTAATAATAATATATTTTTAATGTTATTCTTTTTTTTAAATGGGTAATCTATATTAATTCTCTGCTACTAGTCCAATCTTATCAAAGATGTCAAGATCAAATGATGTAAATTATTTTCAACAGCACATTGGTTTGAAAGTTTATGCAGAAATGAAATAGTCTGTATGACTGAAGAAAGATGAGAGTGTTGACATATTAAGATCTATCTTATTAGTATGTGAATATTGGGTATTAATTTAGAAACAAAGGTGGTTTTGACAGTGAAGTTCTAATATTTCAACCTCATCTGAAAGGAAAACATGCCTCTGATTGAATCAAAGGCATTCAAAAAGGAGGGTTATTTCAGTCTCTGTGTCACTCAAGAAGAAGAAAAGGGCAAAAGAAAATATTCTATTGATACGTGTTGTCATCTGGGTTTGCTCTTCCAAGGTTATCTGTGTCTGCATTTGATTGTATTTTATATCACCCTAGTGAACAACAGCACAATATGTCAAGAACATTAGAATTCAACTACAAAGGAGTTAAGGAAAGAGTTCTGGTTTTCATGTTGATCAGCATATCCTGCTTAGATTTGAAGGCCTCAAAATTAACTCATACAATAAAAAAAAAATCAGACACAATGCAGAACAGACAGTCTCACAAAAGACTTCCTTTATGGCTCATCAGAGCAAATTTCTTGTCAAAATACTCTCATGCTTAGTAAAGGTTATCTATTCATACAAACACCTGACTTATAAAATCAATCAGGGCACAATAAGAAAGATGCTTGCTTTGTGTATGCATTCAAGTTGTGGCTTCCATGAACTTAACTTACTAAAAATATATTTCATTTTTTCCGTCTGCTCTGCATAACTCATTAACATCATAATCGCCAGCAATAATTGCCTGGAGTGAGGAAAGCAAATCATGAAAGATGAAGAGTTGAATTACCACTTAATGAAAGAAGAAAAAAAGAAGACAATTTAAATCAACAGTCTACGATACTGCCACCACTCCCTTTCTTGAGAAAATGTATAGTAATTGTGTTTCTTGGAGCTTGTTGTGTTTATAAATGAGGACGCTCAGACAGTGAATTCTTGGAATGATTCTAAGGGCTTAATTGATGATATGAATCGGATGAACTCAAAATTATTTGCTCAGCAATCATAAGATGCATCTTTATAGCAAGTTGCAAAATAATACTCTTCAAAGTATTTCAAAATTATCTTGATGGCAATTAGAAACTCTGACCAAAATGAAATGCTCTTTTTTGGTCTCCAAAATTAGTGAAATCCTTCTGATGTGTTCAATGTATTTGGGGACTTGATGGCTATCCATTCAAACAAGAGCTCTTCAGCTAGTGTTGATTTTAACCTTTAGGAAACATTTACTAATGTCCAGAGAAATTTTTGGTTATCACAACTTAGAGGATGCTAGTGACACCCAGGACAGCTGCCAACAAGAAAGAATCATCTCACCCAAAATATCAATGATATTGAATTTGAAACTCCTTATTTATACCAACAAAAGAACCTAAGAAAGCCCTAAAAAGGGTAACAAGTAAAATGAAGGGATGATGTGTCTTAATAACCAAAAAGTTCAATGAGTTTGACCATAGATAAAATAATTAATGCAATATTTTGCAAAACAATAATTTTATTTTACTGAGCAAACTGGAGGTAGGGAGATGAGGGAAGGCCTGATGACATATTACATTACCAGCTGCCCTGACGGGCCAGCCTGGACCAGCCCTGCGACCCCTGGTGACTAAGCTCTGGTGAGTGTCAGACAGCAGGCTGTAGTTGTCCTGAAGTGCAATTGTGATTTATCACTTTATAGTTACTTCTTGAATCTGTGAACATATGAATTATTGTGAAAAACAGAGTAAGTGGGTTTAACAAGGCCAGCCAAGTACACGTGTAAGAGGGAACTAAAGTGGAATTTTGACAGATGCCCTCACATAGTGCTTTTCAAACATCAGCCTTCATTAGAATCATCTAGAGAGCTTGTTAAAATACAGACTTTTGGGCTCCACCCCTAGAACTTCTGACCCAGGGGGCGTGGGGGGCTCTGAGACTTGGCACTTTTAATAAGTTCCCCAGGGATGCTCACAGTGCTGGCCTGAGGCCACTCTTCGAGAAGCCCTGTCTTAATTTATGGACACTGCATCTTAAAATGAAGTCAAAGATGACCATGATGCAAATTTTTTTAGGGAGCGGAGGTTAAAGATCCTTCTCTGTGACATGGAGATACATGAGAAGAGATTCACAGGTGGGGGAACTGGAGGCTTTAGAGAGAATGCTGGAATGTCTATGAGTCCCATCCCTTCATAAGGAAATACTCCCATCTGCTCACTTGGGAAGATATGTTCCTTACAGTTTGTCCACCCAGAATGGATTCGAGTTTTTCTCTCACCTGAAAAGTCTAAACAGCAAGACACTGATTGGCTCACTGCTCTGAGGGCAGGGCAGATGGGAAGTGGGTTCTGGGTTGGAATTGGGCTGCACCACTGGAATTTGTCCAGGGAGAAGATGACAGAGTAAGTCCCTACTTGCAGATCGGATATGGCTTGTATGCAGAAGACTCTGCATGCGTCTTCTTAAGTCCTGTCCAAGAAGGCAGCCTGTGGGGATAGGCAGAAAAAGCTGGAAGCATTGATGGATTTGTAAGGACTGGAAGGAAGTACCATGCCAGCCATGACCAGTGCAGTGCAGTTCAGTTCAGTTCAATTCAATCCAGTTCAGTCGCTCAGCCGTGTCCGACTCTTTGCAACCCCATGAATCACAGCACGCCAGGCCTCCCTATCCATCACCAACTCCCGGGGTTCACCCAAACTCGTGTCCATCGAGTCAGTGACGCCATCTAGCCATCTCATCCTCTGTCTTCCCCTTCTCCTCCTGCCCCCAATCCCTCCCAGCATCAGAGTCTTTTCCAATGAGTCGACTCTTTGCATGAGGTGGCCAAAGTACTGGAGTTTCAGCTTTAGCATCAGTCCTTCCAAAGAACACCCAGGACTGATCCCCTTTAGAATGGACTGGTTGGATCTCCTTGCAGTCCAAGGGACTCTCAAGAGTATTCTTCAACATCACAGTTCAAAGGCATCAATTCTTCGGTGCTCAGCTTTCTTCACAGTCCAACTCTCACATCCATACATGACCACTGGAAAAACCATAGCCTTGACTAGATGGACATTTGTTGGCAAAGTACTGTCTCTGCTCTTTAATATGCTATCTAGGTTGGTCATGACTTTCCTTCCAAGGAGTAAGCGTCTTTTAATTTCATCACTGCAGTCACCATCTGCAGTGATTTTGGAGCCCCCCAAAAATAAAGTCTGACACTGTTTCCACTGTTTCCCCATCTATTTCCCATGAAGTGATGGGACCGGATGCCATGATCTTCATTTTCTGAATGTTGAGCTTTAAGCCAACTTTTTCATTCTCCTCTTTCGCTTTCATCAAGAGGCTTTTTAGTTCCTTTTCACTTTCTGCCATAAGAGTGGTGTGTTATCTGCATATCTGAGGTTATTGATATTTCTCCCAGCAATCTTGACTCCAGCTTGTGCTTCTTCCAGCCCAGGATTTCTCATGATGTACTCTGCATATAAGTTAAATAAGCAGGGTGACAATATACAGCCTTGATGTACTCCTTTTTTTATTTGGAACCAGTCTGTTGTTCCAAATAAGAAAACAGTTCTAACTGTTTCTTCCTGATCTGCATATAAGTTTCTCAAGAGGCAGGTCAGGTGGTCTGATATTCCCATCTCTTTCAGAATTTTCCACAGTTTATTGTGATCCACACAGTCAAAGGCTTTGACATAGTCAATAAAGCAGAAATAGATGTTTTTCTGGAACTCTCTTGCTTTTTCCATGATCCAGCAGATGTTGGCAATTTGATCTCTGGTTCCTCTGCCTTTTCTAAAACCAACTTGAACATCTGGAAGTTCATGGTTCATGTATTGCTGAAGCCTGGCTTGGAGAATTTTGAGCATTACTTTACTAGTGTGTGAGATGAGTGCAATTGTGCAGTAGTTTGAGCATTCTTTGGCATTGCCTTTCTTTGGGATTTGAATGAAAACTGACCTTTTCCAGTCCTATGGCCACTGCTGAGTTTTCCAAATTTGCTGGCATGTTGAGTGTAG
>NW_011494946.1:1356722-1365587 GCF_000754665.1 Bison bison bison | reverse complement strand
TTCCAGGATGTCTGGCTCTAGGTGAGTGATCACACCATCTTGATTATCTGGGTTGTGAAGATCTTTTTTTGTACAGTTCTTCTGTGTATTCTTACCACCTCGTCTTAATATCTTCTGCTTCTGTTAGGTCCATACCATTTCTGTCCTTTATCGAGCCCATCTTTGCATGAAATGTTCCCTTTGTATCTCTAATTTTCTTGAAGAGATCTCTAGTCTTTCCCATTCTATTGTTTTCCTCTATTTCTTTGCATTGATCATTGAGGAAGGCTTTCTTATCTTTTCTTGCTATTTTTTGGAACTCTGCATTCAGATGTTTATATCTTTCCTTTTCTCCTTTCCTTTTCAATTCTCTTCTTTTCACAGTTATTTGTAAGGCCTCCCCAGACAGCCATTTTGCTTTTTTGCATTTCTTTTCCATGGGGATAGTCTTGAACCTTGTCTCCTGTACACTCTCACAAACCTCCATCCATAGTTAAAGTCCCTTAAATCTATTTCTCACTTCCACTGTATAATCATAAGGAATTTGATTTAGGTCATACCTGAATGGTCTAGTGGTTTTCCCTACTTTCTTCAATTTAAGTCTGAATTTGGCAATAAGGAGTTCATGATCTGAGCCACAGTCAGCTCCCGGTCTTGTTTTTGCTGACTGTATAGAGCTTTTCCATCTTTGTCTGCAATAATATAATCAATCTGATTTCGGTGTTGACCATCTGGTGATGTCCATGTGTAGAGACTTTTCTTGTGTTGTTGGAAGAAGGTGTTTGCTATGACCAGTGCGTTCTCTTGGCAAAACTCTATTAGCCTTTGCCCTGTTTCATTCCATATTCCAAGGCCAAATTTGCCTGTTACCCCAGGTGTTTCTTGACTTCCTACTTTTGCATTCCAGTCCCCTATAATGAAAAGCACATCTTTTTTGGGTGTTAGTTCTAAAAGGTCTTATAGGTCATCATAGAACTGTTCAACTTCAGCTTCTTCAGCATTACTGGTTGGGGCATAGACTTGGATTACTTGATACATTTTCCTTCATCAAGATGATGGTAGGTGGAAAGTTTTCTCCCCAGGTAAGGGACATGTTGGAGAGGCATCCCCACAATCTACTTTAGTGCCTCCAGAAAGTTCATTTTTAAATGCACTATAAACCTCAAGCACACTGAAACTAGATCAACAGAAGCCCATCTGTTAAGGGGGAATATTTTCCTTGTAGCACTTCTCATTCTCCTGCTCCAGTTCTGGAAGAGTCAGAAGCAAGGTCTGTCAGATGTTGGAGAATGCATAGAGTATGGGAGAGATGTCAGCTCTGCCCTCTTCGCTGACACTGGCCTTCCTGTCTGCAAGAGGTCTGAGCAACAGGAAGGAGAGATATGTTTAACTACGTGTGAGACTGGACTTTTAAATGACTAAACTGAGAGTGTGTTTGTGACTTTTATTTCACTGGAGCATTATCTGTTTTATTGAAGAAGGGCCAGAAAAGTCAAAGGCCTGCCTGAGATTTGATCCAGAGGAAAGGGGAAAGCTTGCCCAACACTGGGGATTTATGAGAATTGTGAATGAAACTTATCTATAAAGTAGAAACCAAACTCACAGAAACAGAGAAGAGACTTGTGGTTATCAAGGGGCAAGGGTGGTCGGGGAGGTAAGGATGGGGAGTTTGGAATTAGCAGATGCAAACTATATAGAATGGGTAAACAGCAAGGTCACACCGTGTAGCACAGGAACGACAGTGAACATCCTGTGATAAACTATCACGGAAAAGAACATGAAAAAGAACACGTGTGTGTGCCTAACGGAATCACTTTGCTGCACAGCAGAAACTAACACAGCCTTGTGAGGCAACTATAATTCAATCAAATTTTAAAAAATAAATAAAAGAATTTAAGGCTAAAACTGAACGCTTTGTCATACCCCTGTAAGTGACGTGTCTTCAGGGATGGTTTTTCATGCCTTCCTCAGGACTGTGAAGATTTCTGTTGCACAAATCTCTGTCTGACCCATGGCTGGACATTTGTCCTTCTTTACATTATGTTATAAAGTGCAGCTAATTGTAAACAAAAGGAAATCTGATAAATGGCTACCTGAAATCAGAAATATTATGTTCCAATCTAGGACAGATAGATAGCCTAAAGAGTTTACCAAGAGTCTGAAGTATTTTAATAACCCTAATTCCAAGATGAGCAAACTGAGAAAATCATGTGTGGGTTCAGCTTTAATTTATACAAACCAGTGCAGAACAAGAAAAAAAGAACATGTGAGAATCCTAATGGATACATGTCGTCATCCAGATCTGCCTTGAGTCTCGGGGATTTCACTGTTAGGAGCTATGACCGGCTGTCAGCTCCTCATCACGTGTCCTGATCTCTTCAGCTTCCATCCGAGTACACCTGCTCCCTGTCACCATATCAGTGTTATGAACTGCAACGCCATTCTGATCAGATCCCCAGTCAAAACTGGTCAGTGGGTCCTTATCTCTGCAGAATAATAATAGTCCATGTTGGTTCGAGTACACCAAGTAGGGCATTCTCATGGACTATGCAGATGATCATTCTGGAACAGGATGTGGTAACTGGATCAGAGCCCCACCAGAAAGGCAGAATCAGTATTACCCAGTATTGCTCATCAATCTACCTACCTGACATATACATATGTGTGTACTTGGCATACATATGTGAGCACCGAAAAACTGATGCTTTCAAACTGTGGTGCTGGAGAAGACTCTTGAGAGTCCATTGGACTGCAGGGAGATCAAACCAGTCAATCCTAGAGGAAGTCAAGCCTGAATATTTATTGAAGGAACTGATGCTGAAGCTGAAGTTCCAATAATTTGGCCACCTGATGCAAAGATCTGACTCATTAGAAAAGACTCTGATGCTGGGAAAGATTTAGGGCAGGAGAAGGTGGTGACAGAAGGTGAGATGGCTGGATGGTATCACCAACTCAATGGACATGAGTTTGAACAAATTCCGTGAGACAGTGAAGGACAGGGAAGCCTGGCATGATGCAGTCCATGGGGTCACAAAGAGCAGGACACGACTGAGCAATGAACAACAAGTTGACATCTATGTGTATGTGTGTATATATGCACATGTGTATATGATGTGTGTACATATATTAAAAAGAAAGATTGAGCAAGATGGCAGAGTAGATGGACGTGCACTCATTTTCTCCTGCAAGAACTCCAAAATTACAACTTGCTGCTGAACAACCATCGACAGGAGAATGTTGGATCCCACCAAAGAAAGACATGCCACATCGAAGTGCAAAGGAGAAGCCCCAGCAAGACAGTAGGAGGGGCAAAATCTCATTTAGAATCACACCCCATGCCCGCCAGAGATGCTCAGAAGGGCTCAAATGAAAGCTTGTGTGCACCAGCACCAGAGACCCCTCAGAGACAGAGCCAGACCTGCCTTTGGGTGTTTGAGTGTCTCCTGTGGAGGCATGGGTCAGCAATGGCCTGCTGTGGGGACAGGGGCTCTGACTGCAGCAGACCCAGGGCACACAGTGTGTGGCATAAGCCCTGTTGGAGGAGGTCTCCATTAACCCCATTATAGAGCCACCAAGCAGACACCCCACAAACTGCAGAACAGTTGTACCAAAGAAATTCTCACACTGTTAAGAAAGTTCTAGGACCCATGACACATTTCCCAACCTGGGGATCTGGCAAAGGGACTGAGAACTCCCAGAGAATTTGACTTTGGAGGCCAGTGGGACTTGACTACAGAACTTCCACAGGACTGAGGAAACAGGCTCTTGGAGGGCACAAACAAAACCTCGTGTGCACCAGGACCCAGGAGGAAGGAGCATGTCCCCACAAGTGACTGACCCAGACTTGCCTGTGAGTGTTCAGGTGTCTCTGGTGGAAGCGTAGGTCGACAGTGGCTGGCTGCAGGATCAGGGGCACTGAATTCAAGAACTTTTGAAAGAGGTTGCATTGCCATTATCTTCATTACCCCTACCATAGCTTGGTTGCAGGGCAAACAACATGAAAGAAACACAGCTCTGCCCAAAAACAGAAAATTGGATTAAAGATTTACAGAGTATGGGCCCACCCATCAGAACAAGGACTAGCTTCCCCCACAATCAGCCTCTCCCATCAGGAAGCTTCCACAAGCCTCTTATCCTTCTCCATCAGAGGGCAGACAGGAGGAAAACCACAATCACAGAAAACTAGCCAAACTGATCACATGGACCACAGCCTTGTCTAACTCAATGAAACTATAAGCCATGCCATGTAGAAACACTTAACACAGAGGGGTCATGGTGGAGAGTTCTGGAAAAATGTGGTCCACTGGAGAAGGGAATGGCTAACCACTTTAGTATTCTTGCCTTGAAAACCCCATGAAGAGTTTGAAAAGGCAAAGAGATATGACACTGAAAGGTGAACTTCCCAGGTTGATAGGTACCCAATATGCTACTGCAGAACAGTTATTTCTTTCTGGAGATATAACTCCAGAAAGAATGAAGAGACAGAGCCAAAGCAAAAATAACACTCAGTTGTGGATGTGACTGGTGATGGAATGTACACATGCTGTAAGAACAATATTACAGAGAAATCTGGAATGTTAGGTCCATGAATCAAGATAAATTGGAAGAGGTCAAACAGGAGATGGCAAGAGTGAACATTAACATTTTAGGAATCAGCAAACTAAAGTGGACTGGAATGGGTGAATTTAACTCAGATTACCATTATATCTACTACTGTGGGCAAGACTTCCTTAAAAGAAATGGAGTAGCCCTCATGGTCAACAAAAGAGTCTGAAATGCAGTACTCGGGGGCAATCTTAAAAACAACAGAATGATCTCTGTTCGTTTCCAAGACAAACCTTTCAATATTACAGTAATGCAACTCTATGCTTCACAACTAATGTGAAAGAAGCTGAGTTTCATGTTTCTATGAAGACCTACAAGGCCTTCTAGAACTAACAAAAAAAAAAGACCTTCCCATCATAGGGGACTAGAATGAAAAAGTAGGAAGTCAAGAGATACCTGGAGTAGCAGACAAGTTTGGCCTTGGAGAACAAAATAAAGTAGGGCAAAGGCTAACAAGAGTTTTGCCAAAAAAAACCGCACTGGTCATAGCAAACACCGCTTCAAACAACATAAGAGACAACTCTACACATGGATGTCACCAGATGATCAACACCGAAATCAGACTGATTATATTCTTTGCAGCCAAAGATGGAGAAGCTCTATACAGTAAGCAAAAACAAGACCAGGAGCTGACTGTGGCTTAGATCATGAACTCCTTATTGCAAAATTCAGACTTAAACTGAAGAAAGCAGGGAAAACCACTAGATCACTCAGGATGACCTTAATCAAATCCCTTACGATTATACAGTGGAAGTGACAAATAGATTCATGGGATTAGATCTGAGAGACAGAGTGCCTGAAGAAATATGGATGGAGGTTCGTGACATTGCACAGGAGGCAGAGATCAAGAACATCCCCAAGAAAAAGAAATGCAAAATAGTTGTCTGAGGAGGCCTTACAAATAGCTGAGAAAAGAGAAGCTAAAGGCAAAAAAGAAAAGGTAAGATATACTCATCTTAATGCAGAGTTCCAAAGAATATCAAGGAGAGATAAGAAAGCCTTCCTCAGTGAACAATGTGAAGAAATAGAGGAAAACAACAGAACGGGAAAGACTAGAGATCTCTTCAAGAAAATTAGAGATACCAAGGGAACATTTCATGCAAAGATGGGCTCAATAAAGGACAGAAATGGTAGTGATGTAACAGAAGCAGAAGATATTAAGAAGAGGTGGCAAGAATACACAGAAGAACTGTACAAAAAAGAGCTTCACGACCCAGATAATCACGATGGTGTGATCACTCACCTAGACATCCTGGAATGCAAAGTCAAATGCGCCTTAAGAAGCATCACTACAAACAAAGCTAGTGGAGCTGATGGAATTCCAATTGAGCTATTTCAAATCCTGGAAGATGATGCTGTGAAAGTGCTGCACTTAATATGTCAGCAAATTTGGAAAACTCAGCAGTGGCCCCAGGACTGGAAAATGTCAGTGTTCATTCCAATCCCAAAGAAAGGCAATGCCAAAGACTGTCAAACTACTGCACAATCGCTAGCCAAGTAAAACTCAAAATTCTTCAAGTGAGGCTTCAACGGTACATGAACCATGAACTTCCAGATGTTCAAGCTGAATTTAGAATAGGCAGAGGAACAAGAGATCAAATTGCCAACATCCATTAGATCATCAAAAAAGCAAGAGAGTTCCAGAAAAACATCTACTTCTGCTTTATTGACTATGCCAAAGCCTTTGACTGTGTAGATAAAAACAAACTGGAAAATTCTTAATCAGAATGGAATACCAGACCATCTGACCTGCCTCCTGAGAAATCTATATGCAGATCAGGAAGTAACAGTTAGAACCAGACATGGGACAACAGACTGGTTCCAAATTGGGAAAGAAGTACATGAAGGCTGTAATGTCACCCTGTTTATTCAACTTATATGCAGAGTACATAATGCAAAACGCCAGGCTGGATGAAGCACAAGCTGGAATCAAGATTGGCAGGTGAAATATCAATAACCTCAGATATGCAGATAACACCACCCTTATGGCAGAAAGTGAAGAAGAACTAAAGATTCTCTTGATGAAAGTGAAAGAGGAGAGTGAAAAAGCTGCCTTAAAATTCAACATTCAGAAAACTAAGATCATGGCATCTGTTCCCATCACTTCATGACAAATAAGTGGGGAAACAATGGAAACAGTGATAGACTTTATTTTCTTGGACTCCAAAATCACTGTAGATGGTGACTGCAACCACAAAATTAAAAGACACTTGCTCCTTGGAAGAAAGGCTATGACCAGCAAAACAGCATATTAAAAAGCAGAGACATTACTTTGCCAACAAAGGTCTGTCTAGTCAAAGCTTTTGTTTTTCCTGTAGTCATGTATGGATGTGAGAGTTGGACCATAAACAAAGCTGAGCACCAAAGAGTTGAATCTTTTGAACCGTGGTGTTGGAGACTCTTGAAAATCTCTTGGACTGCAAGGAGATCCAATCAGTCCATCCTAAAGGAAATCAGTCCTGAATATTCATTAGAAGGACTGATGCTGAAGCTAAAACTCTAATACTTTGGCCACCTGATGTGAAGAACTGACTTATTGGAAAAGTCCTTGATGATGGGAAAGATTGAAGGGAGGAGGAGAATGGGACGTCAGAGGATGAGATGGTTGCATGGCATCACCGACTCAGTTGACAGGAGTCTGAGCAAGCTCTGGGCATTGGTGACGGACAGGGAAGCCTGGCGTGCTGCAATCCATGGGGTCACAAAGGGTCAGACACAACTGAGTGACTGAACTGAACTGAACATATATATTTATGACACAATACATATATTAATGTATATGCCATTCAGACACACACACACACAGACACATATGTATATATGACAAGGAATTGCTAAGTGACTGTGGGAACTGGGTGGATGAATCTGACTTCTCTGTAGGGGAGGGCAGATGGAAACTCTCAGGTAGGAGCTGAAGCTATAATCCACAGAGGGAATTTCTTCTTCAGGGCACTCTCAATTCTGCTCTGAAGGCCTTTCAATGGATTGAATTAGGCCTAGCCAGAATATTGAGCCTAATCCCCTTACTCAGTTTTAACCAACTGCAGTTGTTAATCATATCTATAAATACTTACATAACAGCACCTACATATTTGGTCGAATAAGGGAACACTCTAACTTGGCTAAGTTGATACATAAAACTGTCCATCACAGCAGCATTATCAAGAGTCTTAGTGATTTTCCTTCTGAGGACCCAGGATTCTAATTCCTGAAATCTGTCCTGATGGAAATAAGTTCACTTCAGTTCAGTTCAGTCGCTCAGTCAAGTCTGACTCTTTGCGACCCCATGAATCTCAGCACGCCAGGCCTCCCTGTCCATCACCAACTCCCGGAGTTCACCCAGGCTCATGTCCATCGAGTCAGTGATGCCATCCAGCCATCTCATCCTCTGTCTTCCCCTTCTCCTCCTGCCCCCAATCCCTCCCAGCATCAGAGTCTTTTCCAATGACTCAACTCTTCTCATGAGATGGCCAAAGTACTGGGGTTTCAGCTTTAGCATCATTCCTTCCAAAGAAATCCCAGGGCTGATCTCCTTGGACTGGTTGGATCTCCTAGCAGTCCAAGGGACTCTCAAGAGTCTTCTCCAACACCACATTCAAAAGCATCAATTCTTTTTTTTTTTTTAAACTTTACGTAATTGTATTAGTTTTGCCAAACATCAAAATGAATCCATCACAGGTATACATGTGCTCCCCCTCCTGAACCCTCCTCCCTCCTCCCTCCCCATACCATCCCTCCAGGTCGTCCCAGAGCACCAGCCCCAAGCATCCAGTATCATGCATTGAACCTGGACTGGGAGAATGGAATTGAAACGTAAAATATCACGTATGAAAAGCATCAATTCTTTGGTGCTCAGCCTTCTTCACAGTCCAACTCTCACATCCATACATGACCACAGGAAAAACCATAGCCTTAACTAGATGGACACACCAGGCTCCTCTGTCCGTGGGATTCTCCAGGTCAGGAACACTAGAGTAAGCTGCCCATTCCCTCCTCCAGGGGACCTTCCTGACCCAGGGACAAGCCCAGGTCTCCTGTGTTGGCAGGCAGGTTCATAACCGCTGAGCCCCCGGAAGCCCGTTTGTTAGGCTTGGGTGTTACCCTCTGTGGCTTGTGGCTGCTTGGCGATGTGCCCTTTTGGTCAGGGGTGGGGGGCGCATGGAAGGGTGTGTGGTCAGCTTGTGCGGGATTCTCTGACTAGCAGGTGGGGTGGCAGGGGTTCACATTATCAGTCCTTCGCTCCAGGAGGCCCGGGGCATTGTGCTCTGGTTCTGAAGTGGT
>NW_011494946.1:1340347-1356622 GCF_000754665.1 Bison bison bison | reverse complement strand
TCTGAATGTTGAGCTTTAAGCCAACTTTTTCACTCTCCACTTTCACTTTCATCAAGAGGCTTTTGAGTTCCTTTTCACTTTCTGCCATAAGGGTGGTGTCATCTGCATATCTGAGGTTATTGATATTTCTCCCGGCAATCTTGATTCCAGCTTGTGCTTCTTCCAGTCCAGTGTTTCTCATGATGTATTCTGCATATAAGTTAAATAAGCAGGGTGACAATATACAGCCTTGACGTACTCCTTTTCCTATTTGGAACCATTCTGTTGTTCCATGTCCAATTCTAACTGTTGCTTCCCGACCTGTGTACAGATTTCTCAAGAGGCAGATCAGGTGGTCTGGTATTCCCATCTTTTTCAGAATTTTCCACAGTTTATTGTGATCCACGCAGTCAAAGGCTTTGGCATAGTCAATAAAGTAGAAACATGTTTTTCGGGAACTCTCTTGTTTTTTTCCATGATCCAGCGTATGTTGGCAATTGGATCTCTGGTTCCTCTGCCTTTTCTAAAACCAACTTGAACATCTGGAAGTTCACGGTTCATGTATTGCTGAAGCCTGGCTTGGAGAATTTTGAGCATTACTTTACTAGCGTGTGAGATGAGTGCAATTGTGTGGTAGTTTGAGCATTCTTTGGCATTGCCTTTCTTTGGGATTGGAATGAAAACTGACTTTTTCCAGTCCTGTGGTCACTGCTGAGTTTTCCAAATGGCATATTGAGTGCAGCACTTTCACTGCATCCTCTTTCAGGATTTGAAATAGCTCAACTGGAAATCCATCATCTCCACTAGCTGTGTTTGTAGTGATGCTTTCTAAGGCCCACTTGACTTCACATTCCAGGATGTCTGGCTCTAGATCAGGGATCACACCATCATGATTATCTGGGCCATGAAGATCTTTTTTGTACAGTTCTTCTGTGTATTCTTGTCAGCTCTTCTTAATATCTTCTGCTTCTGTTAGGTCCATACCATTTCTGTCCTTTATCGAGCCCATCTTTGCATGAAATGTTCCCTTTATATCTCTAATTTTCTTGAAGAGATCTCTAGTCTTTCCCATTCTGTTATTTTCCTCTATTTCTTTGCATTGATCACTGAGGAAGGCTTTCTTATCTCTTCTTGCTATTCTTTGGAACTCTGCATTCAGATGCTTATATCTTTCCTTTCCTCCTTTGCTTTTCACTTCTTTTCACAGCTATTTGTAAGGCCTCCCCAGACAGCCATTTTGCTTTTTTGCATTTCTTCTCCATGGGGATGGTCTTGATCCCTGTCTCCTGTACAGGGATGTCACGAACCTCATTCCATAGTTCATCAGGCACTCTGTCTATCAGATCTGGGCCCTTAAATCTATTTCTCACTTTCACTTATAATCATAAGGGATTTGATTTATGTCATACCTGAATGGTCTAGTGGTTTTCCCTACTTTCTTCAATTTAAGTCTGAATTTGGCAATAAGGAGTTCATGATCTGAGCCACAGTCAGCTCCTGGTCTTGTTTTTGTTGACTGTATACAGCTTCTCCATCTTTGGCTGCAAAGAATATAATCAATCTGATTTCGGTGTTGACCATCTGGTGATGTCCATGTGTAGAGTCTTCTCTTGTGTTGTTGGAAGAGCACGTTTGCTATGACCAGTGCATTTTCTTGGCAAAACTATTAGTCTTTGCCCGGCTTCATTCTGTATTCCAAGGCCAAATTTGCCTGTTACTCCAGGTGTTTCTTGACTTCCTACTTTTGCATTCCAGTCCCCTATAATGAAAAGCACATCTTTTTTGGGTATTAGTTCTAAAAGGTCTTGTAGGTCTTCATAGAACTGTTCAACTTCAGCTTCTTCAGCATTACTGGTTGGGGCATAGACTTGGATTACTGTGATATTGAATGGTTTGCCTTGGAAACGAACAGAGACCATTCTGTCGTTTTTGAGATTGCATCCAAGTACTGCATTTTGGACTCTTTTGTTGACTGTGATGGCTACTCCATTTCTTCTAAGGGATTCCTGCCCACACTAGTAGATATAATGGTCATCTGAGTTAAATTCACCCATTACAGTCCCTTTTAGTTTGCTGATTCCTAGAATGTCAACATTCACTCTTGCCATCTCTTGTTTGACCACTTCCAATTTGCCTTGATTCATGGACCTGACATTCTAGGTTCCTATGCAATATTGCCTTTACAGCATCGGACCTTGCTTCTATCACATGGAAATAAGTAGAGATATGCAAAACATTTTATATATTAATACACCAGCACACACGCATGCTAAGTTGCTTCAGTCATGTCCAACTCTTTGTGACACCATGGACTGTAGCCTGCCAGGCTCCTCTGTCCATGGGGTTCTCCAGGCAAGAGTACATCCATTGCCATGCCCTCCTTCAGGGGATCTTCCAGACCCAAGAACTGAATCCGTGTCTCTTAAGTCTCCTGCGTTGGCAGGTGAGTTCTTTATCACTAGGGCCACTTGGGAAGCCCGATGCATCAGCAGCTCACTCCAGCTGCTCTCTCGAGTCAGAGCTCTGTCCTACCAGCCAGAGGCACATACACGCTACCCCAGAAAGCATGCTAATCTGGCAAATTCAAGCCAAGGTCGTCATTGAGTTACTGGTGTTCAAGCTGAATTTTTAATAAAAAGTGGAAAGGGTTAAAAGTGTTAAGTCTGCATATTGTGGTTATTTACTTCTTCACACTAAAACATTTCCCAAAGATTCCACAGTCAGAACGTTGTATACTCTGAAAAATAAACATTTTACATATAAATATAAATAACTGCAAGAGGCATTTTTAAGCACCAATAAAAGCAAAAACAACGTTGTAATTATGCTAAGTATAGCAGTCAGAATATGACAACATAATTTGTATGTATCACAATGTTATGACTTTAGTTCAGTGCCTACCACCATAGACAGTGTCTAATATTAGGGAATTAAAACTGGATATTAGAGAACTGAACTCGGACCTCTGGGCTCAGTGTCAGCTGAGCCAGTGATGACCGTAGCAGAGAGTACAATGGAAACAGCCTCCTGGGAATTAGTAGAGCTTGTACGGTTTCTTGCTTCTTTACCTGGTGTCTGGCTGGCCAAGGGCAGAGAAGACCAAGTACCAGCATAAACAGTCTGTTGCCCAAGCCCACTGCTGCTGAAAGTGCCTCGATCTATTCTTTGTCACCTGAAGGCATGTCTACTATTCTTATGCCAGCTTCCAGGAAAAAAAAAAAAAAAGTATATAGGCTCATTAACTTTAGCATCCTCCCTACAAATCCAGAGGGAACTGCCTTTCATCCAACTTCCTAACTTCTACCACCAGCAAGGGTCTGACTGGTCATAGCTCAGGGAATTCATGGATCAGGTCCTGTGGCATAGCGGACAGAGCTGCTTTGACCTAATTGTATGGGCCCCGCTCATGCTCTCTCTTGACCTTCCAACCACAGCCTTGAGTAGGGTTGGTCCATGGGACAAGTCAGTTAATATTTTGAACTCCCTTCCATTTTCTATGTAGCAGGCTGCATGGGCTCAGGGCCCTTCTGGGTGTGGGTGCTCTCTCTTCAGATCTGTCTAATCACATGGGTCCCAAATTTTTAAATTTGAAATTGAGAGTGGGGAAGAGATGGTCAGAAGCTAGAAGTTTCCACTCAGACCTCAGCTTTAGTCCAGTCCTCTACTTAAGCTTTTATGAGAGAGCTTTCACTATAGTATTGAATATTTTCTCAAATATCAATCAAGGGTGACTTTGATGCTAAGTTTCACAGTTTCTTTTGAACACAGATCCCCTATGAGAATCAATAAATACAATGTGCTTGGCAAGCAGGATTCAGACATTTCCGAATTCCTGGCTCTGATTTAAGCACACTTGAGAAGAATTAAAATCTCCCCTTAACCCCGAACAAGGCTTAAATTTGGACCCTCTTTTCCCCTCCCCCTTTCGTCAGTCTTAGGTGATATTGACCTCGTATTGATACTGGTATTGACCCCACATCACTCTCACCTCATCTCCAGACTGGATAGAACAACAGACCCAATTCCCGTATTAGTTACAGCTCTTTCTAATGACCTTAATACCTTTCATCTATCCTGAATCTCCAGGTCAAAGCCTCTCTATTCACAATCTCCATCTTTCCAAGTTACAATTTCAGCCTCCTTCAATAATGAGTCTCTTCCTGTTAGATCTTACGGTTTACCTCCTTCGTGCCTCCTCGGCAGGCAATCTTCCCCTGCTGCTGCTTCTTGAGTCCTGTGGTAGGCAGAATTATAAGACAGCCACAAAATTTCTGATCCTGTATAACCAATCCCCTCGCCTTAAGGTTGGGTGGGGTGTCACTCCATGATTAGTTTGCATTATACACCAAAAGTAAGGGATTTTGCCTTAAGGTCCCAAGTTAGGTGATTCTGAGAAAGTAAAAAATGAGATTATCCTGGGTGAGCCCCCTTTAAAAGAGGGTCTGGAGGCAAGAGATAAGAAGCAGCAGAGACAGGGAAGGAAAAATTAGGAGTTTGGGATGAACACAAATACACTACTAAACATAAAATAGATAACCATAAAGACCTACTGTATAGCACAGGGAGCTATACTCAATTTTTTTTGTAGTAACATATAAGGGAAATTGGGCTCCCTTGTGGCACAGCTGGTAAAGAATCTGCCTGCAGTACAGGAGACCTGGGCTTGATCCCTGGGTTGGGAAGATTCCCTGGAGGAGGGAACAGCAACCCACTCCAGTGTGCTGGCCTGGAGAGTTGGACACGAATGAGAGACTTTCACTTTCATATGTGTATGACTGAATTACCTGACCATACAGCTGAAACTAACATAAAAATTTAAGACAACTGTATTGTTATTGTTGGTTAGTTGCTAAGTTGTGTTCAACTATTTTGCAACTCCATGGACTATAGCCCGCCAGGCTCCTCTGTCCATGGGATTTCTCAGCAAGAACACTGGAGTGGGTTGTCTGCCCTCCTCCAGGTGATCTCCCCAACCCAGGGATGAAACCTGAGTCTCCTGCACAGGCAGGCAGATTCTTTCCTACTGAGCCATCAAGAGAGCCCAAGTCATCCATACTCCAATTTGAAAGAAAAAAAAAAAAAAAGAGCAAGAAGCAGCTGAGATGCTCCCTGTTGGCCTTGAAGAAGCAAAATGCCATGTGGTAGGAAGTACCATGTGGTTGACTATGTCTAGTGATCTCTGGGAAATGGGGACCTCAGCCCTTCAGACGCAAGAAACTAAATTTTGCTGATAATCATGTGACTTCAAAGAGGAAGCCAAGCTCCAGAAACACCTACAGCCCAGTTAGCATATCGATTGCTGCCAAGTGAGATTCTGAGCAAGGGACGCACTTCAGCTGTGGCTGGACTCCTGATTCACAGAAGCTGTGAATTCCTGCACTGATAGTGAATGCATCTTGCTTTCAGTTGTTGAATTGGCAGTGCTGTGTTCTGCACCAACAGGAAACTAATTCCATGACAGGTTCCCAGGTTGTTTTTCCTACCAGAAGTGTGCCTGAAGACGGCCGTACTGAAGTTTGCACATGCAAAGCCAAGGTTAGCCAGAAGTTCTCTCAGAGCACCCCACGGCCCCCCAAAAGAGAAGCAAACATATTTCTTCATCTCTAAACTGCTGGATACAATTTCAGGCTCAGCTCCTCCTCCTCCTGTAGGAGACTGATACCCACTGACCACCTATCAAGACTTTTCTGAGTCACGAGATTCAAGAGACATTGTCCTTGGGGACTCACAGGCTCAGCTGGAGGACTTGTTTCCATTGATTACGGCACAAAGTTCCCTCTCGAATACGGTATTGTGAAGTCTGTTGTTGAAAATTGTATTCCTTTTGAAAATTACCATTCATTCTGCTTCATGCCAAATCATTTCACTTAGGAGCAAAAATATGATTTTCCACCAACTGAAGAAGGATCTCTTCATAACGAAGCTAAAGAAGCGTTTCTTGAGCAAGACGGCCTCTCCTGAAGCTAAGCTCTTCCTGCACAGCTTAGGGGGATAATGGACAAATTGCATGTAGATGGAGAAATAAATCTTAGAGGGAAAGACAGACCTCCCTTTCTGTACCTTCCTATGAGTATCTTTTTCTTGTTTTGCTTGTAAAATGGGGAACAACTCCTGCATATTTTGTGAATAACTATATAATCCACCACTTCAACATCTAAATCTTTCTCTCTGATCTTTAATACCTCATAGTCTCTGTAGTAAAACAATCAAATCAACTCAATATGTCTCAAATATGCCATACTCTCTGGCATTCCTGTTTCAATCATTTTTTGGCTCCTTGACACTGTTGTTCCTTGATATTAATATATGCAATACTATATTTGCAGCTGTGAATTGTATTTGCAAGGTAGACTTGCAGTGATGATCTGTGTAGTGATTGGTAATGTGTGTCCCTCAATGCAACCCTACAGAAATAAATTGCATTATAAAAACCACATTTGATGCCTCAATCAAGCCCATTCATTATAATTCTGAAAATTCCACCTTGCATAGGTCAGAGCTACCACTCTGCATTTATCAGTAGTTTTCCATCCTCATGGACTAGAGATTTATAAGTTTCTAATTATTTTCTAGACCCAACTGAATACCAATAATCAAAGAAAAACTGTTTAGTTTCTAACACTTATAGTAAAATACCTTGTCTGATTACAAAAAAATGAAACCAAACTTTTGATCAGAATACTTCCATGGGTACAAAAGCCCTGAAGTGGGTAATATATGGAGGAGAATCAGATTGTTTTGTGAACACAAAAGAAATGGGTATGATTCTTTTCTTTGCCTTGCTTTCTTTTTCTACCACCACTGGATAAGAACTGTTACCAACTCAAATGAATATGTAAATAAATGAAACCAAAGAGACATCACTTTGCTGACAAAGGTGTTATAGTCAAATATATGGTTTTTATCAGTAGTCAAGTATGGATGTGAGAGTTGGACCATAATGAAGGTAGAGTGCTGAAGAATTGATGCTTTCAAATTGTGGTGTTGGAAAAGATCCCTAGAGTCCCTGGGACAGCAAGGAGGTCGTACCAGTCAATCCCAGAGGAAATCAACCCTGAATATTCATTGGAGGGACTGATGCTGAAGCTCCAATACTTTGGCTGCCTGATGCAAAAAGCAGACACATTGGAAAAGACACTGATGTTGGGAAACAGAAGGCAAAAGGAGAAGGGCAGCAGAGGAAGAGATGGTTAGATAGCATCACCAACTCAATGGACATGAGTTTGAGCAAATTCTGGGAGATAGTGGAGGACAGAGGAGCCTGGTGGGCTAGAGTCTATGGGTCACAAAGAGTCAGACATGACCTAGCAGTTGAAGTACAACAGAGATATCCTATAAATCCCACCATTTCTTTTGCAATTCAGATCATTGTCTTGGGTATTTCAGAATCTCACTAAGCATTTTGAGCTGCATTTAGGGAAAAATAACTTCAAAATGGCCAATACTCCACGTCAAGAAACAGAAGAAAAACCTAGATTATCCCTTTTTTCACATTAGCCCCCTTCCCCAAATATGGATTAGTACTGCAGTCTTCTCCCCTTTTTTGCCATGCCTAGGAGATGGTAGGCTCCAGGAAGACTGAAATGGTAACTTTCTTCCTCAATGTTATCTTGAGCAGAGTTAGACACATAGCTGGGAGCTTACAAATATCTGCAGGATACATAAATATCTCTAAACATTAATAAATTTGAATCTCTCTAAAATCAGAAAGTGGACTAAATAAACCATTTCATATTAAAATATCCCCTACCATCTGTACTATGTATCTTATAAGCAACCATCAATAGTAATGGTGTTAGTCACTCAGTCGTGACTGACTCTTTGTGACCCCATGGACTGTAACCTGCCAGGCTCCTCTGTCCATGGAATTCTCCAGCAAGAATACTGGAGTAGATTGCCATTTCCTATGACTATAAGAACCCAGGTTCAAAAATAAAAACAATAAAGAGAAAAACATTGACAGACATCAGTGATCACACACTGCAGGAAATATAAACTACAGAATTAGTTTAGGAAAATTACCAAACAAATAAAAAGTGAAAGAAATAAAAATAGCAACATCCACTGCCACACAGACAGAAAATAAGAATTTAGAACAAACACTATATTATATTATATAAAAAATACATTACTAAAATATCCAGTTTTTTAAAAATCTGGTATTCAACAAAAAATACAAGGCAAAGAAATAAGACTATGTAGCCAATACAGATAAAGAAACTATCTCTGTTTCAATAGAAACTCTTTGAGTGGGACCAGATATTGGAGTTATCAGACAAAGAAAAGCAGCTGTTATATATGTAAAAGGAAATCTTGCTTATGCAATTAGAGGAAAATATGATAGCAAGTAGAGGACATCGGTAAAGAGATGGGAATTATAAAAGTTAGTCAAATAAAATTTTAGGTATTGAAATTAAAGATCACTACAATAGCTCAATAGAAGATTTGAGGCAGCAGAAGAAAAAATAAGCAGACTTGACATGGATCAATAAAGATGGCCAACCTAAAGAATAGAAGGAAAAGGAGTTTCCCTGGCGGCTCAAGGAAAACAATTGCCTGCCAGTGCAGGAGACGTGGGTTCCTTCTCTGATCAGATCCAGGAAAATGGCCCACGCCTGGGGGCAGCTAAGCCCAGTGGGCCACAGTTACGGAGCCCGTGACCTAGAGCCTCGGAACTGCAACTGCTGAGACAGAGCACCTCAAGTCCATGCTCCCCAACAAGAGAAGTCACAACGGGAGAAGCCCACACCCGCAACTAGAGAGGAGCCCCGGCCGCTGCAACTGGAGAAAAGCTCATGCAGCAATGAGGACCCAGCACAGCCAAAACAAATAAATAAAACCAATTTTAGAAGAATAGAGAAAACAGATGAATGGAGCATGTGGGGCAACCTAAAGTATACTCTGTGTGTGAAGAGTACCAGAAAAAGAGCAGGAAAGGGGGTAGAAAAAATATATGACACAATGGATAAACACTTCAAAATTTGATTATTCCCTCTCCCCAAAAGCATTAATATATGTATCTAGAAAGCTTAATGAACTTCATGTAGCAGAATTCCAAAGAGACCCATATCTACACACACCATGGCCAAGTCAAGGAGGGAATCTTGGCAGCAACTCCCTCCCACCCCTTCCACATGCACACAGCAGCCTCGTAGGAAAAAGTTCAGTTCAGCTCAGTTGCTCAGTCGTATCTGACCCTTTGTGACCCCATGAACCACAGCACCCCAGGCCTCCCTGTCCATCACCAACTCCTGGGGCTTACTCAAACTCATGTCCACTGAGTCAGTGATGCCATCCAACCATCCCATCCTCTGTCATCCCCTTCTCCTCCTGCCCCCAATCCCTCCCAGCATCAGAGTCTTTTCCAGTGAGTCAACTCTTCCCATTAGGTGGCCAAAGTATTGGAATTTCAGCTTCAACATCAGTCCTTCCAATGAACACTCAGGACTGATTTCCTCTAGGATGGACTAGTTGGATCTCCTGGTAGTCCAAGGGACTCTCAAGAGTCTTCTCCAACACCACAGTTCAAAAGCATCAGTTCTTCACTGCTCAGCTTTCTTTATAGTCCAACTCTCACATCCATACATGATCCCTGGAAAAATCAGAGCCTTGACTAGATGGATCTTTGTTGGCAAGCTAATATCTCTGCTTTTTAATACACTGCCTAGGTTGGTCGTAACTTTCCTTCCAAGGAGTAAGCATCTTTTAATTGTATGGCTACAGTCACCATCTGCAGTGATTTTGGAGCCCTCAAAAATAAAGTCAGCCACTGTTTCCACTGTTTCCCCATCTTTTTCCCATGAAGTGATAGGACCAGCATTGCCTTTCCTTGGGGTTGGAATGAAAACTGACCTTTTACAGTCCTGTGGCCACTGCTGAGTTTTCCAAATTTGCTGACATATTGAGTGCAGCACTTTCACAGCATCATCTTTCAGGATTTGAAAGAGCTCAACTGGAATTCCATCACCTCCACTAGCTTTGTTCATAATGATGCTTTCTAAGGCCCACTTGACCTCACATTCCAGGATGTCTGGCTCTAGGTGAGTGATCACACCATTGTAATTATCTGGGTTGTGAAGATCTTTTTTGTACAGTTCTTCTGTGTATTCCTGCCTCCTCTTCTTAATATCTTCTGCTTCTGTTAGGTCCATACCATTTCTGTCCTTTAGTGAGCCCATCTTTGCATGAAATGTTCCCTTGGTATCTCTAATTTTCTTGAAGAGATCTCTAGTCTGTCCCATTCTATTGTTTTCCTCTATTTCTCTGCATTGATCACTGAGGAAGGCTTTCTTATCTCTCCTTGCTATTCTTTGGAACTCTGCATTCATATGAGTATATCTTTCCTTTTCTCCTTTGCCTTTTGCTTCTCTTCTTTTCACAGCTATTTGTAAGGGCTCCTCAGACAGCCATTTTGCTTTTTTGCGTTTCTTTTTCTTGGGGACAGTCTTGATCCCTGTCTCCTATACAATGTCATGGACCTCCGTCCATAGTTCATCAGGCACTCTGTCTGTCAGATCTAGTCCCTTAAATCTATTTCTCACTTCCACTGTATAATCATAAGGGATTTGATTTAGGTCATACCTGAATGTTTTCGTGGTTTCCCCATTTTCTTCAATTTAAGTCTGAATTTGGCAATAAGGAGTTCATGATCTGAGCCACAGTCAGCTCCCGGTCTTGTTTTTGCTGAATATATAGAGCTTCTCCATCTTTGGCTGCAAAGAATATAATCAATCTGATTTTGGTGTTGACCATCTGGTGATGTCCATGTGTAGAGTCTTCTCTTGTGTTGTTGGAAGAGGGTGTTTGCTATGACCAATGTGTTATCTTGGTAGAACTCTATTAGCCTTTGCCCTGCTTCATTCTGTACTCCAAGGCCAAATTTGCCTGTTACTCCAGGTGTTTCTTGACTTCCTACTTTTGCATTCCAGTCCCCTATAATGAGAAGGACATCTTTTTTGGTTGTTAGTTCTAGAAGGTCTTGTAGGTCTTCATAGAACCATTCAACTTCAGCTTCTTCAGCATTACCGGTTGGGACATAGACTTGGATTACTGTGATATTGAATGGTTTGCCTTGGAAACAAACAGAGATCATTCTGTCGTTTTTGAGATTGCATCCAAGTACTTTTATTGACCATGATGGCTACTCCATTTCTTCTAAGGGATTCCTGCCCACAGTAGTAGATATAATGGTCATCTGAGTTAAATTCACCCATTCCAATCCGTTTTAGTTCACTGATTGCTAGAATGTCGGCATTCACTCTTGCCATCTTGTTTGACCACTTCCAATTTGCCTTGATTCATGGACCTAACATTCCAGGTTCCTATGTAATGTTGCTCTTTACAGCATCAGACCTTGCTTCTATCACCAGTCACATCCACAGCTGGGTGTTGTTTTTGCTTTGTCTCCATCCCTTCATTCTTTCTGGAGTTATTTCTCCACTGATCTCCAGTAGCACATTGGGCACCTACCGACCTCTTGCCCGTGGCTGCTTCCTCCATCCTGGTTCTTCCAAAGTGCCCAGACCCAAAAGAGGAATTGATAAGCTCACCCCAAAATATGCTTTTTGGGACTGATCTAGAACCAGCATATTCTCTGTGAATCTCTTTGATTGCAGTTGAGCTAGATGGTGGAGCCAAATGCTATTGCCCTGTCTTCATCAACAGTTAATCAAGTGTTTCAGATATAGGAACATGGGGGATAAACCATCTGGATAACATGAAAGTGACGCTGGTGGCTAAGGGAAGGCATCTGGATTCTGTGGGAAAGACTATAGCTGATACATCTGTTTTCTAGTTGGAGGCTTCCCTGATAGCTCAGCCGGTAAAGAATCTGCCTGCAATGTGGGAGACCAGGGATCGATCCCTGGGTCAGGAAGATCCTCTGGAGAAGGGAATGGCAATGCACTCCAGGCTTCTTGCCTGAAGAATCCCAAGGACAGAGAAGCCTGGCGGGTTACAGTCCATGGGGTCGCAGAGAGTCCGACACAGTGCCTAATACTATACGAGACACCTACCGACCTGGGGAGTTCATCTTTCAGTGTCCTATCTTTTTGCTTTTCATACTATTCATGGGGTTCTCAAGGCCCGAATACTGAAGTGGTTTGCCATTCCCTTCTCCAGTGGACCACATTCTGTCAGACCTCTCCACCATGACCCCACCATCTTGGTTGGCCCCACATGACATGGCTTAGTTTCACTGAGTTAGACAAGCTGTGGTCTGTGTGATCAGATTGGCTAGTTGTCCATGACTGTGGTTTCAGTCTGTCTGCCCCCTGACCCCCTCTCTCAGTGCCTATCATCTTGCTTGGGTTTCTCTTATCTTGGATGTGGGGTATCTCTTCACAGCTGCTCCAGCAAAGTGCAGCCACTGCCCCTGACCTTGAACATGGGGTAGCTCCTCACAGCTGCCACTCCTGACCCTGGACATGGGGTATCTCCTCACAGACACTCCTGACCCTGGATTCGGGGTATCTCCTCACAGACACTCCTGACCCTGGACATGGGGTAGCTCCTCTCGCCACCACTCCTGACCCTGGATGCAGGGTAGCTCCTCATGGCCACTCCTGACCTTGGACACAGGATATCTCCTCTCAGCCGCCACTGCATTGCACAGCCACAGGAGCAAGAGAGTGCCACTAAAACTAGCAGAGGACAGGGCAGGGGAATGGGATCAGAAGGCAATGAGATGGCATATTCAAAGTGCTAAAAGCCTAACACTGCTGCTAAGTCGCTTCAGTCGTGTCCAACTCTGTGGGACCCCATAGACGGCAGCCTACCAGGCTCCCCCATCCCTGGGATTCTCCAGGCAAGAACACTGGAGTGGGTTGCCATTTCCTTCTCCAATAAGCCTAACACTATCAGCCAATAATTCTATATATTATAGAATTCTAATATTCTATATATTAAATTCTATATATTATAGAATTCTAATATTCTAAGAAAAAACTATAATTCATAAATGAAGGCAAAATTAAGATGCCTCCAGATACAAAGATTGAAAGAATCCATTAGTAGCAGATTTTCATGAGAAGAAATGCTAAAGGAAGCACTTCACATTCAAGGGAAAGGAAATCACGTGATAACTTGAATCCACACAAGGAAACAAAGAACAGCAGTAGCACTTATGGAAAGAAATACAGAAGAGTAAGTTAGAGATACTTACGTGTAATGAGATAGATACGTATAAATATATATTTGCATTTTTCTTGTCTTAACTGATTTAAAAGACAATTATATAAAACAATTAGTTAAAAACTGTGTTGCTGGGCTGACAACATATAAACATATAGATATGTGACACTGAGAGCATAAAGTAGTGAGAAGGGAATAGATCTGTTTGATAAAGTTTCCATATTTCACTGGAATTAAGGGGTAAGATACAACTGGAAACAAAGTGATGCTTTGGGAAGTTATTCCAATAGCTAGGAAATGGTCATGTAGGGATCACGTAGGAATGAGATTGGAGACTATTTGAGTGGGATAAAGAAGGCTTTCCTGGTGGCTCAGATAGTAATGAATCCACCTGTGATGCAGGAGACCCAGGTTCAATCCCTGAGCTGGGAAGATCCCCTGGAGAAGGGCTTGGCTGCCTCTGCTGCTGCTAAGTTGCTTCAGTCGTGTGTGACTCTGTGCGACCCCATACATGGCAGCCCACCAGGCTCTGACGTCCCTGGGATTCTCCCGGCAAGAACACTGGAGTGGGTTGCCATTTCCTTCTCCAGTGCATGAAAGTGAAAAGTGAAAGCGAAGTCACTCAGTCATGCCTGATTCTTAGCAACCCCATGGACTGCAGCCTACCAGGCTCCTCCATCCATGGGATTTTCCAGGCAAGAGTACTGGAGTTGGGTACCATTGCCTTCTCCTGAAGGGCTTGGCTACCCACTCCAGTATTATGGCCTGGAGAATCCCATGGGCAGAGGAGCCTGGCAGGACCCAGTCTATGGGGTCACAAAGAGTCAGACACAACTGAGCGACTAACACTTTCACTTTCAAAGAGATACAGTTAAGAAATTTGGCCAAGGATTAGAACAAAGGGACAGGCAAAGGGGAGGAAGCATAAGTTAAAGAGAATTTAAGTCAGTTGAAAGGGAAGAAGTATCTGTCAACAGAACTGGAAGTATTGGTACATTATTGCACATTTATTTAGATTGTTTTCTAGTCTGAGGATTAACTGAAAGCCAGGTCCTGAGAAATGGAAGATGAAGCAGATGAGTTTGATGAGACTAATCTCTCTAACCCACCCCATCCTTCTTACTACCCTGGGAAACCACAGTGGAGCGAGTCACGAGTTTCGGCAAGAAGAGGAAATGAACGTAAAAATGCCAGGCTAGAGCGGCATTTAATGAAGTCCTTCATATTTCAAAACACTGGCACTAAAGCTGTCAAGGAGAATGATTCTTTATCGACTCACTTACCTCATCGTTTCACTTAATTTTTTACAAACCTCATAGTGAGATAGGTTGATGATCAATACCGAGAAAATCACTAAGATTTCAGATTTGAAGAGAACAGGAGAGCAAGTGAGAAGAAAAGATTGAGAAATCAATGCAATTGGCAGGTTGAGAGGAGAATCAGGGCTTCCATCTAGTTACCCACCGAACCCTCACCTTTGACTTTGCTTCATTCTGTTCTTCTCTATAGACTGACGCTGCCTCATTTCTTCCTTTTGCCCTCCCAGTATTAACTACTATGAGAATAAGTTCCTGAATTTATGAGACCATTGTAAAAACTGAGGGCACATTTTTTATAATATTAAAAGATAAATTTTTTCCTATGGTTCATATTCTATTAAAATGGCCCCAGAGATTTTGATGAGACATCTGGCTCTCTGGCACCCAGGTATCTATGTAGATAAGCCACTGTGACCTAGAGCCTCTGGGCATTCTTTCCTTTGCAACTCCTATTATACACACAGGTAGGACTTGTGTGAAATATGCTTTTCTAGGTTAGAGAGATTCAGGGAAATAAGCAACTGTTTTAGTGCCTACAGAGAAGGCAATGGCTCCCCACTCCAGCACTCTTGCCTGGAAAATCCCATGGATGGAGGAGCCTGGTAGGCTGCAGTCCATGGAGTCGCTAAGAGTTGGACACAACTGAGCAACTTCACTTTCCCTTTTCACTTTCATGCATTGGAGAAGGAAATGGCAACCCACTCCAGTGTCCTTGCCTGGAGAATCCCAGGGACGGGGGAGCCTGGTGGGCTGCCGTCTATGGGGTCGCACAGAGCTGGACACGACTGAAGCAACTTAGCAGCATAGTACCTACAGATCAGACAAATCTCAGATTAATAAAAATGACAAGCAGTAATTCAAGAAAATAGCTTTTTCTATTTCTGTGTCTTCTTATTTTCACACTTCCTACTCCTTCATCATTCTCTGTTTATGGGGGAATACTGCCTTCTGAAAAATTGCTTTATCAGCAGGAGAGGAAGTCACTATGAAGCTGTGGTCAAGCAGCTGTGATATAAATGCCTTCCCTGTTAAAATACGTAACCAATGATGATAATGATAATAACAATCTGAGATGGAGTTATAACACATACAGTGTGCCAGGGCATAGTCTCAGGATCCACACCTGTAGAAGGGAAGGCAAGTGTCAACTGAAGAAATTCATGCATCCAGAGAGTGGAGAGTGATGTTGTTCAGTAAGAACTTTTAGGACTTAAGCATAGGAGGCAGCATCTCAAGTAACCCTGAGAGAACTGCTCGGAGGAGATGAGGAGAGGAGCCAGGTTATGTAGAAGCCTTGCAACAAAAGGCAGGTTGTCTGAACATCAAAAATATTTTTGTGAATTAAAGAAAACCAGATATCTCACATTGAGGAATTCATCATTTTTCTCCTGTTGGGAAGATGCAAGAGTCTGGGCTCACTGAGATCACTCCTTTCATGCCTCTCAGCCCTCTCTGGTCAGAGCTCCTCAGTTCAGTTCAGTTCAGTCGCTCAGTCGTGTCCGACTCTTTGCGACCCCATGAATTGCAGCACGCCAGGCCTCCCTGTCCATCACCAACTCCCGGAGTTCACTCAAACGCACATCCATCGAGTTGGTGATGCCATCCAGCCATCTCATCCTCTGTCGTCCCCTTTTCCTCCTGACCCCAATCCCTTCCAGCATCAGAGTCTTTTCCAATGAGTCAACTCTTCACATGAGGTGGCCAAAGTATTGGAGTTTCAGCTTCCACATCAGTCCTTCCAATGAACACCCAGGACTGATCTCCTTTAGGATGGACTGGTTGGATCTCCTTGCAGTCCAAGGGACTCTCAAGAGTCTTCTCCAACACCACAGTTCAAAAGCATCAA
>NW_011494946.1:1315001-1339984 GCF_000754665.1 Bison bison bison | reverse complement strand
CTTTAGTTCTTCTTCACTTTCTGCCTTAAGGGTGGTGTCATCTGCATATCTGAGGTTGTTGATATTTCTCCCGGCAATCTTGATTCCAGCTTGTGCTTCTTCCAGCCCAGTGTTTCTCATGATGTACTCTGCTCAGGGCTCACTGAAATCTCTCCTTTCATTCCCCTCTCAGCCCTCTGGGGTCAGAGCTCCTCAGGGCTCACCACAGGCAGTGGCGGGATGGCTGCCTGGGAGGGACATCCCATGGACAGAGGAGCCTGGCGGGATACAGTCCAGGGGGTCACAAAGAGTTGGACACAACTGAGCAACTAAACAACGTCAATGAACCAGGCTCTAGAGTACCTTAAAAAGAAAGCATGGTGCTCAAGTAAACGCTTGGCATGGCTGCAGCAGCTGTGAACGAGATGTGTGAAGGAGCCAGGTACAGCATGTTTCCCCACCATGTTCCAGACATAATAGCATCATTCAGGGAACTCAGCCTGAAACGCAGGCATGTGGAAGAGTACAGCAAGGTGCTGTTGTAGACAGTCCCGGAGACTTTCCTGATCCCTGGAGGTCGCTCTGCAGTCATGAGAGCCGGGATCCTAGAAGACTCCCTCTAGCTTTTGCTTCCCAACCTAAAAGGCAACCTTTGCAGCTTTGCAAGGGAAGAGGGTCAGGCTTTTGTTTTCCCCCCAAGAGGTGTCAGATGGCTGAAGATTTACGGCAGGGAAGCCAGGGTAAGTGAGAGTGAGCTGAATGGGAGAAGCCAGGCAATATCCAAATCAGAATATGATGTCTTTAGGTTTGGGTTTCTTGACAAGCAGAGCCTGCGACTTAAGTGCAGGCAGATGTGGAAGGGGACAGGGGAGTTTATCCCAAGAAACAAGAGAGAAAAGTGAGATGAGACAAGGAAGGAGCTTCAAAAGATGTCTGTTGTTCAAGCTGGTAACTGCTATAGGCAAGTGGCAATCAATCCTACCGAGAAACCTTGCCAGATGCATCTCAGACTTGTTCCCAGCAGGGACATCCCCAGCGGTCCAGTGGTTAAGATTTTGCTTTCCAGTGTAGGGAGTGAGAGTTTGATCCCTGGTCAGCGAGCTAAGATCCCACATTCCATGCAGTCAAACAACCAAATCATAAAGGAATATTGTAACAAATTCAATAAAGGCCTTATTGAAGGTCTCTGCATTTTGAGGCATCTGCATTTTTCAAAATAGTCTTAAAAAAAAAAAAAAAAGAATTGTTCCCACCAAAGAATGAGTGCCTGGGACATTTTTTATAGGGACCCAGTCTCCCATTGTTCAATTGTGTCCCTAGGGTTAGAGTTAGGGACTTGCTGACTTTCCCACACTTCCTGAGCAAGTTTCCTTAGTTTTAGAAAAATGTTGAGTATGAACAGTGATGAGTCCAGATGTGTGACTGTCAGCCTGCAGAGGAGCTGTCCACCACGGCTGATGCTGAAACCAGACAAAGCTGAGGAAATATTGTGTGCAGCTTATGTAGGGGCTTCCCGGGTGGCTCAGATGGTAAAGAACCTGCCTGCAAGGCAAGAGACTTGGGTTCAACCTCTCGGTCAGTGAGATCCCCTGGAGAAGGGCATGGCAACCCACTCCAGTATCCTTGCCTAGAGAATTCCATGGACAGAGGATCCTGGTGGGCTGCAGTCCATGGGGTTGCAAAGAGTCAGACATGACTGAGCGACTGACACTGTCACACTTTTCAAACATGTCTGCTGCAGCTGCGGGTCGTCTGGGTAGATGACCTCTCACAGTGAAGAGGTGCTCACCTGGATTGTCAACTGTCTTCCTCAGGGTTTCTGCTCTCCAGTATTCACAGGAGCTTCCCCCTGTGTCCACATTAGGAAATATTTTCACCCTTAGGAATAATTTCTCCAAGACCTTTATGGGCTTCTTGCTTTCAGTTCTGGCTCAGTCCTCTGAGATGCAGAGTAATTGACCTAAACAGGGCCTCTCTCCTTATCCACAATAAATGTCAGCTCCTTCTGCTGCCAAGAGGAGCCAAGGTCAGGAGATCAACAGTGTTTGTAAAGCTGAGGAGATGTCTCCAAACCACACAGGTTTAAATGACTAGATTGATCAGTACTCTTAAGAGCCAGTTACAAAAAAAAAAAAAAATGTCATTTTAGTGACCTTTCGTTTCGTCTGCTGATGTTTGGATATTGGAAAGGGCCTCTGGAGTTAGCTTTCATTATTAATTTTGTTGCATCTTTGGGTCTCTGCACATCTCATTTCTAAATTCTGTGATTTCACTTTGTATCATGAAGTGGGCTTCTGTTTTAATTTTTCCAATCGCTCAGGCTGTTGAGATACGCTATGCCACTTGCTTTGGATTCAGTGACTATAATGCAATAAAAGGTGAAGAGGGAGCTAAGCTCTAGGAGCAGACACCTTTTCACTGCAAACCAGCTGGCTTTTCTCCTCTTTGAAAAACTCTGATAACGTGGAGGCTTCCAGATTTCTCCCACACTCCTTAACTTTTTTGAATTATTTCACTGCATTGAACCTTGAAATGCATTTTTTTCAGCACAGAAAACAAGGCTGCTATCGCTGGCTGATGTCAAGAGAACAAAAATAAACCTGAGGGTAAGTTTTAGGCTTCCTTCCTTATGTGATGTTAAATGTATGATTCTAAACAAGACCATTCAGACCCTAAAACTCTAATGCTGGCTATCCTTGGTTATTCAATAGAGGACATGATGCATGATTTTCGTTTTTTTTTTAAAGTGAACTCGATTTCAGCGTGTGCCGTAAGTTTTACAGCATCCTTGTAACTACTATTTCTGGTCTCATCTGTAGGTGGGGAAATGGAGACTTGGAGAGCCAGGATTCAATCCCAAGCAGCATGGCTTTAAAAACCACACTTCTGGATTTCCCTGCTGGTCTAGTGATTAAGATCGTGATTCCAATGTGGGAAGCCCAGGTTCAATCCCTGGTCAGGGGCTTAGATCCCACGTGCCTCAGCTGAGTGCTCACACGCGACAACTAAAGATCCCTCATGCCAAAACTAAGGCCTGGTGCAGCCAAATAAATAATAAAGATTAAGGAAGAAAAAAAAAACACGCTTTTACTACCATCTCCTGCTGCTTCTTAGCCAAAGTGAAGTGAAAGTCACTCAGTCGTGTCCAACTTTTTGCGACCCCATGGACTCTACAGTCCATGGAATTCTCCAGGCCAGAATACTGGAGTGGGTAGCATTTCCCTTCTCCAGGAGGTCTTCCCAACCCAGGGATTGAACCCAGGTCTCCCACATGCAGGCGGATTCTTTACCAGCTGAGCTACAAGGGAAACCCTTCTTTGCCAAAGTTTGCTCTGTAGAAGTCTTTGCCCTGAATTCAGTGCCACCTTGTCAAGCTATCAGGGAGTGAAGGATACTCTTGGTACTAGTCTAAAGAACCCGCCTGCCAATGCAGGAGACATAGAGACATGGGTTCAGTCCCTGGGTGGGGAGGATCCCCTTGAGAAGGAAACAGCAACCCACTCCAGTGTTCTTGCCTGAAGAATCCTATGGACAGAAGGGCCTCGTGGGCTACAGTCCATGGGGTCGCAAAGAGTCAGACAGGACTGAGTGTCTGACCAATGTAGCAATGGAATGTAACATTTGGTAGAGTTTAAATTTGTTTAGAACTTATCAGTAAAGTAAGAAAATCTTTGATAATGCTCATCTTTGTACATTTGATCTAATTTCTGCGATCCTGATTTTCCCACAAATCAAAGCCCAAAGGTGTGCCTATGTATTTTTCTGGGATACTTCCAAGTACCCCAGATGTGAGGGCTGCCATTTGGAGATATCTCAGTCATAATAAAATGTAATTAAAATAGTAATTTTATTAGTGAGCTTTGATCTGCTGACATCTGAAAATCACCAGAAAAGCTTCCTGCTGCTGCTGCTGCTGCTAAGTTGCTTCAGTCGAGTCAGACTCTGTGCGACCCCATAGACGGCAGCCCACCAGGCTCCACCGTCCCTGGGATTCTCCAGGCAAGAACACTGGAGTGGGTTGCCGTTTCCTTCTCCAATGCATGAAAGTGAAAAGTGAGAGTGAAGTCGCTCAGTCATCTCCTACTCTTAGCGACCCCATGGACTACAGCCCACCAGGCTCCTCTGCCCATGGGATTTTCCACCCAAGAGTACTGGAGTGGGGTAGCATAGTTAACAGTAGCAGCGTGCTACCCTGCCTGCACACTGCAGTTTCAGCCTGGTTCTTTTTTCTGGTTTAGAGACGTAATGAGGCACACAGAACACGAGATGGCGCCCTCGCCACATGAGCGCCCAGCCTTTGAGAACTGCTGTGAGAACAGTTCTTATTTCAGCAAGGTGATAGAAAGTTTAATGAGGTGTGAATATAGGTCTAGAAATGTCTACTTCTTTGACTTGGGGATTAGAGGCCAAGATTTGTGGAAGGAAAGAATAACATTAAGGTGAGAGACTTACCCTCCACTCAACAACTCAATAGGAGTCAACAGGTTACCCTAGGGAGACTGTCCCTATGATGCTTGGGAAGGTCACTTTCTGCCCCCTGCACAGAAGGAATCCTTGTAAAAAGCTTCTCTGGGGACCCAGCAAAAATATTTGTAATTATACACCAAAATAACTGATTTCTTGTAGCTCTTAAGTTACACAATGAATGTGTAAAAATTTTATTTTACAAATAAAAGCACATATAATTATATGATTATAAGATAAAATACTGCTAAACATTCTGTGTATAATGTTTTTCAAAACCTCCAGCTTCATCTAAAACATAGGAGACTTTATGGATAAATAAAAACATTCTTTATGACAGTAAAGAAACAGAAACACAGAGGCAGTAAAAGGAGAGTGTCGACCAAAGAATCAGTCACAATCTGAAAACAACGTTACTTTATTCGGTGAGAACATTAGGACTCGAGTCCAGGAGACAGCATCTCAGGTGACCCCAAGAGAGCAGAGTCCAAGGAGGCAGGGGAGGATCCGGGCTGTATACAAATTTGCAGCAAGGGGCAGGTAATCTGAATATGCAAGCATTACTGTTAACTAAGAGAAAACTAAATCTCTCACATGAAGGGATTTAGTGATCTCTACGCCTGGGAAGATGCAAGCCCCCGCACTTGCTGAAATCATTTCTTTCACATGCATCTAGCTATCTTGGGCCAATCCTGCTTTCTTTATTGTTTACATACTAATCTCTTGTTTGTCCTAAGAGATGGCGATGGGGTGAATGGCCACCTCTCACGGATTAATTAAATGATTAATTAAGTGATGGAATGTTTCAAGTCCTAAATCACAAGAAACTGGAAAATTCTGAAAGAGATGGGAATACCAGACCACCTGACCTGCATCCTGAGAAACCTGTATGCAGGTCAATAAGCAACAGTTAGAATTGGACATGGAACAACAGACTGACTGCAAATCAGGAAAGGAGTACGTCAAGGCTGTATATTGTCACCCTGCTTATTTAACTTCTATGCAGAGTACATCATGAAAAACGCTGGGCTGGAAGAAGCACAAGCTGGAATCAAGATTCCTGGGAGAAATATCAATAACCTCAGATATGCAGATGACACCACCCTTATGGCAGAAAGTGAAGAGGAACTAAAGGGCCTCTTGATGAAAGTGAAAGAGGAGAGTGAAAAAGTTGGCTTAAAGCTCAACATTCAGAAAGTGAAGATCATGGCATCCGGTCCCATCACTTCATGGCAAATAGATGGGGAAACAGTGGAAACAGTGACAGACTTTATTTTTCTGGGTTCCAAAATCACTGCAGATGGTGACTACAGCCATGAAATTAAAAGACCCTTGCTCCTTGGAAGGAAAGTTATGACCAGCCTAGATAGCATATTCAAAAGCAGAGACATTACTTTGCCATAAAGTTTCGTCTAGTCAAGGCTATGGTTTTTCCTGTGGTCATGTATGGATGTGAGAGTTGGACTGTGAAGAAGGCTGAGCACCGAAGAATTGATGCTTTTGGACTGTGGTGTTGGAGAAGACTCTTGAGAGTCCCTTGGACTGCAAGGAGATCCAACCAGTCCATCCTAAAGGAAATCAGTCCTGAATATTCATTGGAGGGACTGAGGCTGAAGCTGAAACTCCAATACTTTTGGCCACTTGATGCAAAGAACTGACTCAATGGAAAGACCCTGATGGTGGGAAAGATCGAAGGAAGGAGGAGAAGGGGATGACAGAGGATGAGATGGTAGGATGGCATCACTGACTTGATGGACATGAGTTTGAGTAAACTCCGGGAGTTGGTGATGGATAGGGAGGCCTGCTGTGCTATGGTCCATGGAGTCACAAAGAGTTGGACAGGATTGAGAGACTGAACTGAACTGAACTTCAAGTATTAAAAAGGCATCAGAAAGAATGTAGTGGCCCTCTCCACATTTTTTCTGCTGTAGAAAGATCTTTAGGACACTACTAAATGAAAATCAAAAGGCAAGTTGTAATCCAATTTACATGGCAAAAAAAGTCAATATTATCATGTATGATCCCTTAATTACTTAACATCTATCTTTTTCCTCATCCCCAAAATGCCTCCTCTCATCTTCATCCCTGTTAAACCCAATCTAAAGCCAATGTTCTATACTAACCAATCCTCAGTAACCCCCAGCTAGTGAATCCATCTCGCTGTTAAATACAGGTTTAAGGGATTAAAAGGAGAAAAAGAACTTCCTATCTCACAGAGTCCAGAGAGACAGGCATATTCCTGCCATCCCATGGGGAAACCTTGACCACATCGTCCTGTAAACACAAAGACTACTTCAGGCAAATTAGTCATTAAATAGGCTTTTGTGGGTTGGCTTGGGAACCAGCTACCATATATGAGCTTGTGAAAAGTAGGTTCGTTGAGCAGCGCATGCTGTTCAGACACCTGGGCTACAGACCGCTCCTAGATTGGAGCCTAAAAGTGATGTTTATCTCTTTCATTTTTGTTGGCTTCCTGAAGTTTTTATCAGATCTCCCAAGTCAGATGCCTGCTGATGTTCCAATTTTTTTATTGTTTATTAACAAGGTGATAATTATGACATAAATTCAGTGGGCAATACAGCTTTATGATTATCTTCTTAGAGATAAAAACAAAAAGCTTTCTGTAAAACCCTGCATTGAGTGGGGGGGTACAAAATCTAGGTGAGTGTTTAATACAATGTGCGGTAAAGACTCTGCCTCTAATGCTGGAGACCTGGGTTTGATCCCTGGGTCAGGAAGATCTGGAAAAGGGAATGACTACTGACTCCAGTATTCTTGCCTGAAGAATTCCATGGGCAGAGGAACCTGGTGGGTTACAGTCCATGGGGTCGCAAAGAGTCAGAGGACTGAGCAACTAACACTTTCACTTCACAAAAGATGAGTGATTCTGAAAAATCACCATCAAACTTTAAAGACATTCAAAAAAGGTTATATATACAACATATTTGCAACTCGAATAATTATAGACTTTCAAATCTTTTCATGTTCATATCTGTCTGCCTGCCTTCCTTCTTCCTTCCATCCTTCCTTTAGCAAAAATACTGGTATCTATGCATCAGTTATTGTATAAGGGCCATAGTCAGTTTGAAACACATTACAAAGCAAAGAACTCCTCCAATATTATCTAGTAGATAACATGAAACCACAGAAAAGCTTTATATACAGATTGAAGTAGCATTTAAAGATGTGCAACAGTATTTCAAGCTCTTCCTTGTATGCTGTCATATAAATCATAGCATTCAACTCAGAACAACTTTTGAGTTAAGAAAACAAATGCAAAGGAAACAGGACTAAAGGAAATCAGTCCTGGGTGTTCACTGGAAGGACAGATGCTGAAGCTGAAACTCCAAAACTTTGGCCACCTGGTGCGAAGAACTGACTCTTTGGAAAAGACCCTGGTGCTGGGAAAGATTGAAGGCAGGAGGAGGGGACGACAGAGGATGAGATGGTTGGATGGCATCACTGACTCAATGGACAGGAGTGTGAGCAAGCTCTGGGAGTTGGTGATGGACAGGGAGGCCTGGTGTGCTGCAGTCCATGGGGTCGCAAAGAGTTGGACACGACTGAGTGACTGAAATGAACTGAACTGAACTGAAATGGATGCAAAGAAGTCTTGTTTAAGACTGTATGGTGAATTCCCCAGACAGGATCCAAATTCGGTTCTGTTGCATTAGTAACCAGTGTGCTTTTACTGGTATCAGTCACAAATGAATATTTAGATGTTTTCTCAGTTTTAAAACTAAATCTTTAAATGAGTGCCTCAGAGTATTCTCTGAGTGCCTATGCCTGATGATGGTAAATTGTGATAAAAACTGCTCTGTCAAGGGAAACTGACTACTTATGACTGTGACTCCATCAGCTATATGTTTAGTTTATACAAAGCTTCTCTGATGTTGAAAAGATGCATTCACAACTAAAATAGGTTTTCTGGCTATATGGTTACATACAAAGGAATATGGAATCAAAGTCAATGGAATCATTTATATTTCCTCTTGATTGTACCGAGACGTCAGCAGGACAAAGCTGTTAACCAACAGGGGCCCTATTACCATCTGTGGTCTAACTCCTTGACCTCCAAAGCTGGATGGGGCAAGTGCTGTTCCCAAGACAGGGCTAGTCCAGGTCAGCGTCTCAGCCCTGTTATATGGGGGTAGTTGGGAGGAAACCTACTTTCCAAGGTGCAAATCAAAACTCCTAATAACCTAACCTAACCTAGTGAGGATGGATTCCAGGTCTGTGTCAATTTTAACATGAATGAGCTTGAAGCCAAACTTTACCCATACTTCTGAAAGATAAGGAATATGACAGAGAAGAACTGTCTAGGGGTAAACTGAGATAGAGGACTCCGGGTCCACAGACACGTCAGAGGCCCGTTCTGTTGCAGGCTCAGTCAAGTGGAGGTCATTCTGAGGCAGGAGGTAGATGCCCCTCTGGGCTGAGAAGCTGGTGTTTGTCAAGCAGAGTAAAATTGAGGTTTCTTTTCCCCCAGACACTCCAAGGACAAAGCTAGTGGCAGAAGCAGAGCTCTGCTGAGGAAGACAGATGAGAAGGAAGAGAGATGAGGAAGAGATGAGACTCCTGAGGTCAAGGGAAGCTTCCAGGACTGCACAGGCACAGGAGGTCTCCTTGGTGGTTCAAGTGGGAGGAGACACCACCCCATAGTAAGTGTGGACATGTGCCCACAGGCCTCTGTGCTGGGACCATCTTAGCAAAAACTCGTGCACGTGTGTTGGGGAGAATCCTAGGCAGGTCAGATGTGTGAAAGAAACAAGATAATTAGCTAAAGGTAAGTAAAGGCCCAGAAGAATTGTCCTGTATAAGGAATTAAATCACCTCCTCACTGCACTCATCCTCCTTAGTGAGGGACACCCACACCCTTTCTCTCTGGGTGTGTATTTTCCCGCAAGTTTAAACAGTTTAAAAGGTTTCTCTTATCATCTAGCCCCTGGTGGTCTAGTGGCCAGGATTCCTGGTTTCCATCCAGGTTACCTAGATTCAATTCTCAGTCAGTGAACTAAGATCTCTCTTCAAGACCACTTACTGCTGTCTCCCTGAGATCTATTTTGATACATTTCACTCATGAGATGCTTTCTGTTTTTACAGTATTTGGCTGAGAGATGTACAAGGTGGGGGCCACCCTCCCCTAAGAGGAAACCTGGAGGGATATATGATGTCAGCACAGCAGGGACCTCACGAGAATGCCCAGCACTGGGCCTATGTCAATGTCCTCCAAGCCTCCCTGTGGACTCTCAGCCCCGGACCCAAGTGTAGCTGCCAACTGTGCTTGAGCTCATTGCTAGTCTCCTCCCTGCTCTCTGGAGAACACCTGGAAAGGCTTTGATGGTGACTTGATGTCTGGGGACTAGAGTCATCTGCTCACCTAGCCACACGTCTGGTTGTTGATTTTGGCTATCGACCAAGCTCCTACCTGGTGTGGTCATTGAGAACATCTGTGACTGTAGCATTTTCATGTAGCCTGGGCTTTTGTGCAGCTTGGTGGCTGAATTCCAAGAGCAAATGTCCCAGAAGAGAATCAGGTGGACGCTGTTTCAACTTTCATAAATTAGCCTCAAATTCCACAGGGCATCATTTATACTAGAGTCATAAGTTTGTCCCAAAATAAAGGGGAAAGAGCATAATCCTACCTCTTCACAGAAGATTCAGGAAGGGAAAGAACATGTTCATCCTTGGAAAATTCAATCTGCCACACTAAGTCAACAGAATTCCTTGCCTTTCTTCTAATATCATCACTTGAATGCCTTGCATGTTTTTGAAAAGAAACATTGTATTGATATACTTAATGTGATTGATTGTATTCTTTGGACATTATTTATTTGGTCATGCCTTATACAAATAAGTAATATATTGGCAGCAAGAGCAAAGTTATTTCTTGAATATGGATGTGATTCTGCATTTTTATATATATATATATAATTTTATATTTACAATATTATCTATTATAATTTTATAATGTTAAGTGATTAGTGTAGTGTTATTATAAGTCCTGACCCTCCATCCGTAATTTTGATGTATTGGGCACCTCTAGAAAAGTGTCATTTATCTTTTCAGATATTGAAAATCTTGGGTTACAATCATTAGTTTTATAATATAGGGATATATATGTGAGAAATTCTACTTTTATTTGTTGACTCAAATCAACAAAATTAGAAATGAAAAAGGACAGGTTATCACAGACAATGAGAAACACAAAGGAACATAAGACACTGCTATGAGCAACTTTATGCCAATAAAATGGACGGCCTGGAAGAAACCGACAAATTAACCTTCCAAGACTGACCGGGAAGAAACAGGAATTACGGACAGTCACACGCAGAGAAATCAGAATTGTGATCAAAACTCTCACAAAAAAACAAAATCCCAGGGCCAGATGGCTTCACAGGTGAATTCTATCAAATGTTTAGAGAAAAGCTAATGCCTACCCTTCTCAAACTCTGCCAAAAATTGCTGAGGAAGGAAACTTCCAAACTCATTCTACGAGGCCACTGTCACCCTGATGCCCAAACCAGACAACGACATCACAGGCTACAAAGAAAAAAAACCAGACGACGACATCACACACACAAAGAAAAAAACCAGACCACGACATCACACACACAAAAAGTCACAGGCCCATATCACTGATGAACATGGATGCAAAAATCCTCAACAAAAGTCTAGCACACAGAATCCCACATCCAAAGGATTGTACCTCATGATAAAGGGATTTCTCCCAGGGGTGCAAGGATAGCTCAATAGACTTGAATCAATCAATGTGATACATAGCATTAACAAACTGAAAGATAAAAATCATAAGATAATATCAACAGATGAAGAAAAAGCTTTTGACGAAATTCAGCAGTCTTTAGGATACTATCAAAAAGAGTTACTAGAGCTCATCAGTGAATTTCCTAAAGTCACAGGGTACAAAATCAATACTCAGAAATCCCTTGCATTTCTATACTAACAATGAAAAATCAGAAAGAGAAATTAAGGAAACAATCACATTCACCACTGCAACAAAAATTAATTAAAAACATAAGAGTAAATCTACTTAAGGAGAGAAAGTCTTATACACAAAAAACTATAAGACTGATGAAAGAAATCACAGATGACAAAAACAGAGTGATATATCATGTGCTTGGATGGGAAGAATCAATATTGTGAAAATGACTATACTACCCAAAGCAGTCTACAGTTTCAACACAATCTCTATCAAATTACCAATGACATTTTTTTTAACAGAGCTGGAACAAAAACATTCACAATTGTATGGAAACACAAAAGATCCCAAATAGCCAAAGCGATCTTGAGAAAGAAAAATGAAACTAGAGTAATCAACCTTCCTGACTTCAGACTATCCTACAAAGCTACAGTCATCAATACAGTATGGTCCTGGCAGAAAAGCAGAAATATAGACCAATGGAACAAGATGAAAGCCTAGAGATACATCCATACACCTATGGGCATCTTATCTTTGATAAAGGAGGCAAGAATATACAATGGAGAAAGACAGCCTCTTCAGTAAGTGGTGCTGGGGAAACTGTACAGCTACATGTAAAAGAATGAAATAGGATGATTTTTAACACCATACAAAAAAATAAATTAGGACCTAAATTTAAGAACAGAAACTATAAAACTCTTAGAGAAAAACATAGGCAGAACACTCTGACATAAACTGCAGCAAAATCTTCTATGATCCACCTCTTAGCATAATGGAAATAAAGACAAAAAATATGAAGTAGAACCTAATTAAACTTAAAAGGCTTTGCACAGCAAAGAAACTATAAACAAAATGAAAAGACAGCCCTCAGAATGGGAGAAAATAATTGCAAATGAAGCAACTGACAAGGATTAATCACTGAAATATTCAAGTAGCCCATGCAGCTCAACATCATAAAAACAAACAGCCCAATCAAAACACGGGAAGAAGACCTAAACAGACATTTCTCCAAAGAAGATACACAGATGGCCGACAAACACGTGAAAAAACGTTCAACATCACTCATTATTAGAGAGATCAAAACTACAGTGAGGTGTTACACAATAGTAGTCAGAATGGCCATCATTTAAAAGATCTACAAACAATAAATGCTGGAGAGGATGTGGAGAAAAGGGAACGCTCTTGCACTGTTGGTAGGAATGTAACTTGATTGAGCCACTATAGAGAACAGTATGGAGATTTCTTAAAAAAAAAAAAAAAAAAAAAACTAGTAATAAAACCACCATAAGACCCAGCAATCCAATTACTGGGCATTTACCCTGAGAAAACCATAATTCAAAAAGACACATGTACCCCAGTGTTCGTTGCAGCATTATCATAATCGCTAAGACACAGGAGCAATCTAGATGTCCATGGGGAGACGAATGGATAAAGAAGATGTGGCACACATATACAAAGGAATATCACCCAGCCAGAAAACTTAATGAACTTGAGTCAGTTCTAGTGAGGTGGATGAACCTGTTATACAGAGTGAAGTAACCTCAGAAAGAGAAAAACATCATATATTAATGCACCTGTGTGGAATCTAGAAAACTGGTGCTGATGAGCCCGTTTGCAGGGTGGGCATAGAGACACAGACAGAGAGAGCGGACTTGCGGACACAGCAGGGGGAGAAGAGGCGGGGACGGGTTGAGGGCGTGGCATTGAGACGCACGCACCACCAAATGTAAAACAGACGGCTGGTGCGAAGCTGCCGTGTGACAAGGCGTCCCACCTGCACTCTGACAACTTAGAGGGGTGGGATGGGGAAGGGCGGGGGGGAGGGGAGGTTCCAGGGGACACACCCACACTTATGGCTGATTTAAGTTGTTGTGTTGCAGAAAGCAACACAGTATGGTAAAGTAAATATCTTCCAATTTTTAAAAGAAAAAAAAAAGCTGCCAGTGCAGGGGACACCAGTTCTGTCCTTGGCGTGTGAAGATCCCATATGCCAAGGAGCAGCTAAGCCCACAGGCCGCAGCTGCTGAGCCTGCGCCCCAGATCCCGTGCTCCACGACGGGAGAAGCCACCGCAGTGAGACGCCCACGCGCTGCAAGGAAGGGTCGCCCCACGACAGCAAATGGAGAAAGCCCTCGTGCTGCGATGATGTGAACCGCGGAATGTGAGATTAAAACCATGACGCCCTTTACTAGCATCCCCCACCAGATTAACACTTAGACATAGATCTAACAAAAGATGTACAATAATTTCATGAGGAAGGCTACAAGACTCTGATGAAAGATACCAGAGAATAATAAATGAAGAGACATTTTGTGCTCATACACAGGAAGACTCAGTATTGTCCAGATGGCTGTTCTTCCCAATAGGTCTATAGATTCCCTGCCATCTCAATCAAAACATAAGGAAGTAATTGTGTGGGTACTGTCTGATTATAAAGTTTGTGCAGAGAAGCAAAAGATCTAGAATAGCCAACACTCTATTAAAAGAGAAGAAGAGAGTCAGAAGACTGAAACTAACTTAAAGACTGAGTATAAAGATATGGTAATCAAGACAGGGTGCTATCAGCAAAATAATAGACAAATAGATCAATCCAGAAATAAAACTACATGAATACAGTCAAGTGGTCTTTGACAAAGGAGCAAAGGCAATCAGTGGAGAAAAAGAAAATAGTCTTTCAACAAAAGGTGTAAGAACAGATACCCACATGCAAAATCAAAAGCAAAACGGAATCTAGATACAAGCCTTACACATTTCTTCACTAAATGGAACTCAGAGTGGATCACCCACCTAAAAATCAAATGCAAAACCATGAAACTGCTGGAAGACAGCATAGGAGGAAATCTAGGTAGTCTTGTTTATGATGATGTCTTTTTTGATACAACCTCAAAGGCATGACCCATATAAGAAATAATTGACAAGCTAAACTTCATTAAAGTTAAAAATGCCTGCCTTGTAAAAGAAACCATCAAGAGAATGAAAAGACAAGTCACTGACTGGGGAAAATTATTTGAAAAAAAAAATCTGATAAAGAAATATTATCCAAAACATATGGAGGATTCTTAAAACTCAACACTAACAAAATGAAGAGCCCAGTTAAAAAATGAGCAGGATGCCTGAAAAGATACCTTACCGAAGACCCACGTGTCACAGACACGCGTGTGACATGGACACGGTTGGGGGAGAGGGCACACGAAGCGAGAGTAGAGCTGACTACACTGTGAAGCAATTATATTTCTGGTTTTAAAAAGCATATGCAAAGATGATCAACATCATGTGTCATTAAGGAAGCTCCAGATTAAAATAACCACGAGAGGATACTATACTACACACCTATTAGAACAGCCGAAATTCAAAACACAGCTCCAAAACCTGACAAAAATGTGGAATAATAGGAATTTCCACTCGCTGCTCGTGGGAATGCAAGATGGTACACATACATTACAAGACAGTTTGCAAGCTTCTTATTAAAAAGGAAAAACACTTTTACAGCCCAGAAATGGCGCTCCTTGTTATTTACCCAAACGAGTCGAAAACTTACGTCTATACAAACTGCAGAAGAATGGTTGTACCTTCATCCGTAATTGTGAAAACTTGGGAGCAACCAAGATGTTCTTCAGAAGGTGAATGAATAAATGGACTGCGATCCATCCAGGCAATGGAATAGTATTCAGTTCTAAAAAGAAACAAGCTATCAAGCCAGGAAGAGATAGAGGAACCTTAAATACATGCTCCTTAGTGACAGAAAGAGCTACATGCTTTATGATTCCAGCTATACGGCAACCTTGAAAAGCGAAACCATGGCGATAGTAGAGGCCAGTGGTTTCCGGGGTTGGGGGAGAGGGTGGGATAAACAGCTGGAGCACAGAGGGGTTTCCAGGGCGCTGAAACTATTCTGTAGGAGCCTACAGCGGTGCCAAACCCCACAGAATGTCCAACACCAAGGGTGAACGCGGGTGTAAGCGATGGGCCTGGGGGATACTGCTGTGTCAGTAAACGTTCCTCAGTGGCGCCAAACGTGCCACTCTGCGGCAGGGTGTCGGCGGTGGAGTCGGCGGTGGAGTCGGCGACGTACGTGCGGGGGCAGGGCTGTGTGGGATTCTCAGTACTTTCTGCTCAGTTTGAACCTAAATCTCCTCTAAACATAAGGTCCATTTTACAAATCAAGAAGAAGTTAAGCTGTATAGCTAGTAATATGATATCACTACAATATTTATCTTGTTTTGAGTTACAGGGAATCTGTGATACCCCGGTGAATGGACACACCACGGCCACCATGCTGGAAATTAGAGTCATCTAAGTTCAGGTTTTTGTGGCAGCAGGGGATGCTAAACCCCATGTCTGAAGTTATGGAGGTTTCTGTGATTATTCTGACTCAGAGTTGGAGGAGGGACTCATGTGCTGTTTAAGCCAAGCCAGCTCCCTGCCACTTTATTTTCCAAGTGACAGTTTCCAAGTATGCCAGGGAGACCTCATCCATTGGGTTCTTCTCTGTCAGTGCTGGCTTGGTAGATGACACAGGACCAGATGTCCCATTATTTGAAAGGAGTTTTGCCATAAAATGGAAAAAAAAAAAAAAACCCACAACAAAACAACACTCTCATGGTCATATTATATCCCCCCTTGAACCCAAAAGGGGCATGCATAATTTTATCAGTAAATGTAGCATAATGTTGGGCATTTGAAACTCCGTTTCCCATTGCCTTGAAAAAGTGTCTTCTATAGACAAATGATACCTTAAAGGAAGAAAGAATCCTGAAAGGAAAAGAACACGCTAGCAATTCTAACAAACAGCAGTTTTAGTGTATGAAAAACAGCTTTAGACTCATAGTTCATAGTCACCTTGAAAATATAATTTTGGAGCAAAGACTTTTCATATGCAGCTGTTATATTTTAAATATTTCGATAAAATCCTATGATACACATAAGCAATTTGTAAGAAATATATAGAAACAGAGAGCATCCCCAGTCTGCTGGGGAGTAAGAAAGAATCCTGATTTGGAAGTTGGCTCGGTGAGCTACACATTATTCTCATTTTCAACTGGTACATTTAATAGCCCTATTGTTACTGGAAAATTGCTTCCTCATTTGAATGACTAGAGAATGAGTCTTTTCAATCTGGATTCAGGAAGATGCTAATGTATTTTCTTAAACTCAGAAAGAATGTGTTTTCCTGGGGTCTAAATGATTAGGCTTCCCTTTTGCCAGCTGTGATTATATGAAGGTATTTCCTCTGGCTAACTTTTCTTGACTGTGACTCTGCACTCTCCGGCATAACTTGAGCCATCTCTCACCCTCAGTCCATCACAGAGGCAAATCTGGCAGGGATTAAAGGTGGACGATGAAATGCCAAGGAAGGGGGTCACCATTGTTCACTTCTCCCCAGTTAGAATCCCCACCTTGACACAGTTCTAGGAGCACTCCTCACCTACCTGGGCACTGCCCTAGGTGTTGTTTCGACTGGTCTAGTCTTGCCTGCCCCTGAAAGGCAGCCCCCAACTCTCAGAATAACTCTCTTGCTATTTTATCTTTTTTTTTTTTAAAGCCATTCTGCCTCAGCAAATGATATGATGAGTCCCTTTCTGACATACTGCTCCTATGTCCATACCAGTATACCCAAACCAACGAGACAGCTCTGCATCAATCATAGTTTGTGAAGTATTTTCACATATCACCTTCTGGCTCGTGACCTGTTATCTCCATTTATCTTTCTAAAAGGGGGGACTCAGGGTCCAGGAAGGTTATGAGGTTTACCTCAAGGCCATGCAATAAACAAACTGTAGAGCCAGCCCAGGAGACCAGCCTTTCCAGCGTCTTGTTCCTGCCTCTTAAATCAAACGGGGATTACCATCACTTGGAAGACTTGTTAGCACACGGATCCCTAAGGGCCACAAGCCGCGTTCCTGAGCCAGCAGGACGCGGGTGTATTGAAGCATTTGCCTTCAAACAAATTCCCAGGTGGTGCCAGTGCTGCTGGTCTGGGGACAGGTGGAGAACCGCTAGAAGGTGCCAGGAGCCCAGGCCTGCGCTATTTGCATACCCCTCACTCCAGACCCAGAAAGGTTTCATATAGTGAAACAGTGTGTGATAGAAAGCAGACATGCAGGCTTGTCGCCTCCCTGCCTCTGGCCCCTCACCGAGGCTGGGGAGAGCCGAAGGTGTCACTGTTGACTGCTCCCTTCCGCACCTCCGCTTTGTCACCGGTGAGCAAAGACTCGAGCCTGAGATGAAGTGACATTAGCCCAACTTGAGGCTTTGATGGTTTCAAAGTGTTTTCAGAGATCCATTTGTCAAATGTTTCTATTAATGGAAGTTTCGGAGTTCTTAGTTCAGTGTTGAAAAAATGAACAACTTTAGCATAGCAATTTCCATTTATAAGGAACTTTGTATATTATCCAGTTTGGTTCTTATAACAATTCATGAGCTAATTCAGGCAGTTATTACCCTCGTTTTTCCAAACACAGGACCTGATACACAGAGAAACTCCTGTTGAAAAGCTTATGCTTCATAAGTGACAAAGTTCAAACTTGAAGCCCAGCAGCCTACAGATTAGTACTAAAGAGCTAGGAAAATAAAGATTAAAAGGTCATTGAAAAGAAAGTGAAAGTAAAGTCACTCAGTCGTGTCCAACTCTTTGCGGCCCCATGGACTGTAGCCTACCAGGCTCCTCAGTCAATGGAATTGTCCAGGCAAGAATACTGGAGTGGGTTGCCATTTCCTCCCCCTGAGGATCTCCCCAACCCAGAGATCAAACCCAGGTCTCCCGCACTGCAAGCAGACACTTAACCATCTGAGCCACCACGAAAGCTCAAAAGGTCATTAGGGAATTGAAAAGTAAGAAACAATATTGATAATAATATTAACATTTAGATAGCTGTGACTGTCATACACCTTTCTAAATAAAACCCACACACTGAATCCTTAAAATGACATCAACTTCACAGCATAAACAAAAATTAATTTGACACAGATCAGAGACAGAAGTATGAAAGATAAAACAACAAAGCTTCCAGAGGGAAACACAGCAGAGCATTTTCCTAAACTCTGAATGGGAAAAGATTTCTACACCAAAAGCTTTAGCTAGAGAATACTGTTAAGTTAGACTTTATGAAAGTTGAGTGTCTCTGTTCATCATACAGGGAGTCAAAACGCAACACGCAAACTGGAAGACGTTCACAAGACTTGTACGCAAGGAATGAGCTTTGACCAAACATACAAAGAAATGCTAGAAATCAATGATAGGCAAACCCGTCACTGTAAATGGATAAAGACTAGAAGAGGCATTTAGTAAAAGAAGATAACTGAATGGCCAGTAAGTGTGTGGGAGACGGAGTGCCACCAGCCATCAGGGACATGCAGAGTGAAACTTCAGGTCCCCCTCCTCCCCCATTGAGAGTCTAAAATGGAAAAGGCTAACTTGCTAGTCGTGTAACACATGTTGCATAACTGGAACATTCCTGTGTGGCTAGCAGGGGTGTGAACTGGGCCAGCTTCTCCAAAGGATTTCTCCCAGAACAGAACAGAAAATGGAGGAGATGAGAAACCTCCCTAAAGACAGAGGCAAAGGTTCCACTGCAGAATACGTAGCTGGCTTCAAGTCAAAACTGTCTGTAGGTAACCTGTTCACCACTAGGAATATTTATATTTCAAATACACTGAAGAAATTTGCATTGTAAGTGAACTCAGAAGTGGATGTATATTCCTTTTGTAATATGAATAAGCCACATTGTATCTGTTTTCTAATTAAATGTAATAATTGTATCTAACTAAGGACATTTCTTGGAAGTCCAGTGCTTAGGGCTTCATGCTTCCACTTCAGGGGGCATGGGTTTGATCCCTAATTGGGGAGCTAAGATTCCCCAATGCCTTGCAGTGTGGCCAAAAATTACAAAAGAATTAAACAGACAAAAGTAGCATTAAAAATGTATCTAATTGACATGTTCACTTAGTCATTAAAACAGCACAAGATATATAATGAAAATAGCTGACAACAACTCAACTGAAAAAATACAACTTGATTTAAAAATTGGCAGATGACCTGAATAGGCATTCTTCCTAAAACATACAGACGGCCAAGACACATGAAAAGATGCTCAATGTCATTCATCATTAAGTAAACGTAAGTTAAAATTGCAATGAAATACCACCTTATATCTGTCAAAATGGTTATTATCAACAAAGCAACAAATAGCAAGTAATGGTGAGGAAGTGGGAAAAGGGACCCTCCTGTACTGGTGGTGGGTTGTAAATTGGTGCAGGCACTATGGAAAAGCATGGAGCCTCCTCAAAAATTTAAAAAAAAAAAAGGAGCTACCATATGATCCACCAAGTTTGCTTCTTAGTATTTGCTCAAAGAAAACAAAGAGAATAATTCAAAAACATATATGCACTACAATTTTCATTGAAGCATTATTTATAATAGTCAATATCTGGAAGCAACCTAAGCATCCATCAATAGATGAATGGATAAAGAATATGTGATATATATACAGAATGGAATATTGTTGTTTTGTTTAGTTGCTAAGTTGTATCTGACTTTTCTGTGGACCATGAACTGCATCCTGCCAGATTCCTCTGTCCATGGGATTTCCCAGGCAAGAACCCCACTGGAGAGGGTTGCCATTTCCTTTTCCAGAGTGGAATATTGCTCAGTCATTAAAAATATGTTTGCCACTTGCGACAATATGAGTGGACAAAATTCAGGGTATTATACTAAGTGAAATAAGTCAGACAGAGACAAACAAATACCTTTTGATCTCACTTATATATGGAATGCAAAAAGCAAAAACAGAACAAAACAGAATGGGAACAGACTCAATGATACAGAGAACAAACAGGTGTTTGCCAGAGGGAAGAGGAGGAAACAGATGAAGGAGATTAAATGGTACAAGCCTCCATTTATAAAATAAACAAGCCACACGGATACAATATCCAGCACAAGAAATATGGTCAATAATATTGTAATAACTTTGAACTGGGACAAATTGTTACTGCACTTATCATGGGATCTTTCTTAATGTTTGAAAATTTCAAATCACCATGCAGTACACTTCAAAATAATAATATTCTATGTCAACCATATTTCATTAAAAAATAAAAATAAAGACAGATATATAACTCAAAAAAAAGTTTAATAATCTCATTAAATTTTCCCTTCCCTTTCGTACTTCATACTCATGAAGTAACATGTGTAAAGAGCTGTTTCCTTTCTAAATTCAAACACACAAGAAATTTACAAAAATAACAAAGATGTTTGTTTTCTGAAAGTGGAGTGAACTGCACACATGTATCTGAAACTTGTTTTTCTCACTGAACAATACATCGTAAATAACCCTAGTGATCAGTACACACATACCTAGTTTTCTTTGAATCAAAAGCTTCCCTTCTTCAGCTGCAGGGAATCTCAGCCTCTGACAGCAGTTCCCCCTGGGCACTACCCTAGCATCAGAAACTGCCTCACCCAGGGTCACATCCCCTTCCAGGGACTGCCAGCAGCCAACAATCAACTGGTGTGGAAACACAAGGCCAACTTTTGTCTCAACTGGGGATGACCCTTGTGGCTTCACTTGGGGCTCAGCTGGTAAAGAATCAGCCTGAAATGTGGGAGACCTGGGTTCTGTTGCTGGGTTGGGAAGATCCCCTGGAGAAAGGAAAGGCTACCCACTCCAATATTCTAGCCTGGAGAATTCTATGGACTGTATAATCAATGGGGTTTCAAAGAGTCGGACTCGACTGAGCGAGTTTCACTTTAACGTTTTTGCAGATGACCCTGAAGGTCCACCTCAGCTCTGGAGCATCCTCACAGCATTGTCTGAGCCCCCAGTGGAAATCGATTGTGGGTCAGCTTGTCTCTTTGCCCAATTTTGCCTCCCCCCACTTCCTAACTGGGTTATCTCCTAAGATCTCTGTAGACATAAAAAATATTCACAACCTAAAAGCTGAGAGTTATGCTTTATGCAGTGGGGATCTTTAGGACTTCAAGCCCGGGAGGCAGCATCTCAATTACCCCCCGAGAGACATGTTCTGAGGAGGTGGGAAGGGAGAGCCAGGTTATGTAGGAGTTGTGTAATTAGGTGCAGGTAATGTGAATGTGAGAAGATTAATGTTAATTAAGAGAAACCCAGCTATCTCAAATTAAGGGACTTAGCGCTTTTCTGTATATGGGGAATGCGGGAGTCTGAGCTCCCTGAAATCATGCTTCTGACATGCACCTGAGCTGTCTGGGCCCCTGTGTCCTGTATTTTTACATCCTGAGTTCCCTCAGGGCTCACCACAGGGAGTGGCTGCAGTCTGATGGAAGCTAGATGGCAGGAATTCTTTTCCTTCCTAAATTCCCTCAGGGCTCACCAGCTCACTGGAGGGCTGCCATCGGTGAGGACTATGACAGCTCTTGTTCACTGATAAGGCTGGAAATATTTCATTTGCCATCTCTAACCAAAAAAAAAAAAAAAAATCATGCAACTCCCAGTCTCAGAGTCAGTTTCCACCTTACCTAAGACAACTGCCTAAGTGAGGGAAATACAGGAAAAAAGTGGAGATGAAAGGAAATAAATAAAGGCAACCAAAAGACCTTATGTGGACCGATGATTTTAGTGCATCATGAACTTGGGCAGCGATGTGATGCTTGGACAAGCAGCAGCAGCAGCACCTAGAACTCTGTCTGCAGAGGAAGTGTCAACTTAAACAGCATTCACAATCCAAAACTTGAGAGTTATGTTTTATTCAGTGGGAATTTTTAGGACTTCAAGACCAGGAAATAGCATCTCAAGTAACCTTGAGAGAACTGCTCCAAGGAAGGAGCTCCAAGAGGAGGAGCCAGCTTACATAGAAGTTTAGGGACAAAGAGCAGATCGTCTGAACATCAGAAGATTATTGTTAATTAAGGGAAACCAGATATCCCAAGTTAAGGAATTTAGTACTTTCCTATGTATGGGAAGATGTAGGAGTCTGGGCTTACTGAAATCATTGCCTTCATATGTCTCAGCTCTCTGGGGCCCGTATCTTGTGTTTTTCACATCCTGAGCTTCCTTGCTGCAGTGCATGGGTCGCAAAGAGTCGGACACTGAACTGAACTGAACGGAGCTTCCTTAAGTGTCACCATAGGGACTGACTGCAGGCTGATGGCTGCCAAATCTCAGGTGTTCTTTCCCCCTGAATGCTCTTAGGACTCAGAAGCTCAGTTTGGAGGGCTGCAGTTGCTAATGACTGTGACATCTTTGCTTATTGATATGGCAGTAAATACTCCATTTCTCAGAAGAATAACAAAATTACAAAATTCCCTGGTGGCTCAGATGGTAAAGAGTCTGCCTGCAATGTGGGAAACCCGGGTTTGATCCCTGAGTTGGGAAGATCCCCTGGAGAAGGCAATGGCAACCCAATCCAGTATTCTTGTGTGGAGAATCCCATGGATAGAGGAGCCTGGTGGGCTACAGTCCATGGGGTCAAAAAGAGTTGGACACGACTGAACAACTAATGCTTTCACTTTTTCATGGCAGGAAATACTCCATTTCTCAGAAGAATTACAAAATTGCAAAATTCCCTGGTGGCTCAGATGGTAAAGAGTCTGCCTGCAATGTGGGAAACCCAGATTTGATCCCTGAGTTGGGAAGATCCCCTGGAGAAGGAAATGGCAACCAATCCAGTATTTTTGCCTAGGAAATGTCATGGACAGAGAGAGGAACCTGGTGGGCTATATAGTCCACGGGGTTGCAGAAGAGTTGGACACAATTTAGCGACTGAACAACATCAAAAATTCTCAAACCCCACTTCCAAATGACTTAGTCAGAAACCTTAGGGGCAAGGTTCAGTGATCTGTGTTAATGTCTGGGGACCACTGCTTTAGACCATCACCCCACTTGCTTTCCACTCTCTTGCTGATGAGAACGGGCCTCCATATCACACTTCTTTGTGAAGCCTTCCCCAAACCCACAACCCTGTTCATAAAGCCAAACAGAATCACTGTGCGTTGCTGTGCCCTCTGAGCTCCTAGAGCACTTTGTTCACGTGTACAAGCCGCTATCACAGGGCACATCACCTTTTCCGAAAGAGCAGTTTCCCACCCACATCTGTTTCCAGTTACCTTGGATCCTATGAAGCCCACCGCAGTGAAAAGGTGTCAAAGGCAAGCCTGCTGCTGCTGACAGTATTAGCCCAGGAGGTCATGAATGTGGAAGTGAGTCATCAGGGAAAGTCTGAATGACCCAGTCCTGAAATGTTCATAGAAGTTTCTTTCTCTATTCTCAAGCCTCAGGAGAAACACAAACCAATAAAGCAGTTATTAAGAAGAGAAAGAAGTTGATGAGCTGGAGAAGATTAAAAATCAAATCAGTGATCGGTAGGAGTGCTGAACTGTTGCCCTCTTGCTGGGTTTAGATTCTTTTCCTCTCTTTTATTAAGCTGTCTTCTTGCTGTTGCTGTTCAGAAAGCTTCCAACATCAGGGCTTCTTGTATGTTGGGTTGTGTATCTTCATGCTTTAAATGAATGATGGGCTTGCAAGCTTATGAACCAGAGATGGGAACAAACAGATTCCCACAGTTTCAGCGGAATAGCTCCTTGATTATAAATTAGGTACTTTGGGGAACTGCAGAATTCCCTTTTTGCTAGTTGAGTATAATTAGAAAATTACTGCTCTAGCAAACTAAAAACAATTTTTTAAAGTAAATACCAAGGATGCAAATTCTGGGAGAATTCAATTCACTTTCCATTCAGTGTTGATAAAACATAGCTGAATATTTGCAGCCATACCAGAAAGCTCTGCAAATCAATTAATCAATTCTTATTTTTCATTTTTTGTATTGGGATCAGCTCCATGAAATGCTTTTTGTACACTTGGGCTTTGGTGTGCTGGTCAATTAGACAGACTTTTCTTGCAGACTATTTTTGAAAAACTGAGCGTGGTTCTTCTCTTGGTATTCAAGGAAACCTAATGTCTTCTTTTCTTTAGCATCCACTACTTTGAAGTTTATTGATAATGAAAGCAAATAAAAGGCTTAATTGATAACAGACAATGAAGAGAAACGTTATAAAGCATTCTTACATATTTGCCGTCATTCACTTAGTTAATTGTGCTATTGTATACTGCCCAAGACAATAAAAATAAGCACTTCTCATTACTTCTGTTCATTTTTTCACATTAATTTTAATTAAATACTTTGTGAATAGATAACAAAAGGACATTTTCCCATTATGCTATTTTAAAAAGTAATAGTAAAAGGTGTGTATGTCTGTTTTGAATAATTAGGAAATAAAAGGATAAAAACCAAAAAGCCACAGTCACACATGATCCCATCACTAATGAAAAATTAATTATTAATATTTTTGTGACAATTTTTTCAGCTATTTATCTGAATGTGGGCTTAATTTCTCAGGTTTGGCTTAGAGCAGAAATAAATGCAAAAGAAACAAAAGAGACCATAGCAAAAATCAACAAAACCAAAAGCTGGTTCTTTGAAAGGATAAGTAAAATTGACAAACCATTAGCCAGACTCATCAAAAAACAAAGGGAGAAAAATCAAATCAATAAAATTAGTAACAAAAATGGAGAGATAACAACAGACAACACAGAAATACAAAGGATCATAAGAGACTACTATCAACAATTAT
>NW_011494946.1:1313696-1313830 GCF_000754665.1 Bison bison bison | reverse complement strand
CATTCCTATACACTAATAATGAGAAAACAGAGAAATTAAGGAAACAATTCCATTCACCATTGCATCAGAAAGAATAAAATACTTAGGAATATATCTACCTAAAGAAACTAAAGACCTATATATAGAAAACTATA
>NW_011494946.1:1311578-1312743 GCF_000754665.1 Bison bison bison | reverse complement strand
ATGAATGGATAAGAAAGCTGTGGTACATATACACAATGGAGTATTACTCAGCCATTAAAAAGAATACATTTGAATCAGTTCTAATGAGGTGGATGAAACTGGAGCCTATTATACAGAGTGAAGTAAGCCAGAAGGAAAAACACCATTACAGTATACTAACGCATATATATGGAATTTAGAAAGATGGTAACAATAACCCTTTGTACGAGACAGCAAAAGAGACACTGATGTATAGAACAGTCTTATGGACTCTGTGGGAGAGGGAGAGGGTGGGAAGATTTAGGAGAATGGCACTGAAACATGTAAAATATCATGTATGAAACGAGATGCCAGTCCAGGTTCGATGCACGATACTGGATGCGTGGGGCTAGAGCACTGGGACGACCCAGAGGGATGGTATGGGGAGGGAGGAGGGAGGAGGGTTCAGGATGGGGAACACATGTATACCTGTGGTGGATTCATTTTGATATTTGGCAAAACTAATACAATTATGTAAAATTTAAAAATAAAATTAAATTTAAAAAAATTTTTTTTCAGGTTTGGGATCATAAATGCACTATTCTGTTTAATAATGCTTGCTGTGTCTTGAGTATTTTTTAATATCTTTCACATTTAAAAAATTTTATGAGGTGACCTTATTGTTTTCTAATGTCTTTTAATTTTATTTATAACATGACTTTAAAATTATTTTGATTTTAGAAATTCCTCAGGTAGAAGAGAAACTCTAGCCCAGAACTATTGAAGAGAAAATATGGGCTGTGCATATAATTCAAAATTTTCTAGTAATTGCATTTTAAGAAGTCAAAAAAATGTTCAAAGTAATGTTAATAATACATTTCACTCAACCTAATGTATCTCAAACCGTAATTTTGAAGTGCAGTTAATACAAATATAATTAAGGTGCTATTTTACATTCTTTTCCTCCGTCTAAATCTTTGAAATTTGGTGAGTATTTTGCACACAATACACCTTAATTCTGATAAGTCACGTGGTGTCAGTTGCCCAAAGCCACGAGTGGACGGTGGTCGCCATACTGAATAGGGTAGCTCTGTATCTTCTTACAGTTAGAACTGGACATGGAACAACAGACTGGTTCCAAATAGGAAAAGGAGTTCGTCAAGGCTGTATATTGTCACCCTGTTTATTTAACTTATATGCAGAGTAC
>NW_011494946.1:1310694-1310922 GCF_000754665.1 Bison bison bison | reverse complement strand
CATCACTTCATGGCAAATAGATGGGGAAACAGTGTCAGACTTTATTTTGGGGGGCTGCAAAATCACTGCAGAGGGTGACTGCAGCCATGAAATTAAAAGACGCTTACTCTTTGGAAGGAAAGTTATGACCAACCTAGATAGCATATTCAAAAGCAGAGACATTACTTTGCCAACAAAGGTCCGTCTAGTCAAGGCTATGGTTTTTCCTGTGGTCATGGATGGATGTGA
>NW_011494946.1:1308281-1308468 GCF_000754665.1 Bison bison bison | reverse complement strand
GTTCTTGCCTGGAGAATCCCAGGGACAGAGGAGCCTGGTGGGCTGCCATCTATGGGGTCCCACAGAGTTGGACACGACTGAAGCAACTTAAGAGCAGCAGCAGCATACCACTTAGAATGGCCATCATCAAAAAAAGTCTACAAATAATAAATGCTGGAGAGGGTCTGGAGAAAAGAAAACCTTCTTC
>NW_011494946.1:1306691-1308181 GCF_000754665.1 Bison bison bison | reverse complement strand
GAAGAAACTAAGTCTGTCATGGGACCTATCATACGGTGGATCTATCATGCAATCTCACCCCTGGGCATACGTCTGTAGAAAACTCTAATTCAGAAGAATACATGCACCCCTATGTTCATAGGAGCACTGTTCACAACAGCACAAACAAGGAAGCACCCTGAATATCCATCAAGAGCTGAATGGATGAAGAAGATGTGTATGCATACATGCATGTGCACATGCTGGAATATTACTCAGCCATGAAAAAGAATGAGATGCTGCCAATTGCAGCAACATGGACAGACCTAAAGATTATCACACTGTGGGTGAAGTCAATCAGAATTAGAAAGAAACATATCTAATATCACTTATATATAAAATCTAAAATTACAGCACAAATGAGCTTATTTACAAAACAAAAATAGACTCACATACACAGAAAACAAATTTATGGTTAGCAAAGAGAAACGGAGGTGGGAGGGGAAGGGATAAATTAGGAGTGTGGGATTTACAGATACACACTACTATATAGAAAATAGAAAACAAAGTCCTGTAGTACAGCATAGGGAACCATACTCAGTATCTTATAATAACCCATAATGGGAGAATCGGAAAAAGAATAGCTATGTTTAGCTGAATCACTTTTGTACACCTGAAACTATTACAAAATTGTAAATCATATATTTACATTTATATATACAAAGGTGAGACAATACAAAACAAATTTGAACACCTCCTAAAATTGGTTTAGCTACCTTGCATGTGGTCTTCAGGGAGACCTCATTTGTAAGATCTTTTAACTTTCTGCAGCTCAGTCTCCACTTGAAATATTATGGTTATCATCATGTTAATAACATGGACTAAGATCACTTACCTGACTGCGTTGTAAGGTTAGAATGAGATAACCTACGAAAAAGCATTTTGTAAACTATAAAGTATTTAGGATAAGTTTGGCATTAACAAATTTTTTTATTCATAAATTCCTTCACAAAAAAAATATGTCTTAAGTATCAGTGACATGAACTCTTTCATGTTTTAGGTACAAAAATGAAATAGAAAGAGGAAGTGTTTTGTAGATCTTACATTTCAGTAGGAAAGGCAGAATGTAAACAAGTAAACAAATGAATCAGCTCAGTTCAGTCGCTCAGTCGTGTCCGACTCTTTGTGACCCCATGAATCGCAGCACGCCAGGCCTCCCTGTCCATCACCAACTCCCGGAGTTCACCCAGACTCACGTCCATTAAATCAGTGATGCCATCCAGCCAGCTCATCCTCTGCCGTTCCCTTCTCCTCCTGCCACCAATCCCTCCCAGCATCAGAGTCTTTTCCAATGAGTTGACTCTTCACATGAGGTGGCCAAAGTACTGGAGTTTCAGCTTTAGCATCATTCCTTCCAATGAACACCAGGACTGATTTCCTTTAGAATGGACTGGTTGGATCTTCTTGCAGTCCAAGGGACTCTCAAGAGTCTTCTCCAACACCACAGTTCAAAAGCATCAATTCTTCAGTGC
>NW_011494946.1:1295883-1306591 GCF_000754665.1 Bison bison bison | reverse complement strand
GACCCTGATGCTGGGCAAGATTGAAGGCAGGAGGAGAAGGGGATGACAGAGGATGAGATGGTTGTATGGATCACTGATTTGATGGACATGAATCTTAGCAAGCTACAGGAGTTGGTGATGGACAGGGAGGCCTGGCGTGCTGCGATTCATGGGGTCGCAAAGAGTCGGACACGACTGAACGACTAAACTGATCTGAACTGCATTTTGGATTCTTTTGTTAACTATGATGGCTACTCCATTTCTTCTAAAGGATTGTTACCCACAGTAGTAGATATAATGGTCATCCTAATTAAATTCATCCATTCCAGTCCATTTTGGTTCCCTGATTCCTCAAATGCTGATGTTCACTCTTAGCATCTCCTGTTTAACCACTTCCAATTTATCCTGATTCATGGATCTAACATTCCAGGTTCCTATGCAATATTGTTCCTACATCACCAGTCACATCCACAACAGCACATTGTTTTCACTTTGGCTCTGTCTCGTCATTCTTTCTGGAGTGAGTAGCCATTCCCTTTTCTAGGGGATCTTCCCAACCCACAGATCTAATGCAGGTCTCCAGCATTTCAGGCAGATTCTTTACTGATTGAGTCACCAGGGAAGCCCATGATCAACGTAGCCAGCATCTTAAAAAGCAGACATTATTTTACCAACAAAGGTCTGTCTAGTCAAAGCTATGGTTTTTCCAGTAGTCATATGTGGATGTGAGAGTTGGTCTATAAAGAAAGTTGAGGACTAAATAATTGATGCTTTTGAACTGTGTTGTTGGAAGACTCTTGAGAGTCCCTTGGGCTGCAAGGAGATCCAACCAGTCCATCCTAAAGGGGATCAGTCCCGAGTGTTCATTGGAAGGACTGATGCTGAAGCTCCAATACTTTGGCCACCTGATGCGAAGAACTGACTCCTTGGAAAAGACCCTGATGCTGGGAAAGATTGAAGGTGGGAGAAGGGGATGAGAGAGGATGAGATGGTTGTATGGCATCAGTGATTTGATGGACATGAATCTGAGCAAGCTATAGGAGTTGGTGATGGACAGGGAAGCATGGCCTGCTGAAGTCCATAGGGACACAAAGTGTCGGACACACTGAGCGACTGAACTGAACTGAAACAAATGAACAAAACATGCTAATTTGTTGGAAGTGATAAGTGTTAGGAAGGCAATATCAGGTATTTCAACTGTTGCTGAGTTTCCGTTTCACAGTTTTGGGGGAAAAAAAAAATACCATCACTTTCAAGAGACAAAACACCTCTTTCTCAATGTTTTAGAATAGCCAAAGATCTCACCATAGTTTCCATCCTGCCCCTGGCAGCAAACACCGTCTCTTTCCATGTTCCACATTGCCCCGTTTGTCCCAGCCACCATGACCTCCCTGCTGAACCTGGGCCAGTCCAGCCATGCTCTGTCCTTTCAGTGTCTGGACCGGCCATGTCCTTCCTCTGGGAGTGTGTGGATGCTCCACCCACAGTCTTTGTTTTCCCCTTGGACAGTACATTCTAACAAACTATCATTTCTGTCTGCTCCTTCTAGGCTGTAAGCTCCACAAAGGGATTGGTCTCTGGAATTCTGACTCACTGTTACCATCCAATCACTAACAAGAGTTGAATTTAACTGTAATTCTCCCGCATATGGTAATCCTTGTTTTAGCATATGATTGCTGTCTAATTTAATTCCAACAGACATCACAGGAAATAGATTCTTTTTCTATTTCAGGTACCCATTGCTACCTAAGACACACCTCCAGAATGGCAAGGATTGATGCACAATATCAGTCATTTCTCACTTTCCAGAGGGTCAGAAATTTAGTTCATCTGAGCTAGATGGTTCTCCTACTGCCTGGGGCTCACACACTCCTCTGACTTCAGCTCATGGTGGGGCTGATCCATGTGGACTCCACTCAGCTCTCTGGGGGGGTCTGTGTTCTACCTATGACCTCTCTGCCAATCCTGATTTCTCCTCCATCTAATCGTCTCATCTGAATGTCTTTGTAACACGGCAGCTGGCTTTCCTAAGCAGAAGCTACCTTAGCAAAGCTTCCTAAGGTTTGTTACTGGAAATGGAACAGAGTCATTTTGTCCATAATCTATTGGTAAAAGGAATTCATAAGGCTGGCCTATTTTCAAGGGGGTGGGAAACAGAATCTACCTCTTAATGGATGGAGCAACATGGATTCAGAGAAAAAGAAATGATAGCAATCCACTCTTGATGACTCTCAACTGCAATTGTTCTCATTTTCAGATGAAGAAATTGAGACTCAGAGAGATTAGCCTGATGAATTAATAAGAGGCAAAGATGTGAGCCAAATCTCGTTTCACTGACTCCAGAGCCTTCATCCTTCAGCGCTCTGCTTTACAGGCTCTAGAAGAGGCCTGGATCTCATAAGACACGCCACAGGGGAGGCAAATAGTAACTGCTTCAGGGCTCTCTCCTTCGTCAGTCAGAAGAATTCAACCTCAAACTGATTTACCCACTGAGTTTCCACAAAATTCAATTTAAAGAAGGGATTCCATTTATTTAGAACTCTGAAATAAAAGTGAGTTTAGATTTCTATGAGTTTAAGTCTCTGCTGCTGCTGCTAAGTCACTTCAGTCGTGTCCGAGTCTGTGCAACCCCATAGACGGCAGCCCACTAGGCTCCCCTGTCCCTGGGATTCTCCAGGCAAGAACACTGGAGTGGGTTGCCATTTCCTTCTCCAATGCGTGAAAGTGAAGTCACTCAGTGGTGTCTGACTCTTAGTGACCCCGTGGACTGCAGCCCAACAGGCTCCTCCGTCCCTGGGATTTTCCAGGCAAGAGTACTGGAGTGGAATGCCATTGCCTTCTCCGAGTTAAAATCTCTAACATATTCCAAAAAAAAATGTAACTTTGTCTTTATGATTGTTGTTATCATTATTTTGTTTATAAAGATGTGTCTTAAAGAGACAACAGTTTACCAAATAGGCATTTTATACCTAAGATGAAGGTGGTTTTTATACAGTGGTTTAAAAATACCAGTTTTTTGGGAAGGTCTCTTTTAAGCTTTTTAAAAATATTGTAATATGTGATATATCCAATTTCAAACTGATAGGGAAACTGTACATTTCTGTTGTGCTCTTTCTAGGAATATAATTTGGGGAGAAATTTTTCATACAGGTGATGGACATGTTACAATTGTGTGCAGTTAGACATGACATTTTTATAAATTTTAATCATTCTGTTTCTTTGTAATGCTGCAGATATGGGAGGAGAGGAAAATGATGAGCACTCATGCCGCCATGCTTCATTCAGAGGAATGCTCTTTTTTTTTCTTCTACACAAGGCATTTCTAGGCGAGATTTTGTTTGAAGAAATGTATTTGCTTCAAAAGAAAAATACAAGTTCAAAGCAGTCTCACTAAATGATCTCTAAGCCAAGGAGTTCAACTACAAAGTCTATGGCTTTTTAGTTACCAAGTAATTCCTTTGGCAAAAATTCATACCAAGTATATTCCTGGAGTGCTCATAGGATTTGATACTTTAATGAACATTTTTGGCAGTGATGACATTAACTGGAAATAAACAAGATAGAATGAAAAACTTCCCTCCACATGCTGCTTATGAGGTGGTATTGTAAAAATATTTTTCCCTGGTAAAATAACTTTTGGGATTCCCAGGTGGTGTAGTGGTAAAGAATTTGCCTGCCAATGCAGGAGACACAAGAAATGTGGGTTTGATCCCTGGGTTAGGAAGATCTCCTGGAGAAAGAAATGGCGACCCACTCCGGTATTCTTGCCTGGGAAATCCCATGGACAGAGGAGCCTGGTGGCTATGGTCCGTGGGGTTGCAAAGGAGTTGGACACGACTGAGCACACACACACTTGTAACTTCATTAAGGACCTCTCAAAGGTAGTTCAGATGCCCACAATTTCTCTAGAAAAATCCTGAACTTTCTAGAAAACTGCTCTAGTTGAGAAATGCATTGGTTTTCCACCCAAGAAATCAGTGTAGGGCAAGAATAACTGGCTTGTTGCTAATCAAGAACCACTGGGGAACAGAAACTGTCCTAATTCACAAGTGCCACAAGCTCAAACTTAATTAAAAATCCATTCCACCTTCTTGACTAGTTTTACTTTGTTTGCAACCAAATCACATTTTCAATATCTGATTTTAATGAGCACAATTTTTTAGGAACAATTCCTTTTTGTTCCTGAGGTAGCAACCTGAGAAGACAGGGATTACTTGAATTTCTTCTGGACTGGACAAGAGTGTACTGAAACTCACCCCACAGAGAGAGTGCTGGAGACTGTCAGGATCGTCAAATCACTAAAGAAAATAAAGTTGCTCTAGACCTGGTTTGACACTGGCAATTGATGCACACTGGAGCTAGAAAATATAAAACATTTCATATAATCAAAATCGATCAGTTCCCACAGCCTGGGGATAGTCTCTTCAAATGTTAGAACAAACAAAGAGATACCGAATTTCTAGCAGAGAGAAACTTTGGTCTCAAGGCAAAACATGTACAGAACTAGCTTCAGAAAGCTAGGTTTAGAAGCCATACATGCATGAAAGCTGTGCATGTTCCGGGTTCACAAACTTGAAAAGGAGCACTAAGATCAACACTGTGTGAGGCCAGTGATAAAAGCGATAAATTCAGTTAGCAGGCTACTGCCACAATCCAGATTAACATTTTCAAGGGAATGAACTAAGTTATTAATAGTAGCAAAGAGGATAGAAAGAAGTGGGTGGATAAAGAGAAAAGTTGATGTAGGGTGACCAGCCATCCAGGTTTGTGTGGAACTGAGGAGTTGCCCAAGTTGTAAGATTTTCTGTTCCAAAACCGGGATATTCCTGAGCAGATTGCCCAGTTTTGAGGAAATTGAGGGGTTTCCAGGTCTGCAGGGCTAGAACCGGGAAAATCCTAGGCAAAAGGGACAAGTTGGTCATTTAATCCAACCTGCCTCCGTTTTCCTGTAACGACACAGCTGCTTCCTGCCTTGGCCTCCTTGCAGAAGCTTTTCCCGCTGCCAGTGATTTGAGCTTATCCCTCTAAAACACTCAGTTACATCTGGAAAGCTTCAGACAATTCTATTCTAAATGTCATGAGAACATCTTGAGATGAGCCAGAGATGGAAAAACACATTATGTGAGTAAACAATGATTAGCATTATAACTGCTTTCTATCTAAATCAGTGAAAACCAGAAGACAAAAGTCTGGCATCTTTGAAATGCTGAATAAAAATAAAAGAAAATCTAGAGTTCTACCCCCACCAAAGTATCCTTCAAAACTGAAGATAAAATACATTTTTAGGTAAATAAAAACTGAAGGGCCACCAGATGAGCTACACAACAGAGTATGATAAAGAAAATTCTTTGGCCTGAAAGAGAGTAATACAAGATAAGAACTCAGGGAAATCAAAGGAAAGAAGAACACAAAATATTAGAAACATGTATATAAATAAAAATAGCTATTTTCCATGCTTCTTAACTTCTCTTAAAGAGGACTTATTTATAGAAATAGTAATAATAATGTACTGTGATTGACGTCTAGTTTCTACTCAGAATTGAAAAAGCTGGAAAAAGTTTCGTTTTCACTCTTACAACAAACACTTTACAAACAGATAATCTGCAAATTCACATTTTTCTTCTCAAGCCCAACAAGATAACTGAGGTTACAAAGCAAACAAAAAACCTGAAATCTAAGGAAAAAATGAGCTCCTGGGATAAAGGGGACACGAAAAGCTGCCTACCTGGATCCCATACAACCCAAGAGAAGAATTCAAGCAAAACTTAAATCACTAAAGAACATATTTGAACTAACAGGATATTATAGGACCTTTGGGAGAAACAGACGCAGTAGTTTGACCGCCTATTTGAAGTCTTTTATCAGTAGATCTCCTGAGAGCCAGGAGACTAGGGGCAAGGAGAGAAGTCTGCGAAACCCCTCCCTGCCACGGGTGCAGGTCTGGGACAGGGTGCGGCAGTCATTATGAGAAGCCCAGCAAGTCCTGCCCTGATACTTCACCCCCTTCTCCCATCCTGAACAAAAGCTTCCAACCCCTGGGAGAGAGGCATCAGATTCTGTCGCCTTAGACCACAGATGAGAACTCACTGTCCCCAGAGCAATAGAACAATGACCTGACAATGGCGGGAAGGCAAGGAAACACGCTGAGCTCAGACTGTTAGAGGTTCCTGAGCATTAGGAGAGAGGCAGGGCCGCAGAGGAGACCTCATGCCTGATGCCCAGAATCTTCAAACCCAGTAACACCGGACACACACCCTGCCCAGAACAGCCAAACCAGCAAAAGCTGAGTAGTCAGTCACAGAGCTCTAATTCTGGGACAGACGCAAGAATACGGAGAGAGACTCTCTTTGAGGAGCAGATTCAAAGAGAGGACCTGAGGCCAAAGGTAAAGAGGACAGAGAAAACCTCTTTAATACACCAGCTTTCAGCTAAGCCAAGAGGTAGAGCTAAAAGCATCTGAAGGAACTCAGAGACAAAACTCAAATCCAGATCAAAGCCTCCGTACCAAAACCCAGTCAAAACACACGGCGTGCCGATGTCCACCCAAATACTATTTGTGTCATCGCTAGTATTCTGTACAATGTGTCAACTTTTAGTCAAAAACTATGCACCGAAGAAGTAATAGAGAAAACTCTGTTTAAACACACACACACACACACACACACACAAGACTCCCCTGGGGGCACAGTGGGTAAGAATCCACCTGCCCGTGCAGAGGACACAGATTGGATATCTAGTCTGGGAAGATTCCACATACCTGACCTCCTCCACCACTTTGGGGATCCCAGAGCTTTTTTACATCAAAGTAGGTAAAATGGACAGGGCACAGGAAAAGAAGAAAAAAGTCTTCTAAAAACCCTCCTCTAAGACCAAAGTTTGTTACCTGGATCCTGATGGAAAGTAAAGTTAGAGGTATAAAAGTTGGCAAAATTTGGGTAAAAGTACATAAAATAGTCATATTTAAATGGGCTTCAAATAAGATGGCTACACCTCTTGTTAAATTATATTTTGAGATGGACAAGGTATATAGATTGCCAACTGGAGAAGGAAATGGCAAGCCATTCACATAATCTTGCCTGGAAAATCCCATGGATGGAGGAGCCTGGCGGGCTACAGTCCATGGAGTCACAGGTCAGACATGACTGAGGGATTAAACCTACTACCTAACCTAAACAAATAATAACTGTACTAGCCAATCGGAGAAGGCAATGGCACCCCACTCCAGTACTCTTGCCTGGAAAATCCCATGGGCGGAGGAGCCTGGTAGGCTGCAGTCCCTGGGGTCGAGAAGAGTCGGATACGACTGAGCGACTTCACTTTCACTTTTCACTTTCGTGCATTGGAGAAGGAAATGGCAACCCACTCCAGCGTTCTTGCCTGGAGAATCCCAGGGACAGGAGAGCCTGGTGGGCTGCCGTCTATGGGGTCGCACAGAGTCGGACACGACTGAAGTGACTCAGCAGCAGCAGCATTATTAGCCAATAGAGTTACCTGATTTATAAGAAATAATTGAAAACTGGGAACTAGCGTGGAAGCACTAAGAAAAGCAGAATAGTGAAGCTGCTTTGGTTTAATTTGTAAAGTCAGAATGGTCTTTGTTGAATGCCTTATACAAACCTTTGAAGACATGATAAATTAAACTCTAACGTTATAGAACATAGAGCTTTGCAAAATAAATTTCAGTTTAATTAAAAATCTTGTCACTGGCTTTAATATCTTTAGGTGACAAAACTGTTCTTCGGAAAACTAAAAGCAACTGTCTTTGTCTTGCAAATGTCTAAAACCCAGAAATATAAACACAGGCCACCAAGACCTGAGTTAGATCAAGAAGGTTAGACTTCAAAAAAAAGGGAATAGAGGTGGCAGTTTTAAATCCAAACCACTGAAAATGCTCCCTCGGCCAAACCTAAAAGATGGTAAGCCTGAATCGTCTGAGCAGGCAACTTTAGGGTATTCCAACAGAAGTTTATACTGCAACACCTGATTCTCACCTAAGCTGTTAGGTGAAGCCACGAGCTCTCTAGTTTGCCTGTTTATGTCTGTGTACACATTTCACAAGAGCTATCTCTACTTCTAAAAAGTACTGGTCAGCTTCAGCTTCTTCAGCGCGTGCTTGGGGCATAGACTTGCATCGTTGTGATGTTGAGTGGTTTGTGTTGGAAACGAACGGAGATCATTCTCATTCATTTCTGAGATGGCACCCAAGCACTGCCTCTAGGACTCTTGTTGACCATGATGGCCATTCCACTTCTTCTAAGGGATTTTTGCCCACCGTGGTAGAGATAATGCTCATCTGAATTAAATTCCCCCATTCCAGTCCATTTTAGTTCACTGATTCCTAAGATGTTGACGTTCACTCTTGCCATCTCCTGTTTGACCACATCCAATTTACCTTGATTCATGGACCTAACATTCCAGGCTCCTATGCAATAGTGTTCTTTATAGCATCAGACTTAACTTTCCCAACCAGTCACATCCATGCTGTGCGTCCTTTCTGCTTGGGCCCAGCCGCTTCATTCTTTCTGGCGCTGTTAGTACTTGCCCTCTGCTCTTCTGCAGTAGCTCAGTGGACACCTTCCCCCCTCGGGGCTGCATCTTCTGGTATCATGTCTTTTTGCTTTTTAATACTGTTCATGCAGCTCTTGTGTTCTCACCACAAGAACACTGGTGTGGTTTGCCATGCCCTCCTCCAGTGGACCACGTTCTGTCAAAACTCTTCACCGTGACCTGTCCGTCTTAGGTGGACCTGCACGGCATGGCTCATAGCTTCACTGAGTTATGCAAGCCCCTTCGCCAGGACAAGGTATCACCAATATTAAAGAAAGTGTTTGGTATCACCTGAGATGTTCGTGCTTATCTCTCCTTGCTATTCTTTGGAACTCTGCATTCAGATGCTTACATCTTTCCTTTTCTCCTCGGCTTTTTGCTTCTCTTCTTTTCTTAGCTATTTGTAAAGCCTCCTCAGACAGCCATTTTGCTTTTCTGCATTTTTTTCCTGTGAGGATGGTCTTGATATCTGTCTTCTGTACAATGTCACGAACCTCCATCCATAGTTCATCAGGCACTCTATCTATCAGATCTAGTCCCTTAAACCTATTTCTCACTTCCACTGTATAATCATAAGGGATTTGACTTGGGTCATACCTGAATGGTCTAGCGGTTTTCCCTACTTTCTTCAATTTAAGTCTGAATTTGGCAATAAGGAGTTCATGATCTGAGCCACAGTCAGCTCCTGGTCTGTTTTTGCTGACTGTATAGAGCTTCTCCATCTTTGGCTGCAAAGAATATAATCAATATGATTTCGCTGTTGACCATCTGGTGATGTCCATGTGTAGAGTCTTCTCTTGTGTTGTTGGAAGAGGGTGTTTGTTATGACCAGTGCATTCTCTTGGCAAAGGCTTGGCGTGCTGCAATTCATGGGGTCGCAGACTCAGACACGACTGAGCAACTGAACTGAACTGAGATGTTCTTTATTTTTAAAAAAAAGTTTTTTAAAAATTATCACTGGTGTTTATGCTCTCCAATCTATAAAATGCTAGTGTAAAGACAGTTCAGATTGCATACTTTTGGCTTTTACTAAAAGTTAAGGTTTTCAGAGTTGTGGATTCTTATTTAAACATGTAGCTAAACATTAGGAATAATACAGCAACATTCCAATGTTGTATAAGAAAAAAAGTATAATTTCAGTAAAGAAAATATTAAAAATGTAATTACATTTTATTAAAAAAAAAAAGGAAAGAATCAGGTGGTAGATTTTATTTTGATGAGAACTGAGAGGAAGTAATGAGAGACTGTGGAAAGAAACCCTGAGGAAAAAGTTTTATGCATAGTCAAGATTAACGAAATTTAGATTCAGTTCAGTTCAGTTCACTGGCTCAGTCATGTCCGACTCTTTGCGACCTCATGAATCACAGCACGCCAGGCCTCCCAGTCCATCACCAACTCCCGGAGTTCACTCAGACTCATGTCCATCGAGTCAGTGATGCCATCCAGCCATCTCATCCTCTGTCATCCCCTTCTCCTCCTGCCCCCAATCCCTCCCAGCATCAGAGTCTTTTCCAATGAGTCAACTCTTTGCATGAGGTGGCCAAAGTACTGCAGTTTCAGCTTTAGCATCACTGGACATAGAACAGCACTGAATTCCTTACTGTGATACATCTGTAATATTCAGACTGGCTGCCCGTCTGTTACAAACTTTTTATAACCTGACTCCCTCCCCTGCTCCTCAGAGGAGTTCCTCAGAGCACATGAGATGCCGCCTCCCACATCTGAAGTCCTAAAAATCCACCAAGTAAAACAACTCTCTCTTGTCAGGTTGTGACAATTTTTTTAGTCAACAGGTACCGCGATTTTGGAAGACCGTTGTTTTTCATGAAATTACACATATACCCACTCTCCATGACCCAACACTTCCTAGGTATATATATACCCAAGAGAAATGAGTACAAATATCTTTACAAAGGATTTTTATGAGAATGTATCTTACAGATTTGATAACAATAGCCCAGGGCAGAGAACAACCCAAACGTTTATCAAGAGTTCAGTTCAGGCACTCAGTTGTGTCCAACTATTTGCGACCCCATGAACTGCAGCACACCAGGCCTCCCTGTCCATCACCAACTCCCAGAGTCCACCCAAACCCATGTCCATTGAGTCAGTGATGCCATCCAACCATCTCATCCTCTGTCATCCCCTTCTCCTCCTGCCGTCAATCTTTCCCAGCATCAAG